>NC_031770.1:95119778-95184727 GCF_001522545.3 Parus major
CCTTCCCTTCCCGCACCTTCCCTTCCCTTCCCTTCCCATTGATATTCCTTCTTATTTCTAGGTGCTTAGACCACATTTTAAGATTCTTTAAAATCAGAAGTGGAAATGCAATTGGAGTACTTCTGTCTGACAAGCAATATGTGAATTCATTCATTTGGTGTTTTTTGAGGGTGCTTTAGTCCCAAGAATATGTGCAAGAACTAGTTACTGCATAAATGTACTGTGAAATGAGCTGCATTTATATGTCATTTATTGTGTTCCAATGCTGAGAAAATGTGTTTATTTTGAGGAATCCACCAATTGTGACCACTGTTGATAAAGTTAACAATAAACAGATGTCCATGGACTAGTACTGCTTCAGAAAAATGTTAGCTGTATCTTTCTCAGAGACTTTAAAAATGACATTAGCAGAGATGATGAAGGTAAGTCACTGTTGAAGTAAGAAATTAGCTTTCTTAAATAGATTTTCATGATTCTTAGTCTAGTATTTATTCCTATAAAAGGGTGTTGTTACTTGTAATTTCCCATTGGAGACAAGAAAAGAATGAAAAGGAAAGGATGAACTTTAAGAGATAGTACAAGCAACTTAGGTTTTACATATTTTGGCGCTTTTTTTGACTGGACTCGAGGAGAAAAAAAGTAATATATCATAGCCTCAAGGGAAAGCAAACCAGCTGTCAGCTTTAAGGAAACATTGGTTAAATTATCTCATATAAAGCTTTTGTTAGACCTCAATGGCAAAGAAGCCCCAACATGCTTTTGCATACACAGATTCTATTACAAATCATCTCTGCACACTTATTTATGTACAAAGTGGACCCATCTCATGGGTCATATACATGGTCTTGCCTCACCTTCTAAGTTAAAAAGACCCTTACTCTCTCAGCTCCTACCAAGTAATGCTACTCTCCGTCAATTTCTTTATTTTTCTATGCTTTTTCTGTTGTCCTCCCTCACCAATACCGTTCTTCTACTTTAGCACCTTTTTGCACACTGTGAACAGTCTACACTTCTGTGCTTGCAATCACTTCTTATTCCACTTTTTCATTCCCCCTAAGCAAATCTCACCAATCAATGAGCAAAACCCCAAGGTGATATAAACCAGATACATTCTAAAAATAAATAAAATAAATCCAGATCATCTCCATCCTCAGTTTCTCAAGCACTTATCCATGCAAAGTGCCCAATAGAGGTGACTGCTTTCAAAGTGAAAAGCTAATCTCTGTTTGCATGCTGTAAAGGATTAGGTCTGATACATGTTCAGCCTTGCCTCAAGCATGTTTCTTCTCTTTCTTACTTACAGATATTGGTTCACCCTAGGTGAGCCAAAAAACATGAAATGATGCAGTGCAGAACAGAGAGGTTTGACATTCTGTTTGTCTTCAATTAGACCAAGTCTTATACTCTGTCCTGGGGAGCCACAGGCTAAGCCACAGGCTAAGATTTTATCCAGGCCAAGTGCCTGTTCTGCTTTCAGAGAGACTTCTCACATGCAGTCACAGCTTTCTTTTGGTCATATCTTTCAAGTCATATGGACTGCACGCAGTATCTGAACCCGCCTGGGAGAGTAAGGCTTTAGAGCCCATCAGGCCAGCCCATCTCGACACAGTCTGACCAGCAGGTGAGGGAGGGGATTCTGCCCCTCTGCTTCTCTTTGGTGAGACCCCATCTTGAGTGCTGTGTCCAAGTCTGGGGTCCCCAGAACAGGAAGGACATGGGTGTGTTGGAGTGAGTCCAGAGGAGGTCATCGAGTTGTTCAGAGGGAATTGAGCACCTCTCCTTTGGAGAAAGGCTGAGAAAGTTGACTTATTCAGCCTGGAAAGGAGAAGGTTTTGGGGTAACCCAATTGCACCCTTCCAGTACCCAGAGAGAGCCTACAAGAAAAAAGGAGAGAAAGTATTTACAAGAGTGCATAGTGACAGCACAAGGGGGAATGGTTTCAAACTGAAAGAGAGTAGGTCTAAATTAGATATTAGGGAGAAATTATTTGCTGTGAGAGTGGTGAGGCACTGAAACAGGTTTTCCAGAGAAGCTGTGAATGCCCCATTCCTGGAAGTACTTAAGGCCAGATTTTATTTGGCCCTGAACAATCTGGTCTAATGGAAAGTGTCTCTCTGCCCATGGCAGGGGAGAAGGAACTAGATGATCTTTAAGGTCCCTTCCAGCCCAGGCCATTCTATGATTCTGTGAGCCTATGATAGGTTGCCACAAAATACCCTTTGCAAATCATTCTGAGACATATCTTAGACAATGGATTTCATTTTAGAAATCTACCATTTGTTCCCTTTGCCAAAGAAATTCCTGCAAGCAGTGCATAATCTGTGATCAATGAGGAAAGTAAATAATCAAGAGATGCTGCTTGAATTTCAGTAAGTAAATAGGCCATTTTCCTGCTAGGCTTTCTCAATTGCTGAATATTTCCTCTTCATGCTGTAAGAAGCATGTGTTCAGTACTGCTCCCAGCAGCATGAAAACCACTTGTTGATATTTCTGACACTTCTCTTTTCTGTATGTCCATTTGAACAATTCTTTGTGTAGAGTGTACATAATTTCTCTTTGAGTATCAAAAAGGTTTATTCTCAGGCCGCTTTCTAAACTATTGTTTTTGGGACCCTAATGAAGCTCCCCTAATGCCAGGGGAGCTAGAGTAGAAATAGGGTTCCAAATAATCTGTCTAAATTAGTCTCACAACACCCAGAAATAAAACTGCCCGCCTTTTTTTTGTTATCGAGATTACACAATGATATAAGTCAGCAACTGAGTCAGAAAAGAGCTATCTCACAAAGAAGAGCAGCACATTAATCATGTTGACAGTGAGAGCTGTGCTTCATAGATAGCAGCTCTATGCTTACTGCCATTACAATGGATACTCATCATTTTAGGTACAGATTGCATCCTTGTCTAAGGGGGCAGATGTTCATGGACAAGTATCCTAAGCCAGAATGCAGTCCAAAACTTTTGAAAGAGGATCATCCAGGCCCAAAAAGCACCCTTTTGAAAGCAGAACAGATATTCATCCAGGGACTTTGTTTTGTAACCAAGGAACTGGATCTTCCACAATTTTTCCATAGATTTCATATTCACTTTTCTAAATCAACAGCAAAACAATTTATTCCACTTTTATTTTACAGATTTCTGCATTATCCCTAACATGAGCTATATCCAAAATCTGTAATTACCCAGGCTCTGTAAGGGCAGAAACACACTGCCATCTGCAAGGCACTGTCAAATGTATTGCATGTCTCAGTTTGGTATTTTATAGAACCATTAGTGTTTCAGGCCACACAGGGCACTTCTGTAGTGAAAGCAGAATCTTTCTCTGTACAGGGCTGCAGAGAACCAGCCACTGTTTTGCTTTGTGCTAATGCAATGGGCTGGTATTTAGAATGACTCGCTGAATGTGATAAGGATTCCAGAAGCATCAACGAGATCTTTCTGCACACACCAAGGTGATCTAGTATAGCCTCCTTCACACAGTCAAGTCCCATTTCCTCACCTGCCTAAAAGGCAGACCGAGATTTGCCTGTCCATGAGGAATATAAAAATACAGGCTCTTGCACACAAGGGTCTCAAAACCAAAAGATTCTAGGATTTTTACCTGACACTGTTTTGGAGTAGGGATTGTTAGGTACTCACAATCAAGAAGCCTTTCATTTCTACCAGCACCAGCCTGTGGATTTTGTGCAGCTGACTGTCTGCAGGCTTCATCTCATCCTCATCTGTCCTCATGTCTCCTCAGTGAGTGTGCCCTCATCCCACATAGGATATGAATTGTTACAGCTCACAGCCACGTAACCATGACTGTCTAACCTGAGCAATTTCCTCTGCAGGCCAGCAGCTCGGTAGGCCAAGCAGATGGCTGTTAGCCTTCATCCACTGGGAGGGAGGGCTGTTCTCCACAGCCTGCAAGGAATATGGTGCTTCCAGCTCAAGCCTCCTAAACCTTGCGAAGTGGAATATATTCCATTTGTTCAAGGAGACAGAGTTTGTCCCCTGGTTGTTTCATCCTGGTGGCTCTGTACGAATCAGGTGTCCTAGTAGATACTGGTGAAGATCCATTTGTCTCAGAAGCAGCTCTGCTATTTCACTAATAATATTCCAAATAAAATCCAGTCAAATATTTAAAAAAAAAATTCTGCAGCAATTTTTTCAAAAGTTGCTTTCAAAATATAGCAAAATTATAAGCAATTGACCTACCACCCTCCTTTTAAACAATTGAAGACCTTCTATAGTAACAATTAGTTTTAGTTCCCCATGAAATAAAAATACATGTTCTCTGTGCATCACATATAATATGCTGTGGATCTTCCTGCTTCTTCATATTAAACTATGCCTCAGTTTTTTTTTTTTTTTTTTAATTTTGTTTTTTTCCCAAATTTTTTTAAAACTGTTTCTTTGGAGATCCCCTAAATTGAAATTTCACTGGAAGTTATGCAAGATATTTTTTTAGCTTACGTTTTGCTGATCTTATTCTTAGTTTAGTTGACATGCAGTTTGATCTTCAATAGTTAACGGAAAGTGGATTCTGATACTTGGTGAATACTTTGCACCAGGCCTCCTGCTTTAATGCATGCACACAAAGTGTTGGATTGAACCAGATATGTCTGTGTTTAAATCCATGGTTAGGCTGCTGAAGAAAAGTGACTTAAGAAAAGTTCTTGTCCAAGAACTAAATGGTAGGCACCTAGACTTACACATTAGAATGGGTCATGTTGTGTTTATTTTGGAGAAAATGTCAGTAAGAAAATAAATGTTTAGAAAATACATGGCATGAGGATAAACAAAGATCTGAGTTTTAAAAAATCAGCAATTTGACAAAGGTTCAGACTGGAAGGAAAGCAGTCAATAGTTCCATCGGGTGTTTAATTCTGGTTCACAAAATCATAATTCAGATATTTGTGAAAATCATAATTCAGATATTTGTGAAAATTGTGTCAGTCATAATTTTTTTTTTCTAGCAGTATATATGTAAAAATAATGAGAAACAAACAACAAAAAAAATAAGATCATATTTTTCAAGGGACTCCAAAAAGTTTCCGTAGGATCTGTCCCATTATAAATTGATTATATTTGAATTTTCATTAGGCATATCATAGACATTTTGTTTAGCTAGATTAAATTTCTGAGCAGCCTGCAAGGCAGTTAGGAGCAGCTATTAAAACGACCACATAAAATAAACAAAAAATACTTCCCTTATTTGAAGTACACATATGTTACAAATGAAGGTACTCCTCTTTTATGAGTACTTCCAGTTATACAGAGCAAAATCCCTGATGATTTCAGGAAAGCTCATATGGTCTGCTTGATTTTTTTTATCCTATTTTGCAGCTTGAAAAAACAGTTATCAAATGTTAACTATTAATTTTGTCTCCATCTTTTTATTTATAAAAGCATTCTGTATACAGATTAATTTTACTTGCTCTATGTTTACTATTGTTTGCTAATAGACAAAAAACTGCAAAAGCTTTAGGACTGATACATAACACAGTTTAGTCACATATTTGTAAAAAGACATAAGCCAAATACAACTTGATAGAATTAAATTCCAGCTATTGTTTGTGAAAGTCTCTGCAGTGCCCTTTCAGCAACTTCACATTCAAGAAGCTATTTCTCTTTCTTCAGCAATCAAAAAATACCTCTGCCACAAAGTTTTGCTCAGCTGAGGGTAAGGCTGCTTTCTGCAGTGATGTCAACAAATAAGTGCTGTTCTTCAAATGCTGACCTTTGTGAAGCACATTATTAGAATTAATACATTCTCTTACAGAGACTGTAGAGAGAGCAGGAAAGGAGCTTCTCTTTACTAGAGGAGATACCATTGCTCTTCACCCAAAGATTCCAAACTTTGTGACAGTGCTAGTTTTTCATATTTAGAACTGCTCTGCGCTAGCCTTGTTTGCCATGCCTGGGTAGGCGGATCTGCACTAAGGAGCAGGTTTTTTCCCATTCCCAGATGAGCTGAGTAGCACAGCTGGTTGAAGACAGTTAATTGCTCTTCATGATGATTAGAATGTTGTTAAGGTTTTCTCAGAGGAAGAGAAAAGAACATGCATGTGGTTTGAAAGGTCATGGTGGAAACAAGATATAGCAGGCACGAGATAGAGTTATATTGACAAGTGTTTATCATAAGAAAACACACTTGGCATTAAAACCTTCTAGCTCTTCCAGCTGATTACAATGTAATATAGTTTCATAAAATAAGACTATGATTATGTGTCCCTTTGTAAAATCACTTTTTTTTTCTCCTCTGCAGATTGCCATTTTTATGGTTTAAAAGCAATGCAAATATGCTAGAAAGGTCTTAAAAAACAACCAGTTTGTTACCCTCATTAATTTGCTTCTCAAAGTGAATTAATATATTTTCTAAACCATCTTTTCTATACACATAGAAGCCACATACGTGTTATATTTTTTTTTTATTTTATTGTACACAGTCATTAGTAAGTCTCACACTACTAATTTAGCCATGGATTATGCTTTATAAAACAGACATGTTTGAATTGCCTGAACCAATGTTGAGAGCTGGGCTTCATTCTATTCCCGCTTCAATATCCAGGCACAGTGGTCCATCCAGTACAAGAACTGGAAAATTGCACTCATGATCTGATGGATATATGCTGATCAGTGGAGTTTAACTCCAGAACACATGCTGTAGAAACAAATAATGGCAGTGAGGAGTAAGATATTGATATGATTATCCCATATACAGTAAAAGGGTGACTTCTGTAAATGGGCAGTCTCTTTATTCCATTTGACCATCCTACACACTAAAAAAGGCTGGTGGCTCTGTCCTTGACAGATGTTTATGGTGTATCACATCTGCTTTTTCTCCAGGATACCATGGAATACAGCAAAATAACACACAGTCTTTCATCCTGGCCAACAAATTCCAGCAAACATAAAGGAAATTCAAGGTCATCCTTTCAAGCATGCTTGTTCAGTCACACTTTTTTAATTGCTCTTGATTCTCTTTGTCTCCAGATACAAGTGTTTACTGAGCAGGTTTATCTACTTTGTCCTGAAGGTTTCCCTTAGGCTGGCCAGGTTTTCTTAATCAGCACTAACATTTCTAAGTTATGCCATTCCTGTATTCCTGCAAGGTTTTACAGAAATAATTTTGATGAATTCATACAACATACTATGAGCAGAAAAAGAAACATCTTTGTATATTATTTCTAATCTTCACAGTCTTTAATGTCTCATGACTAACACTTCAAGAAAACACACCTGTTTTCTGTGACTACTTATGGTGTTAACACCACTGAAAAAAACAGGCCAATTGTACTCAAAGGATGAAAATTAGAGTTAGTGCATGACTTTTATGTCACCTTGATATGAGAGATGAATATCTAAAAAATATAGAAATGTCATCTTTCTGGGTCTTCTTTGAGATTTTACCACATTTTCTTGGTTTTGGGGGGTTTCTTTAATTTTTTTTTAAAGATTTTTTTTCAAGACAATAGTTGTAGTTCAGAAAAAGCATTTACAAAAAACTAACTTCTATTGCTGCCAGATATTCCAAATGCACATTCCATTTGGACTGTGGTTTTAGTGAAGTTTTACTAAAAAAAATAGTCTCCCAGTTCCTTTGCCATACATGTATTTAAAGACCTGGAGGTGTTAGGACTAAAAATGCTGTCAGAGAAAACCCACAGGAAATTTACTGATGATCAATCAACTAAAAAATCCTAATGATAATAGTTCAAAGTGTAATGTTCAAAATACAATCGTTTGCATTGAAAAAAATCCCAAACCGATAGTGTATAACCTATCTCTTAAATAAATTACTAATTATGTTGGTTTAGCTGTTAAACTGAAAAATGAATGTTGAGAGAAGAGTAAGTTGCTCAACTTTAACCAATTTAAAAACACAGAACCAATATTTTTGTCATCAAAAAAAAAAAGACATACTTTCCCATAAAAAAATTTCCATAGCCTCAAAAACATTTGATTTGATGACCTTGCAATAATAACAGAAAAGTTAGACAAAAATCAAGATATGATTCATGGAACTTTTCATGGTGTATATAAACACTGGTATCCTTGTCCTGCCTTCTGATTCTGCCTCAGATTATGTTACCATGGATGGGAGGGGCAGGGGGAGGGGTTCATCCAATGTTTCAGAAAATCAGAATTTAATCTGGTTTGGGGCAGATTTTTCTTCCATACCTTTTCTCTACACTGTTAAGCTGAATTAATACAACTCGGCCTTCAAGTTATGAGTCTTTTTCCTTGTAGCTGTATGTTGAAGAAATTATGCTGTTAGTTCTAAAAACACTGAGTTCAACAGGTCAAATTCATCTCGAGGGTGACTTTGACTTCAGTGAGAATGCCACAGGGAGACACTGGCTCAGCGTGTCTCCCATGTTTACTAATCACAGGAGCAGCAGCAGTCCTTCATTTGAGCAGAGCAGCACAAAACTTTCATTACAAAATAACAAAGCGCAGCTAACTTAACTTTGAATTTAGTTATGGCTTCATTAAAATTTTGCAAAGTTTCTGACTGAGCATGAATTTTTATAGTGGATGCTTTATAGATTCAGCTGAGTTTCAGTGTGCATTTTAATCCTAGACTCACAGTGAAATACAAAGAAATGCAAATGGCAAACAAACTTCAATATAAATGCCAACAAGAAAAATGCTTGAAATTTTTCAGTTCTAATGCTGCTAACACTGACCTCATCTTATATAATTGTGATTTTTAACCAGATTCTGCTTTCCTTCCTCCCTGGGTGGAGAAGGAAAGGTTGGCTATCTGAATGAATATCTGTAGGTTAGGAATGTAGATTCTTATATCATTAAAAGCTTTTGGTGAATACTAAGCACACTGAAGCTAGGAATCAACTCCTGTCATGATGGACTGAAAGGTGTCCCTAGAGATACCTCCCTCCTGTACAGTATCTGCATTGTCAGATCCTGTAGAGTGCACTGGAGTTGTAGCCTACAGTATATTGTGTAGTCCTGGTCCCCACATTTACCCTGTTTGCATCCAAAGTTGGACACAGATCTGCATACACTGTACTGTACACCTGTGTTTTCTTGGGATGTGTGAGGAACCACAAAGGCAGGAGCTCTGTGCCTGTATTGGGACTCCTTACCTCAAGGAGTTTAGGGCCTGAGATCAGCTCTGTAATGTGCACTGCAGTGCTGCATCTTGGAATCAAGAAAAAGCTAGCTCAGTCTTCAGGAAGTAAAGGGCGTCAAGGCTTCTAAACATATCATTGTGTGGATATTCCATACTGTGTACAGCACAACTCAAGGAGCATGAGGATGATGGGAAACAGCACTTGACGTATCAACAGACCTCAAAACACTCTGTACCTCACACCATGAAGACTCTGCCTTGCCTCTGAAAGATTTTTGTATTCTCAGAGAGGGTATTTGTCTCCACTAAAGTAATTACATTGTCTGGCTTTTAGTAAACTAGCATAGAACATTCTTCATAATACATACTACATACAGAGTTATGTATTTACACACACATATATGTGTGTGTGCACATATAGTACCAGTATCTCAAAAAACTCTTTTGCAGATGAAACATACAAAAGGTATTTTACATTTTATCAGAGCTCTTTTGTACTTCTGAGGCTCTGTCTGAAGACATTGTAACATTGCCCAAGATTCTCTGACTTTCTAAAGTGTAGTAATATGCAGGCACAAATCTTGCTACTAACACAGGACCACATGTACAGATTTTCTAACCTGCTTCACCTCAACACAGTATCAAAGACATCTCACAGATATAAAAGACACATATTGGTTGCAATCATTGTAGTAGTCTGGAACCACTCTGTGTCTAGGATGGTTCCTGAATCTATCCTTTCCTTTTTGCTGGGGTCTGTATATGTATGCAGATCTCTTGGTAAGGAATCAATAGGAGGTTTGAAGATGCTGCTTGCTACAGGGAAGAATGTCCTGTGGGACTTCTTCAGCACAGCACTCATTTTCCTGTTTTAAAGGAATAGGCATGGAGCAGGTTTCAGTTGGTTTAGTGCACATTCAGTTGTGTTTGTATATGCCGTGATCTTATTCTCTAGAGGAAAAAGCAGGGCTAACTTTGTTTCAAACACTGTGCCTTCTGAATTTTCTTTCTTGACCCTAAAGCCAAACCATAGGCCTCAAGAGATCTGTATCAGTGAACTGTGCATGTTGTGCAACCCCCTTGGCAGGGATATGTAACTCTGGAGGGGGCTGACTCAACCAAAACAGAAATAGCCTAAATGCTTGATTTAAAGAAAATACAGAATTAACCCCAGCAGCAGGGCATTTGAGAACACTTTCATGATTACAAAAGGCTGTACTACTTGATAAAAGGTATGTAGTCGATAGTGCAATGCCTACATCTTATTTTACTTTCAGGAAGCCAGTTCCAACACTTCACTGGTGTAAAACCTGGCCAGTATTTGGCAGGGAACACTTGTTTAAAATTGGAAATTATGGTAAACAGCCAGCAGTTTCATTTCTTGCTTTGAGTGTTATGAGAAGGGCAGCACATATTAGATATTGCTATTCAGTGCAAGAACTGTAACATCATAACTGGCCCCAAGAAGTGCTAGAGCCCCTGTGAGGACTGGGGGATGTCACTGGCCACAGATTGTGTGTGGAAGTTCCTCGGACACTGTGACAATTGCACACAGCTACATAATTCAGATATTTGCTGAAGGTCTCAAGCACATGGTTGTTGTTGTTCATGTAGTCAGTATCCTCATACTGTAATAACCATCATATTGTAATAACCATCTGCTAAATTCATGCAGGATTTCCAAACTGGCTTTTCAGAGCAGCCTCCAGCCATTCCCTTTACCACCTCTCTGCTGAGATGGTCCAATGGGCACCATTCCTCTACTGTGCTGGCACCAGTGCCTGCCTGGAGTCCTCCCTCATATCTCCCTTTGGGTGCTCTCCCAGCTCAATCCCAAAGATAATGAAGTTCAGCCATGCATCCTGGGTGCCTGATAGGCATTTATCATAGAAATATACAGTCAGAGAGTCATGTAGGTTGGAAAACACCTCTAAGATCACCAGGTTCAAACATTAATCCAGCGCCACCATGTTCACCACAAAACCATACCCTCATGAACTCTTCCAGGGACAGTGATTCCCTGGGCAGCTTCTTCCAATGCCTGACCACTTAGCATGTATTAATTACCAGTTTTAGTATATCTGACTATTCCAGCTTACATTAGCAGCTACAGATTTGCAGAGTAATTTTGGATTTGTACATGCTGCATGTGTCCTACAAATAAATTGGTATAGTTTTGAGTTTATTGTATGTTTTTCGTGGAAAAAAATAAGTCATAGCATTATGCTAGTGTGAAGGTTGGAGGGGATTGGCTGGTCTTCCCTTTCACACTGATATGTGCTACAGTGTTGTAATATCATAGAGTAGATGGCCCACCTGTGGTTTTTGTAGACTGAGACCACTGAGTTCCTCATGTTCCTACAGAAAATTGAGAGGCTACTATGACCCAGAGGCAGTCCTGTACTCCTACCTCAGAAAAGTGATTTCCCAGGGAGACCAGTATAATGCATTGGCCACACATCACAATAACCAGTATAAATACATAATAATGCAAAAGAGAATCTTGGATTTTCTCCAAAATGTAGTAACAATTTCAAAGATTTTTATATGCATCCAAACAAAGCCACCATTCAAAGGTGATATTTTGAATCAATTTCCAGAATATCTGGTTCATTTTAAACCTTTCCATTATTTTCAACTTTTCCATTATTTTTTCTCCTTTTGAGTTGAACACTTGTTTCAAGTGTTGCTTGACTCAGTAAAATAAGTCTGATGTATATAGTATAATCAATGCTAAGGTTGTCAGAGTATATCTCAGGAGTTCATGGCCAACAGCAATCATGATATGAATCAGTGACAAAGAACAGTGTATGGGACTCCAGAAGAGAGTACACAGGGAGCTCCAGAAACACAAAACCCCTAGATTGCATACACAGGAGCTGAAAGCCAGAGCATACTGACAACTCTACTATTGGAAGTTCCATGTACAAATTCAACTCAACTGTGAATTTTAAGTGCACTGTAATTACAAATTTTGATTAAAACACTTAACATGTATCAAGTTAGAGAAAAGAATACAGGAACGCAATTGTTTTTAACCAGATATTTTTTTACTTGTTATCCTGAAGATGTAACTGTTAATTTCAGTGAAAATGAACTAGGTACAAAATAAACAAATATTTGAATATCTATGCTATCCATGAAAAAGAAGAGATCGTTCTGCTTCAACCAGAATTGTGACCAACAATCTACAAACCAGAATTAAAACTTCTCCATTGCAAGTGCATCTTCATACAGCTTCAGAAACTTCACCTCAAAACACAAATAGAGTAAAAGCCTTTAAAAAGCCTGTCTCAGGGAGGTAAGGGGACAGAGGAGATACATGAATGATGAAACAGTGGAGACACATGCAAAAGGTAGACATGATGTTATTCCTCTCTTAGACTCTGAAAATCACAGGTTTTCATAAAGTAGAACTCCATTCTAAATTATTTTAAAACACTTTCCAGTGAAGTTTTGCTGGATTTATATAAATGAGCAAAAGTAGTCTACATGTGCTTATGTCCTGTTCAAGTAATAAATGGAGAAATGAATATATGTCTGAGCACATACAGAGTTGTACAATGATTCTCAGCAACACAGTTGTCACAGTTGTGTCCAGTGTATTGGAGAGCAGTTACATTTTACTGCACCTCGCCTTGCACTTAAATAATGTAAGCTAGGTTCTCTAGTCTTCAAACAAATTACCAGAAAATGACTGACTGGTGTTCGATCACACTTTATTTCCTGTTTATTTAGAGGGATTGTCATTACAGAAATGAAAATAACATTATAAACCTTCAATAAAAATAAACATAAAAATAAAAATGAAAAACATCAGTGCAAGGAATGGAAAGCCTTGATAATTGCAACATGAACTTTCTCTATATGAATCCCTTTACTGCCCAGACTTTGTGAAAACAACCTTATGGTAATACAAGAGTGGCATATATTTATCATGTACTAGAAATTTAGAGGGTAAAATAGATCTGTTTGTTTCAGTTAAACAATATAAATTGTACTGAACTACACTAGTACACAGTTATGTGTATACACCTGACACACAGGCAGATCAGCACTGCCTATTGCTAAATAACTTCATTGTCAGAAATCATGGAATTTCTCATAGCAAGAAAATATAATTGTCCTCTCTGGTTGTGCAATTACTTCATCACATTCAAGAAGTATACAAAAATTAGCCACAACAGAAGATGTCTAGATGATTTATTTATAAAGTAGAAGGGCTTTAACCACCTTTAAGCATAAGGTTTCTTTTAAACAAATATACATGAAATTAGTCTAGTTTATGGTAGCTTTCTCCCAGTACTGTAGAACACTCAGATAAGACAGTGTGTTCAAAAGCCACCTAATGGAAGTGAAGTCAGCAATTCTTATCCCCTAGTACACAGAGTAGATTTTGACCAAGCTTCAAACAGGTTATTTCATTTTCTGAAGTCCATGGGTCTGAATCATATGCTTTTTCTGAAAGTTGTAAATATGGCAGAATGGAAGAACCATTGCTACTCATTCCTCCTTTACTGCCAAGCCTCCAAGCTCCAAAGCCTTCTCTTTTTTGCCAGTTTTTGGAGTTCCTGTGACTTGTTTTTTTGCAGTGACACAGTCACAGTGAGAGGCATGGAGGAAAGCCCTCAGTTCCTCTGCCTGTGCTGCAGGCTGCTGTGGGTAGGGCAGGGAGGTGGGTTTCAGACATTTTAGCTCAATGGCATTAGACTCCAAAGGAGTTTTCCACCTCCTGGACAGATGTTCCAGCCACTGAACTGCAATATGAGAAAGAGGGATTGTGTTCTCCTCTTATCTAAAAATAAAGGTAACTGAGGGCACTCTGAATCTCTCCTCAAAGGCAAAGCTCCCATAAAAATAGCACGGTGTAGCTGATTTGAGGTACAAAATGAGGACGTGCACCTACCTATAGGCAGCCTAACCTGAGCACTGGAAAAGGGGTCAAAGTGCCTATCATGAAGTATTACAAATCCTTTGCTGGTCATAGGGGTCAGCCTACAGTGACACTTGACACGCTAGTCAGAGTGATGTGGCTGGAGAGGAGCGCTAACTTGGGTAGCACAAATCAACACAGTGCCTTCCCCATTTATGCCTCCCAGCCCCATTGAAGTTTGTTTTTCATATTCAGTGCATTAGACGATGAAGCAGAACAACAAAAATCATCTCATGCCAGTTGTGTACGCCACATTCTTACGCCAATAAAACTCCATTATTGTTAATGCAAGCTTTTACATTAATGATTGGGCTTGCAGGGTTTACTGTGGTGCTACAACCTAAAATATTTTGATGAAGATTTACTTGATGCTTCTACAACCGCACTGTATATTTTGCTCTCTCACATTTCCATATGGAGACATTAAAACTATGCTGTATGTTCCATACAGAGAGTGGGTAAGCAAACAAGTTTTAAAAGCTTGTTCCTTCTTAAGGCCAGGTCCATGAGTGACCTTCTTGCACTTCAGTTCCACGGAGATGACACACTGCAGCTCCTGCTTTAGATCAAACCTGAAGAATTGGGGAGTCAAGCTTACCTGCTCTGCAAATAGAAAATACTTCTAGTCAGTGTAACTACTCTTGGTCAGAAAACTTCCCTTGTCATTTTTCATTTTTAGATGTCTTTGCTTACCACATAAAGGGTTCATTTTCCCTCTCCAGTAGTCTGTATGGCTGAAAAAAGTGTATTTGCTACAGGACATTAGGAAATATATTCCCAGATTGCTAAGAATTCATTTTTGTTTGCTTGGAATAAAAGCACAAGAACAAAAACAGCTAGATTAAAAAGAAAACCATTGTTACAAAGCAGAAAACATATATAGTGATTTTTTCTTCAGTAGAATATATACCTTCAGCAGGAGGCCTGATGGGATTGGTTTAGGCAACAGCCTCAACTAGTTTCCCTCTTTGGAACTTTTATCTTAATGGGGCTGCAGTCTTCTTAATATTATACAGTGAACCTTGCCTTTCAGTGCTGTGTGCTTTTGGTAGAAAGGGACAAGATTTAAAATCGTACCTGGTAAAGTCACAGTATGAAGATAATTTCTTTGAGACATTCTCTTTTTAAGGAAAATATAAAGCCCCAGAAAACATTTTGGAGGTCCATTGTATCAGATAGCATTATTTGGACTGTTCCAGTCATTGTTTTATCACAAAACTGGGAATCTCTCACATAATTCAGTTCTAGAATGGAAAAGATAAATAGCTGCTGCTGCTTCTGTGCAACTATCCTGGGAACTGCAGGAGCCTGGCTGGGTCTACAAACTGTGGGAAATATTCAATGCAATGGCTCTGTTTGCAGGCATGGGATGTGTCCTGGTTTAGGGACGAGATGTCATGTGGAGGAGACTCTTCATCTCATTGTCTCTAGATTGCTTCAGTTAGCAACATGTGGACCTCCCCACTTCAGCCTTTGTGGTATAACCATGTCCATGTGCATAGTAGCTTCTTGTCTGCCTGTAAGATGAGACAATTTTAAAATGTAACAGAAGAAGTACTACTCCATAAAATAACTTCCATTCTCTATGGCTGCATCATACACTTTTGTTTGCCACAGGCACAAAACAACCTAAAGGTTGGCAGCTGTTCTTACTAAAAGCATAATCATTTTTTTTCATATATTTTGGTACATTCTTAGAGATAAACTTTCATATTAGTTATAATTTTATTATCTTACTTTAATCTCAAACTTTTTTAAAAATATAAACAAGGGTTTAGGAAAATATTGGAGGTGAAATCACAGAGCTTATAGTAGTTTAATGAGGTGGCAGTAAAATGCATCTTTTAGTAAGGAGACCAGAAGGGTAAATTTTTACCCAATGTTTTCCAACATGAAATGTCTACAAACAGTATTAATTTAAGTTAGTAAAATATTTTATTTCCCAAAATAGTGTCTTGAGCAGTAACTGTAAAATTAATTGCAAACATCTCATCTGTTGTAAGTGCTACAATTACTCCATTCACTAAGATTTTTTTATAGCACCCCTGGCCCATTACTGCTCTATTGCACTTTTCTAAACTTGATTTAGAAAAATAAGGAAGAAAATTTACTGCAGAAAATATTAAGATAGCTAATTTAAGAAACAGAACAGCTTTTCATTAGCAGTCATATGACTGGTATTCATGACTTACTGGTAATTATATCAGAGATAATACATTGCAGTTAGAAAATTTTCTAATTGGCTTTAATAAGAAGGAATAGACAAAGCAGATGAAAAGAACTGAAAAGAATGCTATTGGTATCATTAGCTAAAATGAACAAGAGCCTCCTAACTATATCTGCTCAGTTATCTTTAACATCTCAATCGTAAGAACGCAAATCAATTAAAAGTGCCCCAAGTTTGAGTACCTATTACTCACAGCTAACAGTACATTTCAGTGTCTTGTGCCCTGTCAGAGAGAAGGTGCACAAAAAAACTGGGAGGAAACATGGCTAGGAAGACAGATTCCATTGTAAAGAATGTCATGCCTAGTATATTCACTGGGGAGAATTTGCTAGGAGTCACCAATTGGTCTTGGTGGACAGACTGGGCATTGATTAGTGAGGTGGTGCGAAATTGTGTGGTGCATCACTTGTTTCTCCTGGCTCTCTCTGTCTCTCCCCACCCTCTTTCATTGTATTATTATTATTTATTATTATTATTATTATTATTGCTATTATCATTATGGTTACTTTTTAAATTTACTTTCTGTGTGGAACAGTTCTTAACTTACATGTTTTACCTTTTTTTTGATTTGTCTCCCCACCCTATAGAATGAGGGTGGAGGGAAGTGGCAGAGTGAGTAAGGAGGCAGCTGTGTGGTGCTCAGTTACTGGCTTTGGTTAAACCATGACAATGAACAGCAATTGCAGTCACCTTAAATCTTGTGGTCAGTACCTTGTGCTCGGAGCACCCATGTAGGCATTGAGTGCATTGAGTCCCTGACTAGGCCAGAGGTTTGTGGTAGATCTGCTTAGGCTTCTTCTCATAGCGACCTCTTTAAAACATTTTTTTCTTAGAACAGTAGGATCACTGTGTTTAATGACAAAACTCTCCAACTGACAAAGTGTAAACAGAACAAAAGATTTCTGCACAATTCTTCCCCTGGCCCACAGTGTCCTCACTTACGGCTCTCTGCAAAGCCAAGTGTGTGGCATTTACCCTTGCACAACCCTCCCTGCAGTTCCTGGATCCCTGCTGTGGCTCTTTGATTCTGCACCCTGCTGCCTCTGCCACCCTCCCTCTCCAAACAGGTTCATTTTCTTCCCACTCCTTCCCGAGCTCCAGAAAAACCATGTGACAGCTTCTTCTGGGAGAACTGCAACATAAATTTAAACAGAGGAGACAGCTGTGGTCACACCTGGCCACACCACTCATTTCACTTGATTTAAATTCACCTTTCCAAACCTGCAGGAGGAAGGCACCAGGCTATACATGAGGCTTGGGGGGAGTGGGGTGGTTTAAATCCTCCCACTGTAGCTGTGTGGATCTGTGAAAGAGAAGGCACAGGGAAAGAGGACACAGAAGTAAAACAGGCATATATAAGATCCCATAATAAAAGATGTAGAATTTCCACATTCTGGTCCCTGTGGTAGTATTGTTTTTGTTTCAATTCAGTGTGGATATGGCAGACAAGACAATGCTTGCTGCACTTCATGCTCCTGGTTTGCGGACTCTCTTCCCGCATGAGACATGACCATGGCAGGTGAGACTTTCCGAAAAGCTTGGGAGCTGACTCCTGCCCTTGGAGCAATTCTCCTGTTAAAGCTGTATCAAGGAGCTGGCAGTCTGTGGCTCCATCAGAGGGGATGCTGGCAGTGACAGGAGCAGACAGGCAAGTCACAGGATTGAAGGAAAAAAAGCTTTCTATGGAGCAGAGATGCTGTTGGGAAGGTTGATGTGCCCCTGAAAGAGTCTGTATTTTATTCAAAGGCATTCAGCATTGAGTTAAGAGCTGCCAAAGTGCCAAAAAAAAATGCCTTGTGGTCTT
Organism: Parus major; assembly: GCF_001522545.3. Lineage (NCBI taxonomy): Eukaryota > Metazoa > Chordata > Aves > Passeriformes > Paridae > Parus > Parus major. Next base: position 95,137,825 of record NC_031770.1, read on the forward strand.
TCAAGCATTCTAAGGCATCTTATAATTTTGCCTGAAGACTTTCTTATCTGTAAAAATGCCTTCTGCACCCATGTGCTAGAAAAGTGCCTGAAACCTTGTGGATAAGTTGCTTCCGGGCAGCTTTGACTGTCTTGCTGGTAAGTCAATTCCAGCCCTTTGTAATAAAACCTTAGGCACAAGGCTCTTTCTGCAGCATCTTCTGTTATTATTTCTCTATTAATTATAGTTTTTACCTATATATTGTAGATGCTTGAACCAGCTTGACTATTTAATGTCTCTCGGGAGTATTCCATAAAATTTTCTATATTTCACTTTTGGGACTTGGAGGTATATCAACCTTTGTAAGTTATAAGCAAAGGGACAAAGAGGTGAGTGGTCCCATAGGAAAGCTGGAAGAGTGGAGACATCCCACCTTTAGGTACAACCCTACACCTCATTAATGTTGGTTCTGCTAACCAAATGAATGGGAAAACCTTGGCTGGAAAATTATTCTCCCTCTAATTAATTCCTCTCCCAAGAAATGTTACTAAGGATTTGCCTCAGTTATGAATTTAGAGGACAGTGATTCTATTTGGTTTTGCATTCCTCACAGACGAATGCAGTCTTCCAAATCCCCAATCCTAGCTTTCAAGACTTTCTGTTGGTCACCTTGTCCTTCTCCCACTGCCACTGGAGAGATAACAGTAGCTAGTACTGGACCTGTATACTGGGCTTAATAACCTTAAAGATTTGAGCTCTTGGCCTGCTTGGTTATTTTCCACTCCCTTGCTCTCCAACTCCACCCCTTTTAACCCTTAACTTCCACTCTGATAGAGAAGTCACTGCTGCTCTGAGAAACTTGGGCAGGAGGTTCTGTGGGTTCCTGCTGCTTGCAGTGACCCTTCTAGACTATCACTGGCAAAAGTCCCTGAGCATCTCCTAGTTTCCATCTCCACGCATCTCGCTGACTACCAGCACCCTACCCCATCTCCTTTCCTGGTCCTCTTTCTTCTCTTCAAAACCACTTTTTCTCTTTAGAAACCCTTGTGTTTCAGCCTCCTTTTTTTTACAGGCATCCCAAGCCCAGGGTTCTCCCTGTGTAGTTTATATGCAGAAACATGATCATTATTCTAGTTGTTGGTCCTGACATGTTTCTTTGGTAACCGGAGGGGCTCGAGATATTTCACTGCTTTTTAGTCCAAGTTTTAGGAAAATTTAGAGCAAATTTGTATTAGTTGCAGTTAGGAAAGTGGCAGGCTTCAGCTTGAGTCCTCAGAATGACAGTTTTGGACTTTTGCTGAAACATACACACACCCAGTTATCTGGCACATATTACCCTTCACAACTGAAGATATTTTTCACCCAAGACACCTACATATATTCATTCACCCTTTTTCAATGAGAGGGTTCTCCAGCATGAATTAATCAGGTTTGTGCAGTTAGGTCTGCCATGTCACACAATAGTGAAAAGGCTCCTGCTTCCTAACCCAGTCTTTCTTCCACACTTCTGCTAAACTCCTATTTCTTTAAAACACAATTCAAAGGATTATGCTTGCTGCATTCCATTTCCTCTCTTCTTCCCATTTAATTTGCTAGTTCAAAATAGATTGCTATAAAATTATACTACTTGTATGTTTTGTAATGATCTCTTCTCAGGTAATGAAAAGTAGGGGTAAGCTCTGTCAAGTGAGTCATAAGATAATGCCAGGCAATTCTCTGCCTAACACAATTGCTCAATCCAAGTGCAGATATGGATCAAACTACTATACAGATTCTTTCCCTAATAGCTCTGAAAAGAGACATTTAGATTTCATTTCTGACCCTCCCAGGTTCTTAACACTATTAGAAAAAGACTGTTAATCAGATGCCTCTTCAGTAGAACAGGAGGGGTGCTTAAGTGATTTATTGTGTCTTTTAGGAGAAAGGATGTACTTTAGAGGCTTACAATTTTTAAAAAGGGTCATTTAAGATTTGCAATAAATGTAAGTATTATTTAGAGTGGTGATAATTCTCTTGAATTTCATCTAAATGCAATCACCAATTTATTGAGTGCTGAATGTCTAAGATGTAAGCTGGTAAACAGGTAATTAAATGCCTAACTGCATGGACACAAGAAGCTAAAAAATGAGCTAAAGGCATTTTGTTATATAAAGTACCTGTAAGAATGGGTAGCTCTTCCATTTTCTTTTAAAATTCTGGATTATATTACTTCACCTTTGCTTGCTTTCTTCAATTTCAGAATTCAAGATCAGTTGTTGTTTGAATCTTATTACAATAGAAGACAGTGAGAGTTGTTAGCTAGGGAAGCTGCATAGCCTGAAACATCCCTTGTAGTATACCTAACCACAAAACAATGGGGTGGAAATTTGCATACATTTTCATATATTTGAATAAATATATGGATAAACTATTACAAACACAGATTTTAGTTTAAACTGTGTTGCAACAGAACTACAGTTTATCATAATTCTTCTCTTATTTCAGGTTTTCTTCATTAACCATTGCCTAGAATAGATTTAAAATAGTAATAGAAATAACTCCTAAAAGAAAAAAGAAAGCAATGCTTCTCCATATTGTTCACTCATATCTCATAGTGGGTTCTTCAGATTTTCCTAAGTATGAATTTTCCTTTTGTGAATAACCATATGGCTGTGCCTACAGTAGAAAATTTTCACCTGACATGGTAAATGTAGATACAAAAATTTCCTCCATATTTCTGTTCCATAGTGCAGAAAAATTAGGGTACAGGTAGGACTGGGGAATATTTTTCTGACTGGTTTTAAACTTCTTATCTTCAGCCTCATGGCTCTAGATTTTGAGTTCATCCCTAGTATACCCAGAATCCTAGAATGACATCTGGGGGTGGCAGCTTGGTATTTGGCATCTTTGAACATTGGGATCTCAAGAAAAATCACTAGAGGATTGATCAAAAATAGGTCAATAGCTCCTGCTTAAAACCAAACAGTAATCAGCTGGTGGAGACTTTCTAGGCAGAAGAGCCTGATAGGTTCAAACATTCATGCTATGTGCCTTTCTTATCCCAGACTATGGAATTATAGTTTAATTTTTTTAGGAAATGTCTTTAAAGGCTACTTCACTTTTTAATATAAATACGTTTCTACTTCAATCTCAAATTTTCAGGCCTCAAAGACATTGAAACTGGAGAGTTTCTGTTTGCCCCATATCCGACATGGGTTCTCCTCATTTTATGCAACTCATTTCTGTGCAGAACCCACAGTCCTTCCTTTAATTAAAACCCATGCCTTTTGAAAATCTAAAAGTGCATTGGATGACACAGAGCTTCTTCTTATATCCCAAGAAAATGATGATCCCCATTTGTGAATTTTTGCGGGAAAATAACAGAAAAATCTCTATGTAGACATGATAAACTGTTCTGCTTATTAAGTGATAAATTCAGCGATGAGACTGAACACAACTTGCACAACTGTCCTCGCATTTATCTTTGAAGACAAGACTCTGAAGAGCAATGACATCAGAGTAATCATAGATTGCTTCAGACAAATAATGCACACACTATTTCACTTCATAGCAATAGTGTTGAACATATCCATATTTACACTGAAACCTCAGGAGACTGGAACAATCTTCACTGAATCCAATGGTTATTTTCTCCATGAATATGTCTTGTTTAACTGTTGCGTTATAACTGTATTTGGGTCACAGCAGCACATAATAAATGCTCAGATCCTGTAAAACCTATTGACTTTACCATGCAGAGAGCCATGGAGCCTGAGGAGGCTCCTATTTGTGTTAAATGCCAGCAAGACTGTCCTTAGGGTTGGCCTAAGACCAAGACAAAACTCATTTCTGCATAGAAGCTTACGGTTATCCCTTAGGCCACCTTCTAAGAGGATCTTTCTGCAGTATGGACGAGCCCAGACTGCTATAGAAAAGAGTTTTAGCTAACAGACTTTTGTTGTGTCTGCCAAAATGAAGAAAAATGTATGAAATCCTGCTCTATTAATTCCAATACCTAATTTTATTGAGAATGTGATATTCCTAATTAATTGAGGTGATTTTTTTAGAGATGGTTCTTCAACACCCTGAAAATGTTTACATAACATATAATAAATTTTTTCACATGGAGATTATTTTCCTTAGTATTTTAACAAGCTCATTAACATGAAAACTAGTATCTCTCAGAGGTAATGTTTGAGGTCCAGCATCCCAACCATTAATTCCAGGAAACTCAACCCACTGGAAAACCCAAAGTACTTTTGGGAATAACGTGTGGAACCGCTTCAAGTTTGTACACAGCAGGGCACAATGGGGGCTTGAGCCTGATGGGCACTTCAGCACAGTAGGAGCATCCATATTTCAGCAGTTGAAATTAAAGCAAGTAGTATGAAAACTGTGTCTGTGATAGACCAATAGATACACACCAGGTTTGGCACACTAGTTAAGCCAAATAACATGAACTCTGCTGCATCTCAGTTATCAATGGGTTTTTTATGCGTCCTTTGAAGAATAACTTTGAAGAAATTGTAGCTATCAAACCAACACTGTGTCTTTTCTTCAATTATACCAACATTTGGGCCATATTTTTGTTTGTTATATGACCACTTAAACTTTTCTCATTGTGAAGGAATTGTAATATGGGTGGTCATCAGAGTACTCCTGAAAGGAACTGGTATTTTCCAGAATCAGGTCCTTAGAGTTGAAAGTTCATGTAAGCGTGAAAGCTGTAAATAGACAAAAAATTCAGTCACATGATATGCATGACACATATACTAAACCATTTTCAAAGGCAATTTACATTCTCATGTCTCCTTTCCCAGGCTGCATTATTAAAAAAGGAAATAGGAAAGAGATACCTAGAATTAGTTCTTTCACAGATGAAAATACAAAATTAATTGTGTCATGTAAGGCATGCAGGGATAGAAAGGCACCATGACTTTAACAGCATACAAAAGAAATGCAAGGATTCCTGCTTAGCTCAGGAAGCCTGGAGAGGACAGACTGCAGTAGTATCTGGGACCCTACTGTAAGCACCAGTACCTGCCACTTTAAAGCCAGAGGAAAAATCTGCATTGCCTTCATTGCAAAAAAAAAAAATTAAATAAATAAAATTACAGTTTAAAACACATCTTCACTGAAAAGTAGGTGCAAAACCTTACATTCAGATGGTGTGGAGACAGACTGCAGCACAGACACTTCTGCCATAAAAATTCATACCTAATTTTTTGTCATGACTGGCAGTCACAGACTAAGAGGTATCACCCAGCAAGGACCATGCAAAAATTATTCCACCTGCTTTTTAAAAGCACAAAGAGCCCAAGAACTGATGTGACAGACTTTTAGGCTTGGGTTTGCTCTTTTTTCTGTGAGAAACTAACTCCACATATATACATATACATACATATATTTAAATAGAATAAAATTGCAATTTATTAATTTTGTACTTGTTGGCTAATTGGTTTTTCTTCATTTAAATATCTGATCTTCCCTGACTGCCGTATCACAACAACAGAGAACTTCACTATTTATTATAATATCAACATGTTCCTTTCTTTACTGAATATAAATGTTACTTTTTCTGGACTTTCTAGGATGCTTACACAACCACATATAAATGAACATGTACACTTGCTCTTAGTTGTGTCTGTGACTTTAAAACATACAAGAGGGAATATTTGAAGCTGGTCTTCCTAATTTCCTCTCTTATCCTTGCAACTATTATGTTGTTATTGTGTCTGGGTTACAACTCCACAGCTCTGCCTGTGTGTTGTAATTTGATGGTTCTTCCTCTTGGAGCTCATGTGACATCACAAATATCAATGGATGGAATTGATGCATTCATCCAGGCAACTCTGAAACAGTCAGAGTTTGGGGGGGACATAAGAAGATGTTCATCATCCTCTCTGCAGCTACAGGTAAGCATTTGTGGAATGAATGCAGCCAGAAGCAAGACAACATTTCCCTTTCCAGCAACCCAATTGAAAAACTGGACATACCAGAAAAAAACCAGAATGGAAAGGGTACAAGGTGTCTGAATCAGTCTCCTCGATTATTAAGCTTCTACCACAAATACTGTTTATCACTTCTATCATTCCAGAAAAAAAAACCTACCACAACCTGTTATAAATTACTTAGAAGCTGTTTTGTGAACTTTTAAGCCACCCCTGTCACAAGGGCAGCAACCTCTGAGAAGAAGGCTAGCAGAAAAATAGGAGCAGAAATCTTGTCAGCTGTCTGACTTTAATCCACTGATGCTTTAGAGTCAAAACCCTAACATGTAATTTTCCTTGCAAACAAACATTCAATATATAGTCAGCTCTCCATTATCCCTGGCAGATTATCCAGTTTGCTGATAAACAGTGCCACAATTGCAGACATCCATACTGGCTCTGTGCAGGCTAGCCCAGGTCTGGCAGAGCTTATTAGCTTAAGCTCTGCAAAAATACTTCTGTACAGCTTCCAGAGCCAGCTTTGGGTGCCTCCACACTGTGTTGCTGGAACCAGAGTGCTGGGGAGTGCAATGCAGGCATCCAAATGGGTCCACAGGAAGCTGGCTCACGTCCAGCAAGGCTTCAGATTTTGCCAGCCCTGCATTAACACCAGCTCATACAGGGGTTAAAAACACAGATAGCTTTCTGTAACTCACCCTTTTCCTGCTTGTTCCCATTAATTCATTAGCATAGTTATTGTGAGTTCAGCCTTAGGCCACAAGAAAGCTCCCAGAAGACTTTAGCCTTAGCCAGGGAATGCACTGAGCAACATCTAATTAACCCCAACCAAAAGCAGGTCCTGGGGACTGCGGCAAGGAGGGAGAGCCAGGGCCATGTTGCCAAGTAACTGTAGGAAGAGTCCTGGAGCCAGTTCAGTGCCTTGTTCCCCTGTGTTCTTGTATTTCAAGGAGAGCCCCAGAACTCCCTCTTTAGGAAATTTTAAATACAAACAAATACAGTGTTCATGGTGTCCTTATCCAGTAGAGTAGATGATCAGATTTAATCAGACCCAGTGTACAGGGAGATATGCACTGGAATATGACCAAAGTTAATAAATTATAAAATGCTATGGTATAATTCAGGATGGGAAATATTACAGAAACATGACACACTGCTATTTTCAATCCCCATGCCCTTTCAGGTTTTTCTCTGTTTGCTGAGATACCCCAAAAGCATGCTAATTATTGCACAGATGCGGGATTTTTTTTTTTCCACTAAATTATATTGACATTATCAGCTCAATTTATTTATTCATCCAAATGGCTCCCAGCTGCAGAGAGATTTGTCTTTTTATTACTCACCTATGCCAGACTAGACTGGTGGCTAAGGGGTGAAAGGTCCCACATTAGATAACTGATCCCTTGAGCCAGCCAGTCCTTCTGACCAAGCACTCTCTAATGCATATTTTGTACCACATAATAAACACACTTTCCAAGGTGACACAGTCACAATTTTTTAAAAAATGAAAGCAAATAGAAAGTAGTTGATGTTCATAACCACAGTAACCTGTTTGTCTAACACAGCAAGTTTAATTTCTGGGGTCACATCTCTCCTTCATTTCTAAAATGAAGGAAAGTATGCCACGTAAATGAAAATGAGAAGAAACATATGCAAGCTTCTTTCAATTTATAGGTACATATACAGATACTCTTATATGTATCTGTATATGCACACAAATATTTACACACACTCTTGAAGTGGAAATATTAGCATTTTCAGGAAGATTTTTGTTAAGTGATTTATGATAATTGCTTAGTAAAAAATTATTTTACCAAACCTGGTAAAATAAAAACGAAGTTATTTGTTCCAGGGTGGTCCCTCTCAATCAAAATGCTTTGGTTTATTGAGCAGAAATGTTTCATTTGAATCATACTGATGTCAAGTTGCATCTGCTCATTACCTCGTGGGAGTCCCACTGGAACTGTGATGCAGATGCTACCTAACTCCATAATTTCTCATGGACTTCCTGGGCTGGCTGTGATGCTATGTATCTTCCCCTATGGGTAACTCATGTAGGAAACTGAATCTCATGGTTTGCAAGGCTGGTGGTAAATATACTATGGCATATTAGCCCTTCCTGTAAGGCAGGGTGAAATACAACAAGCAAAGTACAATGCCCATAAAGCTTTCCTTTGGAAACTGAAGAGTTACTATGCATCAAATATTTCAACTTGATTCAGTACACCGAGATGAAGTATTTCAACATGGGATTGCAGAAATAATTAATTTCAATTAAAGTACTACAGTAAGTATTGTGTTACGTACAAACTGATTGTTTCAACTTTCTGACTCACAATAAATTCAGGTGTTTTGACTACAGAGGAGAAAAACAGGTTAGAAATTCCCGAGTTATTAGATATATCAAATAATCTGATTCCAACTCAGATATAATTCAGCTTGTATTAAAAAAATTTCGCTCCACATACATGGGTTCTGATCTTTACCATAAGACATTTCCTCCACCCATATTCTCTCACACTCCCCATGTACCAAGCAGTAAAACTGAGGTCAGGACAGAAGAAGAGGGCATACCAATTTCCTCTCGCACACAGCTTGATATCTAGAAGGAAACTCGGCAGGACATAAAGCTTACATACATAGAGCCAGCAAATCTGCATTTCCTTATGCGTAGTAACCAAAAGAACCTTATGGCCAACTGCAGCTCATTGGAATTCAGAGATACCTCCTCCCATACAGCCAGAAGGGTAGAGCAGCAAGTTTAACACCAAGACTGAGACTGCAGAGCAAAGCTGCCCAGCCAACAGGACTGCCCTGTCCTCACAGGCACTGGTGAGCTGGCAGCATGAGGAAGCTTTGTGCAAGAAAGGGGAGGCTGGTTCTCTAGGGCACATTATGATTTCAAAGCAATAAAATGGCAAAGGCTTTGCAAATGTATGAGGAGGGGCAATAGGACATAGAAGTATAATTTTAATTACAAGTAAGGAATTTGGGGAGGTCTAATAGTAATTTTGGAGAAACACAAGACACAAAAGGACATAGAGAAGAATTTAGGGTAGAAAGCACTGACATACACATTAACTTTTTCAGGCATTTCCCTTCAGGTCAGCCAGGTTCTGATGCCACAAAGAGCATATGGCCTTGGGCAATAAATATCTGTTTTTTCCCAGCCTCATGCTTTTTGCATTTCCCAAATTCTCACTAGGCAGTGCAATTGCACATGTACTTCCTAGTATAGGAAGGATCAGGAAATAAATATAATTATGCTTATGAAGACTCCTCTTCATAAAATATCTTCTGGCTGTTGGGGTGGATAATATGGCCCTAATTACTTAAATAAGTCACCATTGTATAATTTAAAATTGAGACCTAGATACAATTGATTGTTTTGACTGTTTACTCTGGAAGTAAATGCGCCTAAGAGTAGCACACACTTTCCAGTTTGCCTACGGCAGTAAAATTCCCTCAAGCCAGCCCTGTCAGGAGTGGTGCTGACATGCATTAATGGTGCAGTTACGAGCAGATAATATAATGCAATTAACAGATCTCATCACTAGTCCTTAAGTGAGTGCACCACATTGCAAAATTTTGATATGCATCTCATAATTGGTGCAACATCCTTTCAGCCCACAGTACCAGATATTCTGATTTAATTTTACACAGTCTGATCTGGTTTATACTGTCCCATGATTTTCTAACAATTGCAAGCCAAGACCTGACTGACCTCTTGCCCTAAGACATGTAACACCCACAGTGAAAACCGTACCTACTGGTCTCACATAACTAAGCCTTATGGCCAAAATCTCTGGAGGGGAAGAATAACTGTACTCCCTCTGTTGGTGGAAAAGGAAAAACGATGCTTAAAACACCCTAATTCACAAAGACTACCTTTCTGTAAATATTTTTTGCTGCAAAACTTTCAATAAAGTGGATTTAGGGAGAAAAAAGGGAGCTGTAAAAAGGAAATGGAATTCTTATAATATATTTAATAAAGCAATTATTTATTACTACCAAATTTTGAAAATTGTTTTTGCCTTTCTTCCTGTGAAGGTCTTGCTTTGAGGGCTAATACATTATGAAGGGCTCTGCTATGTCACAGGGAAGATAAGGAGAAAAAAGGAAAGAAACTCCAGCCTTATTAAAGCGGCATCATCAAAATTTGTCTAGATAGTGATGTTGCCTTTGTAAGATCAGGCAAACTGTTCATTTTGGGCAGGACAGATCTGCAATCTGGCCATGCTGGGACCAAGGGACCTGGTTAGACAAGACAGAAAATTTCTGAGGATGACCAGATTGCTGTCATCCTCCATACCTTGTAAGCTACATTACAGGCCTGAAAAACCGGGCTTTTGGTGTTTCTGAGGGAAGTACTGTTTCTGGGGTGGCAGCTGATGCTGTGAGAGAGCAGCATGCTAGGCCCTTGCGCTGCCCAACTAACTGGTAGCAATAGGAGCAGAAAATTGACCTCCAGCTTCATCTCTCACCTCCCCTTACCTGCAGCATATCTTTCTTTCCATTGTTATCTCCTGGTGTGAATCTTAGCCACATTACAGCCTCATTATAATCATTGATTCTGCATGTTTCATCTGCACTGGGGCTGCAGTAGATGTATAGTTGGAACTTGGCCTGCACTTAGGTGATGGGTTATAGAGGGTATGGCAAAGATATGTGTTCATGACAAGTTGTTGCTGATGGCATCTCCCTTGCTAACAGCCCATACCTTCAGGTCCTGTCCTTCACAGAGCTTTCACTAAGAAATCTTCTTTGGGGCTTGACTTCCTCCTGGACACGGGCTTTACTCATCAGAATTGTAGAAAGAAGCCCAGCCAGGAGGCCAGGGTCCTGTTCACATTGCCTTCTGCATGCACTGATATATGACACAATATTCCTTTCTATTTTAGTTTATTTGCTTAATTAGAAGTGAAGAAAAACTCGCCTCTGTTGTAACAGCATGTTCTTCTCCTTAGTAGGTACAGCTGTTACTACTTATGACAGCTGCAATCTTTACCTGCTCTCCTGTCATTTCACTATGTTCTCAGCTGGGATGGTTACTTGATACCTCATTCCATTGCTTCTGCATCATCTGAATTCTCAGGGTGAAGGTTTTCAAAACAAATTAATTTGCATGATTCCCCTTTATGTCAACTGCATATCATCCCCATTGCTGCAAACAAACAAAAAGGAAAATGTATTATTCCTCTAGCCAGTTGAACTAAATAACCACCATCTTTCCAAAGAAGTAGCTCCCCTTACCTTTTATTTTAAATGCTTAAAATACATTATTAAATCATTTAAATGCATTATCTATACAAGTTAAACAGATGGGCTAAACATATTTTAAAATCACTGATTAAGTTTATGATCTACTGCATTTGAGAAATCACCATCTAAAGTAAGGGTTGATTCTGTCAACAAGTGAATTAAACCAAATCATAGACACCTTTTCTATCTGCACATCCTTAATAACCATGAATAGCATTGCCAAATGGATAGAGAGGACCAGACTCAGGACCACAAATAGCCTTTGTGCTGAATGATAAAACACAATATATCCCTCTCTGACTCTGATGGGTGAAAAAATACGTGCAGGGTGATAAGGGCCAGGAATAAATAACAGTAGAGTGCACTGTTGAAAAAGAATAGTCAGCTGCCTTGATGTTTAAAAAAGAAAGAAGAAGAAAAAAAAAAAACCTTAATACAACAATTATCATTAAGAATGATTTTTCCACCACCTAACTGACAAGTAAATTATCACGTCTGTACCAGCATGTTGAGTTACTGCTTCACCTTCACCAGTAAACAAAGAGTGGGGAAAATTGCTTCCAGTGACAATTTTTTTTCCAAGGAGCCAATCTGTTTGTGCTTTCTTCTCTTTTTCTTTCTCTACATGTTTTGTTGTTGAAAAAAAATCAGATATAATTAAAGTGGTAGCATAAAGCCAGGAGAGCTTTTGATAGAAATCAGGGAAATTGTGTCTCATTTACTGTTATCCCTTCAGTTATCTCCCTCCATCAGTGCTTTACTCCTATAGGCTTCCCTAAAAATATTAAAAGGTTAATTAATATTTAATAAAATAAAAGCCTTTATCTACTTTATTGAATGTTGAAGAGGTATTAATGAGCAAATGGATACTGTGTCAGGTCACAAATATATGGACCCTATGGATCCATCTAAATTCAGCTCTATTTCCCTTTGTTACTTCCTGGCATTTCAAAAGAAAGAAACGTTAAATTTTTTTTTCCTCTTTACTACTCTTTTATGAAACAGATATCTGGAGAAATTAATTTTTAAAAGGAAGGACAGTATTCTTACTGCAGCTTTATCAGAAGACTACAATAATTAGGTATCACAAATAAGCATACTAACATAGAGGAGGCTCATAGTAAAATTTTAAAAAGCTCCTAAGATGCTGAAAACATCAGCCTGGTGAATCACATCCCAACAGGGCCTGTTTTTCATCAGTGGGATCCTGATGTAACCAGCTTGTATATAAACATTCATGGGACAAATGCCTAAAGGTAGATGAGATGGATCCCAACACAAGTATCCATAATTCTGCTTCCTTCTACATCCAGGGGTGTCTCAGCCTTGATGGAGAAAAACAACTCCTGTGTGCTTTCAGACAAGGAGGATCCAGAAACAACTAACTTGTGGCTCTTCCCTAAGAGGCTCCATCCAGCAGGTTTTGTTGAAGCCCTCCCAGCAACATCTCAACCCACAGCCCCTTGCTAGACTATTACAGTGTAACAGGAGTGTACATTACAGTGTAATACAGGAGTCCAACACCACCAAGTGTTCCAACACCACCAAGTGATCCAACACTGCTTCCCCAGCCTTGGCAGGTCCCTTGGGTGCCCTCAACCAAACCCTGTGGGAGCCAGCTGGCTGTTTGCTGCTTGGGTACTGCAGACCTCAGCCCAGGACACCAGGCTGAAATGCCAGCAGCCTAAAAGGTCATGAAGGAGCCAAGGAGCTGACACACCTCTCCAGCAGAAGCTCCTGGTGGCAAACCACTGGTTGTGCAAACTTCTGGGGTGGCTTCAGGGAGATTCACAAACCTGAGTCAGGCTGCTCAGTGGTGAGGATGCACACCCATATTGCAAGAGTCCTGGGCCTGTTTCTCTTTATTTAAATTATTTTTTCTCATTTGGTAATCTATTTCAGGGTGAAGATAGTCTCACCCTATCCTATAAAAGCTATTTCATTGTACAAAACCCAGAATTCAAGGTGAGCGGTCAGGATGAGAGGCTGCACATTACTCTCTAGATCTTCTCCGTGGGAAAGGGAGGAGTGCCAGCCCCTTGCTGTTGAAGCTATATATTCCTTTTATGTGAAAAAGCCATTAGACTGAAATCCAAAATTCATGACAGGAATATGTCTCTCTCTTTCTTCTTAGCTGACTATAAAAGCAGAGTATATAGCAAAGGAGCTAACAGTAAATGCAGATGCTGATTGTAATGCATGAAAAAGGAAGAAGTTTTTTGCTATTAAAAGGAAAGGTTTATTATCAGTTTATATTGAATAAGATATTGCCTTCTTATTTATACAACTATAACCCCACCTGCCTTGGATTAGATTTGATGCACTGACAGACTGTCCTCCCAGTTCTACAGATGCCAGGGAGCAATTTCTGTCAGCACATTCCTGTGACCTTCTGTACTGGCACAGGAGGGTTTTCCCTCCTTTCTCTCTGCATTTTGCAGCATCTTTCCTCCAGATAACCCTAAGAAAAGCACAGAGTGTCATCTGAAGTCAGGGCTGAGAAGCATCCTCTTAAAAACACAGTGAAGCACACAGGCTGCTGCAGATGCAGGACACTGTCAGCGCTGAATGCTGGCTTTAGCTTCATTTTCAAAGAGCAGTCATGCAGTAAAACTCAAGCTAAAAATTTTTGATCCTTTATACTATCTCATATTATTTAGGTTTCCATATGAAAGTTTAAGCAACCCACAATTTTGCTTAGTGAATACAGCAAGCTTTGGGGATCATTTTCAAAAACACCTCATTTGCATCAATTCAGCTGATCTCTTCCTTGTTGGTGAAGATGAAAGTGTGCTTCTATCTTATGTTTCCCTCTACTCAGACAATGAGGCACTCTTTCCTTTCAAAAACGCAAAAGAACTAGATCAGCAAACTCGTTCTCCCCTTTTCCAGTGTTTCTTTGACTGCATAATTGAAATGCAGGAAAAAATGCATTAAAGCAAGAGGCACAGATGTTTACATCACAGGTACCTCAAATAACTTAAAAGTATCCTAACTGTGTATAGCCTGTGAATATATTTCATGCCTCAGTCACTGAGAATTAGCATTGAAAGTCATCACAGTGAACACAGGGAACTGGATGAATTTCAATCTACTGCAGAAACCAGCCACTTATGTTGTTTGATGTCATCTGCAGTCACATCACTGCAGACATCTTTTGCAAGACTAGTAAAAGAAACGTTGTCATTTTTGACATGGCTGCCTGTCCCTCTTCACTGCTCGAGTGACAGCATTCATAGCGCTCTTCCCATTGCTCCGTGTACATAACAAACCCAGGTGCAGAGATGAGTCTCCCAGGCTTTCCTTTGAAGAATGTCAGATCAGCTCTGCTTCTTTTAAAACCGCTCCCTTGGACCAGCTGACATTTCTGCAAGCCACACAACACTGAGGAGTCAAGATTTCAGGCAACTGATACCACTTTGGGGACACACAAGCTGTAATCTAAATGCAAGCTACAAAGCAAAAATTAACAATACATGCAACTGAATGTCACTGGAATAGGAAAACACACTGCACCATTAAGAGAATTAAGGAAAAAACAGGTATCAAATGGGTGAAATCATTTACATTGAGCACTGCACTTATTGGCCTCTTCACTTGTCACAGAGCATCAATATTGTGTTAATGAACTGCCTTGCGAAAGCTCTACCAAAGAGCAAAACGGGATTTGTGATAATGTAAAGGAGAGAGATCAGTCTACCTAATTTTAAGCACTTGTTTCAGGCTCCCAGACAGGAGCCTTGTCACCTTGGGCTCTTTCTATGGTGAGTGAAGGGTGGGAGAAACATCTCCAGGGAATGCTTCTGGCCTCTTGAGCTGTGAATTGGCTTCTAGTGGTGCATCTCACTCTTCATTTCTCAAGAACAAAATGAAAAGCCTTAATTTAGGAATCTCTGACCTTCTCCTTCAAGTCCTCCTCATCCTCCCCTCAAAGGCCTAAAGCTCCATTATCCTTCAAAAACCTGAGAGCAGCACTTGAATGCTGGGATGAAGTTTCCTGCCTAGGAACAAAATTGAGGTAACTGCTGTGGGAGATGCTCAGGGAGCTACAGTTTTGTTCAGAAAAGAACAAAGAACTTGCCCCAATTATCCAAAGTTGTATGTCTGCTAAATTGGGCTAGAAATAAGTTTGGAAATCTCAGCTCATGTGATAGATGGGTAGTAATGCTTCTTGCAGTGAAAAATAGAAATATTTAAGGCTTTCCCTGGAACTACATTTCTCACACTAGCCTTGTAGAGAAGCAAGAGCTGAAGAAAACCCATATGTGTCAGTATATTTCAGACTCTCATGGGCATCTGGGTAGAAAAAACTTTTGAAGAGATCAGCTCAAAAAGCACTTTTTGTCTGTGCATTCATGGCTATCTTTCCAGAAACCAGCCTCTCAATGAAATTTAACGTAGTTTTTTTGTCTTCAGGGCTACTGTTGGTTTACAATTTAGAGATTCTGACTAAACTAATGAAATCATTGCATCGAGAAATGTCCTCGTGTATACACAGCCATGTACAACCAAAATCAAGTTATTTATCTCCCACACCAATGCTGTACAGATTAAACGTTGCATGTAAAAACTTGCAAAAGTACATTTACATTAAAAAATATAGACATATTCAACACTTGAGCAAACAAACAGAAATGGAGAAATGAGTGGAGGAAATAAAGGTAAAAAATGAAATTTAATTCAGCCTTTTATTTTATCCTAAATGGAAATCACTACAGCAATACTGCACAACAGAATTGGTAGATCTTTTTAAAAAAGTCAAATAAGCTTGAGGATACACTGTTCTTGATCATGACTAATGGTGAGAGGTTAGACTGGCTTTAGCTGAGGCTTTAGTTGGCTGGCTTTAGTTGAGGCTGCCTTATGCTTTGCAAAAAAAATTTTCCCATGGGAAATATAAAAGAGTATATAAAATATAAATACTATAAATATAAAAAATATAAATAATATACATAATATAAATATAAATTATATTTATGTTATATTATAGTATTATAATATAATATATTATGTTATAATATATAAATTATATTTCTATTTATATTTATATTTTTTATAAATTTTAAATAATAAAATATTAATACTGGGCAATATAAAAGATCAATAGGATGGAGAAACTAATATGGTGTTATTGTTGTCTCTTTTAATTTGATGGATTTGTGATTCAGAAAACCTGACACAGGAGGAGGATTCTCATCTCACTTGAAGATCATCTGCATATCCTGTTGAGAACTTAAAGCAGAGAAGAAATTGAAGCAGAAGAAGGGGTACGGGATTTCATCAGCCTGATGTTATTCACAGCTACATCAGCTGCTACAATTTAAAAAAGAAACTCATTTTTTAAACTCAGATAAAGTTTCTGCTTGCTTTCAATGACTGGAGATCCTTAGAAAGTTACTTTTAAACTCAGTAAAGTCACAATATTCATGCCTGGTGAAAAGATGGGTTTGCTCTGCTGGAGAATCTGCAATGTCAGGGTTCAGCAATGGTCCTGAAGGTTTAATATCAATTGTCTGTGAGCATCCATGTGCCAGTAGAGCACCTGTACTCATGTAATGTGCCAGGGACATGCAAGGATGAGGTGGACATGCACCCAGATACAGCCCAGTGAAAGGCTCCCAGCAGCAGCTCTGCCAGGGCCTGGGGACACACTCAATATATGTATTTATTATTTATTATTATTTTTGTGCATATGTATGCAAGCTTCAGTACCTGGGCTGAACTTTCCAGCTCCCATCTGCTGTGCACAGTGTGAAATGTCTCACTGTGCAGGAGCCAGAACAGCCATGCGTGCTGCAGAAATCCCACTCGCTATATTTCCAGAGGCACAGCTTGTGCTGACCCTGGGAACAGAGGCAATTTGCATTCACACACAGAATCAGAGGTTTAGCTGCTGCCTTCCTCTCCATTTGACCCATTGTTTTTCTTCAGCTCAGCTGACATACACTCTGCAATATGCTTCTAATGGCAGAGAGTACATTAAAATTCAGGGGATTCTCTACATCCTGTGCATTTTTCATTACATCTATTGATATTATGTATTAAAAGACAAATGATTTGAAGCCTTTAAGATCAGGAAATGATGCCTCTAGTGATAAATGTTTGAGCTCAGGAGTCTGCAGCATAACTTCCTTGTCTGTGTATACATTTCCTAAAAGCCTGGCTGAGTAGTGTGTTGGCCAGTGCAGCAACTGCTTGAGCCCACACCTTTGTCTCTTTGTGGTACCCGATGTTCATCACAGAAAAGCACTGACTGCTTAGAAAACAAACCAGGACAGGTATTTGAGTCAAAGCATGTGTCAGGTGATGGGAGCAGCTTCATTCTGTATATAAGTGTAAAAAAGAAGTTTTATCTAAATTTCCTCTGCTCTGCTAGATGCTCTGAATTTTGTATCACACAATAGCTTAAATCCACTATGCCAGTAGACAAAGAGGAGAAGGCTATTAAAAACAGATGATTGATCTAAAGGCGCATTGCATTAGTTCATGCTTCATGTGTACAAGACATTGTATGGTTGGGGCCTCCAGTTTTTTAACAGAAAAGCTTAGAACTTCAGGGCTGTCTGCCTTTTCACACTTTAAGACAAGATATGCTCAGCTCACTCTGACCTGCCTTATTGTTTTGCTGGTAACTTGATTTCCTGAGTTTCTCCCCATACTGTGAAAAGGATTTTTTAAGAAGAGTACAAACATGAATCTTCAACATCCAAATACTAAATCCCTTCTTCAAGGGAGTCAAAAGAAAACATATTTATGTAAATTTATGTTTCAAATGCCAATGAAATATTAGGCAGACTAAAAAACCTTTATTTTTAACAGTGTTTCAGCCACACATGTCTTACTTTCACTGGCAATTGTCTTGCTGCGTAAGGTTTCATTACCAAACTCATTTCTATAATCCATTTACTGGTCTGGATTTTTTTCTCTGTAGGCTTATTTACTGTATACAAACACAATGATGTAAGGCTTGCCTTAGGGAACTGAACTAACATCATTACTTAGCAATTTACACTTTTTATTAAGGATTTTTTTAAAAAACTGCTATTTTAAAAACACCAGTTCTGAATCCTTTCATTGTTAAAGGGCTCCTCATGTGAATATGTGCTCCCAGATATAAAGTAACAATCCTCCAAAATCATAAACATGTCATAAACATGCTTAATTTTATACATTTTGGGTGACTCCATTCAATTCACAGAGTAATAGGGCTCACAAGTTGCAATTCAGCAGAGTACCCAGACATATGCCTAAAGCCACCTTTGTTCAGCAAAATCTTCCTGCAGGGGGATTTTCAGTAATATACTCAAGGATATATTTAATTTTAGGCACATGATTAAGTGGTTTTTTTGAGCTGGGGCCACCATTTCTTGAATGAAGCATATCAATAAGCCTGTGTAGTATGGTCTGTTACTTCATAGAAAAGACAAACATGTATTTCCAAATACACACAACGCAAAAATTAAATCAGCAGAGTAAACCACTGTTTTGCAAGATTTTCAGAATCAGTGGTGATTAAAAACAATGTATTAGATGGCAGATGCCCCTTTCTCAGGCAAGATCTCACAGGAATGCACTACACCCACAATGGGAAGACAGATATTTGAGAAACAGATCTCGGATTATATAATAATAATTGAGGTATAATCTGTTTTGGCAGCATTTATTCAATTAATTATTTAAAGATGCAGTATGTTCTCGAAGATTCTTAGAATCTTAGAATCTCAAAGGCTGGAAAATACCTCCAGGATCACTGAGATCAACCATTAATGCAGCACCACTGCATTCCTCGCTAAAGCATCCCAAGCACCACATCCTATTCACCTTTTGAACACTTCCAGGTACAATGATCCCACCACTTTACTGGGAAGCTTGTTACTGTTCCTGACAACATTTTCCTTTTTCTAATCTAATTGATACCTGCTCTGGTGCAACTTGAGAACATTTTCTCTTGTCCTGTCCCTCGTTACAACCTCCTTTCAGGTATTTGTAGAGAATGACAGATTCCATGGCCCTAACATTTCTCCTGTTCTAATAAATACGACATTTGACAACAGGAATCGAGACAACCTTCTGTGGTTACTGAGAATATTTTATCTCTAAATCTTAATCAATAATAAAATGTAGTAGCAATTGCATCCTCCCATGCCTTCTAGAATCAGACAACATTAGACTATTGCATACACAATTGCATAGAGTAGTTAAAGTTTTGTTTTCAATCCCTGTTCCTTCTGACTACATTCCAGAAACCCAAGTGTCTGCCTCAGGAAAGGCAGTCCTATTCCTTGTATAGTCACATGGATAAAAAAGAATTTGGCAGAACAGAAGGGTTTTATATACAGTGTTGAAGGATGTCCATTCCTCCTGGAAAAAAACTCTACTGATTGACTAAGACAAACTAAAAATGAAAGAAAAATAAACTTGAAGCAATAGTATTAGAAAAAAATAGTCTTAGAAGAGCAATAGTATTAGAAAAAAAACCCTCAGCACCAGTCTCAAAATTATATATCTTGCCACCTTAGTATGAAGACTTCATAATTTCAGGTGAGCTGCATATCTTATATTATGACTTTACCGCAAGAGATTTACAGGCCACCCCAAACCCAAGTTAAGAAGCCAGTTTACTACAGTGTTAGGCATTCTTTATTAATATTACAGAGAGTTTCATCTAGAAAGATGGACAGAGATGAGGGAATTATGAAAAAAAAGAATGACACAAAATTGATTAAATGGTCAAAACACTAATAAGTGGAGAACGTTGAATATAGGCAACTCTATTATTCAAATGACAAGAAAGTGAAGAACGTAAAAAACAAGCACAGAGACTCTTAATGCCTTACAAACTAGCAACATAATTAAAATAAGATAAAATGGAAGAAAGACATTCTGTAGCTTAGCTAGAAAGAAACATCCCTTACTGCTAAGACCTATTAATATCTTTTCCTAGAGAAAAGTGGCAGAAGCCCTAGCACCAATTTAATACTAACTGGAGAAAAACGGAGAGCACTCTGCAGAGGTGCAGCACTCCCCACGGTGGTGTGCTGGATGATGAAAGAGATTTGCCTGACACCCAGCGCTACAGCTTTAATGAATCTTCATTTTCTGAGCCTTCCCCCTTAAAAATGACAATATGCAAGTTATATAAAACATTACAGGCTCTCTTGACTGCTCTAAACTATACTGATGTTCAGGCAGATGTTTTTCACCTGATCCAGATTTTTTTTTCTATTTTTTTTCTCCTTTTGCAGCCCTGCTTTTCCTTGCAGGGTGGTGAATGGGAGCCAGGAGTACACTTGTGAGAGAGCAGCTGTTTTGAACTGGAGCAGGCACACCTCTGCCAGGGTAATACAAAGAGCAGTTAGAGAGCCACTGACAGTTCAAAGTGTCTTGCTTTCATTATGCTGCACCTGCCATCAACCTCCATACATCTGTTAAATTCCCTTCAGAGGAATGTTGTTTTTATGAGAAAAAATGAATAGCTCCCTTTTACTAGATGAAAACCTGTAGATGTATGAAGTTAAGACAATTATTAATATTAAACTAACATCTACCATTTAATAGCAGCTTCTCTTGAGACTAAAGAAGTGACATGAAATACTATTGTTGCAGAAAGAGAGACTTGCAGCTTACAATAAAAGCAATTCTCTGCTTGCATGTGCAAAGCCACGTGTGACAAACTGTGGCAGCTTTCATAGGTTTAACGAGTCTCTTTGGAGTTCCTCTCTCTGGTTAGTCACAAGCAAAGCAAGGGAAAAGCTGCATGCAAATACATACCTCATGTGAGTAGCTGCACACCAAACAGCAGGAAGCATAATGAGCAAAGAGATGGGTTTTCCTGTGATCTCTTTTCATTGCTTCATACATGACTGGAAAAAAAGACCCCAACAAAACAGGCCAGGAAACAAAAAACAGTCCAAGCTGTTTTGGTTGTACCCAAACTCCAGAGTGTAGGGTGTGATACACAGTGGCATGTGTCAAAATCTGCTTTTTATCCCTGGTCACTACTAAGAACAAGTGTTCCCAATTTGATCTCGCTATACAGGAAGTGAAATAAGAATTTAGTGTTCCCCTAAAAATTCCTGCTGCATGTTTGCTTCTCTAAACTCATCCCCTGACAACACTGCATTGACAGTAAGAGGATATGACCGTGTCCTCTTTCCCATCAGGGCTGTAAAGAAACTGATTTAGCTGTTCTCTACAGTGTTTGTCTTTGCGGCATTGACTAGAAATGTTGTGTCTGAAGTTCACTGGGATATAAGCTGGCCGTTTTCCTTCTAAAGATATACCCAATAGTAGGAAGGCATGGCATTGTGTTGGAATATAATGAGGGATTTCAATACCCACAAGAAATATTAGTCACAGAATGATAAAATCTTGGAATGGTTTAGATTGGAAGGGACCTTACAGATAATCTTATTCTACCTCCTGCCATGGTCAGGGAACCTTCCACTAGACCAAGTTGCTCAAATTCCTATCCATCCTGGCCTTCAGCTTCTCCAGGGATAAGGCATCCATAACTTCCCTGGGCAAACTGTTCAGTGCCTTACCACACAGTAAAGGATTGCCTCCTGACATCTAATCTCAATCTCTTTTCTTTCAGTTTAAAAACAGCCCACCTTGTATTACTATCTTCTGGAGTAAAACATCTCTCTCCTTTCTTATAAGCCCCCTTAGGTACTGGAAGGTCGCAATGAGGTCTCCCCAGAGCCTTCTCTTCTCCAGGATCAACAGCTCTAACTCTCTCAGCCAGTCTTCATAGGAAAGGTGAAAACAGCCCTCTGATCCTCTTCAGTACACTAAGCCCTCACAGCCCTCACAGTACACTAAGATCACACTTTAGCTTCTGTGACTTTCTTAAAACCCTGACAGCTAAAGCATGTCAGAGTAACAGTTAGAAAAGCTTTCTTCATGGTTTTTGGTTTTTATATTACCAAGGTAGAGGTTCTGAGCTCATGTTTGGAAAATACAATTACTCTCTCATGCTTTCTTTATGCAGTTATGCACTGTGTGGGTAGCGATGTGAACTGTACTGAACTTGAGGTCCCAGGAGTATCAGTCAGCTTTACAGATCACTTATCAATGAAAACGATTATAGTTTCTTCCATGATCAACCCAAACTGATGATCAAAAACACAAAGTTAAATCTAAAAGTTCTTGCGTGAAGGAATGATCTCCCTCAAGAAGTGGCAGTTATCACCTTTTGGGTGCTACCTATCTAAATAACTGTTGTTATTTGTCAGCAGCAGCTATCTTTGTTTCAGGAGCTGTTTCTCAAAATGAAGTTGCCTCAAATTGCCTATTTACTACATTCTTGTTCAGTTTCAGTTTCCAGTCTTTGTCCTTTATTTGTGCTATTTTCAGCCTTATTATCTTCTCTTTCCTTTCAAAGACCATTGAATAATTGCTTTCTCCAATGCTGTCCTGTTTTCCAAGCCACAGGAAAGAGATATCATTCTTGTTCTCAACTGTGTCAATAAAGTGTGCTGGACTGTACTTTCTAAAACAGGTTCAATAAAATAATTACAAATAGCACCAGAATACTGAGTTCCCATTGAAAGCTTTTCTCCTGTGTGGTAAAGTGAAGTCCCAACTTGTCTGCAAGACCAATAACTACATATTCATAGCAGCCTGCTCACAGGAAATCTATAAAGGATCTATCACCTCAAATTGAGACAGGTTTAGCAGCATAGACTCCTGCATCCATAAAACTCTGAACAGTTTGGGACCTGCTCAGTTCTTCATCTTCTCTGTGGAGATGATTAAAATCCACTGTTAAAACTAGAACATGAGCAACTCCAGGCCCAGCAGTAGGAATCTCCAAGATTTTTTTGTTGTTGTTTTGGGTTTTTTTCTATTTTTTTATTTTTTGTAAACAAGAAATAATTTTCAGGTAATTAGTACATTCCTTAAAGATGTTGTAAGTAAAGACCACTGAGAACTGTAAAGATAACGTTGCCTTCATAAGGAAATAACCTTTTGATAACAGTCCAGCAAGTGCGTCTTTCTATGCACTGGTAATCCTACCACCTCAAAACATGTTAACTATTGACAAATCTCCACTGAAAAGGACAGAAGAAGAAGGTTCTCAATTATTGTTAAGCTCCCTCATGACTAATAAAATTAATGTTCCATCAGTTAGAAAAGACTGACTGAATTATTTTTCTTGCCCATCATCCGCAAAAAAGAACCAGCAAAATGTCAACTTGAATGAGAAATAGTGTGGGGAAGAAGTACTCATTAAACCCCAGACACAGGAGAATTTTGACTACAGCTTAAAGAGACACCAGAACTTATAGAGAACCACCTGGAAACCACAGAACTGTTTGCTTAACTTTGTGGTTGATTCTGCAGGTGCTTTATTTGCAGGTTATTCATTAATCATCAGCTACTTTTCAATATCCAATTTGCATAATCAGTAAGTTCTTTCCCCAGCTACCTCCTTTCCTCTTTTTTTTTTTTTTTTTTTTGGATACCTGTAGTGTACCATATTCCTCAAATCTTATTATGAGGCACCTCTACTTATTCAGTATAAGACATTGCTCACAGACATAAGTAAATCCAACTTCAGTGGACTCCTGGATTATCCCTGAGCAATAATTGTCACCAACTGCTCCAAGACTCGCAGTGGTGTAGGGGTAAAGAGCTTTTAAAACAACTGCAGGAATTCATTTAGAGTGGCACTGCTATCAGTGCCCAGAAATCTTAATCATTCTGAATGTAAGCTCAAAGAGAACAGCTAGGCTCAAGAGCTGACCGAACACCAGCATCTTTTCATAATATGTTATTGACTATTGAACCAGAAATGCTACCACATTTATTGGTACCTCTTACTGACCTGCTTTCCTTGGTAGTAAAGGGTAACTATAGCTGTCTTTTCACTCCAGGGTGAAAAAATCACATTGTTATGAGATTCTGTAAAAGTATGCATGAAGCTATGGTGAAAAAAGGGTGCTAGCTGTCTGATTAGGTGTGTCATCATAGCACAGGAACTTTTAAATAAACATTGCTGCAAGGTTATCTATTAGAATCTAGCATGACTGAGATCATTGAAAATAAAGCATTCATTTATTCACCACTGCAATCAAATAAACACCTACTCATCAAATCAAATTCTTAAATGATAAATTCTTCTGTGGGTAAACTGAAGAGAAAATAAAGATAACTGGTTTATTTCATGTTTAGCTCCTAATTTCTAGCACTCTAATTAAGACTTATTCTGGTCTTGCCTACTTGGACAAAGAGCTGTAACTTTTTTAAGCAGAGATCAAAGCTTGATGGTAGAATTACTAAATAAACTGCAGTTGTCACATTTAGAAAGGTGAGCCAAAGGACATGTGTCTGAGGTGGCAAGCTTTCTGCTCTGAGTATCATGGCTGCAGGGAAAAAATATAGAATGGGTTACAGTAGCAGCCTTGCTTCATTTTAAAAGTGGGACCAGTGAAATTTCGGGTTAGTGGCAGTTCACTCCTATCTTCATGAGGCAATACTTTGGCTAGACT
Organism: Parus major; assembly: GCF_001522545.3. Classification (NCBI taxonomy): domain Eukaryota; kingdom Metazoa; phylum Chordata; class Aves; order Passeriformes; family Paridae; genus Parus; species Parus major. Next base: position 95,162,489 of record NC_031770.1, read on the forward strand.
GCAGTGCACTTTGTGATCTAACAATGAATACTTAAACAGAAAATATGCCCCTGTAATAAGCCCCCACAGTAAAAAAATTAATATTAATGCAGTGAAAAAATTGTTCTTCCTTTTGAACCCAGTGAGGACTGCAAAGACAGTGATTATTAAAGAATTCAGCTGGTTTCAAAATTGACCTTAACCTGGAAAAAGCTAAGCAGAAGCAGAGGGAAAACTGATTAAAAATTCAATGCAGCATTTCATGGCCTTGGTAACCTGGGACTGGGGTACTCAAGAGCTACTGACAGCTTGCATTTCAAAGCTGATTTGTAAAGTTGCCAACAGGTCAGTAATCAGTAACTTTACAGAGCATGCAGCTGACACAGAAAGCCAAAAAGGAACAACAAAAGACATAATTGGATCTTAGGACCCAAAAGATGCCATGAATGCATTCATTTTTGGCACTATGTATGCTGCATGTTGCTACAAGATATGGTTATAATGAAGGTGATTTGCATATTTTTCATGAAGTTTGGATGCACTGAATTATAAAAATAACCCCCTAACATGAAACTATTTCACTGGTGCTTGGAAATCTTATTTGAAACATTGACAGAACCACAGAAGTATTTAGTGATGAAAACAAAAAGGAAAAAAAAGTCTGTTAGGTCATCACAGGCATCTGCCTTCAAATGCTGAATTATTTTCTTCAACTTTTTTACAAATTATTCATATTTACCAAAAGAAAGAAGCAATAAAGAAAACCACTGAAGAAACTACAGACTACTTAAAATTTCACAGTACTTAAGTCTCTGGACTCCAATGGGAAAGTTCTTACCCAGCTGCTTCTGGTTTTGGAGAGTTACAGGATCTTAAAAGGCCTATGCATATTGTTTAAGGGCCTACTGGTTAAAATTCCTTTCCTTTAATGCCCCCTTGTCCTTCTTCTCCCTGCTTGTTATCAGCCCTGAGGATTGGCTAGCACATTCCTTATGCAGAGGTTTCCAGGTCAGTGATCACATGCAAAGCTGCGTGCCCTGTCATAAGGCTCTGGGTCTGTCCCCTCGTACCTTTATCCAGTGTTCTTGTTCAGCATGGGAACTGCAACTTCTATCATCCTGCTTCGCTTGGTACCATCCCAGATTTGCAGACACAAAGCTCCTGGAAACACTGGCAAAGAGCCACAGCTGTCAGACACAGGCTGGACATGCACAGGTGTCAGGCAGGGGCTGTTGGAGTGGGCAGATCCAGCTCTGGTAAATGCTGCCCTGCTCCCAGTCCTCAGTCACAGCAGACAGTGTACAAATAGCAGCTGGGTTCACACAAGGCTTGAGGCTTCTCACCTCCTTCTCCCTCACAGGGCAGGTGGCTGGGGCCCTCTGTTTCCTGCTGATGTGTAGGGACTGAACCTACAGGTGAGACACCATGTGAGTCTGCCCTGTGGTCTGTCCGTGCGCTGGGCTTGGACAGCCCTGAGCCCCCGCACAGCCGGGGTCTGCACAGCCTGGGGAGCTACACTGTCAACGTGTGACTTGGGCTGCCAATGTCACAGCCAGCCTTGCAGTGCCTCCAGAAACAAGTCAGTCCCTGTGGATGCCTCTAACCAACACAGGGACAAAAGTCATGCCTTGAGAAGGCCAAACATGGAGAAGAATTTGCAGCACACCGGACACACAAAAGCGGGTCACACTAAAATAGCTGAATTCCTATGACGTTTATAACAAAGCTGGATCTTAAAAGTTTCCTGTTGTCATGACTGTAGCACTCTTGGCAAATCTTTCCATTTTTCTCCATGGAAATTCTTGTAACTCCTGTGCTTGGTCTTTCTGACAATCTGTTTGTGACCATCTACCTCCCTGTCTATACATATAGCCATTAAGTATTTCTGCTAGAATGCTATAGCTGTATATTTGCTGTATTCACTTCAAAGAAAAAAAGTATAAAAAATAAGACAAATCTATTCCTCTCTTAATTTATCATTATTTTGCTCTTTTCAATACACTAATGATAAATATAGGCCAGTTTGAGGATTGAGTAATTTATTTTTAGGGGATTTTTAAAAGTTCTTATTTCCCACAAGTTCCCTGTAGGAATTAAACTGTGAGTATCAAAATTTGAATATGCAATCAATCCAAGGATTTGTGGATCCTCATTTATTAGAATAGCTGACTTATTTACTGTGGCTTCAGACCAAGTAATGGTCAGCTTTAGGTTTTGGCTCTTGAAGGAGATTTCTCTCGTGCTTCTAGGAAAAAAAATCACAAGTTGGTTGTTATTGGATAAAAATTGATTCTGCCTTTAGAATTAAAGGATGTAAATGGCAACAGGCAACAACATGAATGAAGCAATGAGTTTTCTGGATATGCACCCTGGGTTCAGTTTCTGCTTGTTATCTCTTGCCAGGGATGTTGCAGCAGAGATGCAAGGCTTGTGAAAGGTGCCGAATGCCCAAGATCACCCCCAGTGAGATGAACACAGGTTTCCTCTACACTCTTTTTGAGAAGTGTTAGTACAGCAGAAGGAATGGGAAGGAAAAGGCAAGCCAAGGAACGGCAAGGCATGGCAAGGCAGTAGGGGGAGTCTACATAGTCTTCCGTGGTTGTTGCAAACTGAGTGGTATCAGGGCTTGATGTGATTCTAGCAACATGAAGTGTCACAAAATGGATGTAAGTAATACAGCTCTGTCATTACAATGCCAGACTCACTCTTCTGTCCCCACCAACTTATTCTGAATGCAAATTTATTCATACCGAGCTCTTGTGAAGCAAGAATGTGATTTATTTTTGAATATGCAAGTGCCAAACTTTAGAGATGGAAGAGATATTTCACAAAATATGGTCAGAGGATATAGCTATAATTAGTGAGAGAAAATAAGAAACCAAAATAAATTTTTTATTGGTGAAATCTTCCGATCTATCAGTAGGAACCTTGTACTTCCGTGAGACTAATCCATAGGACTAGGCATTGAAAATATTGCTATTTCTGGAGCCTTTGGCTAATGAAACTGGTGTATACACTGAGTTAAAGGCACTTAAATCCTTTCAAGCCTGGTTTTAATTGAACAGGATGTAGAACCAGTTTGGATCTAGGGCAAATAATTTCTCACTCTAGACATATCCTTCCAGGTCAGAGGGCAATTTGTTGACAGGAAAGAAATAGGAGGTCTGATAGCAACTTGCTGCCTACACTGCTGCCAGGTGTGACACTTAATTTGCAGTGACTTTTTAGCCCTTCCTACCAGCATTTGGAAGGAAAGCATGCTGTGATGTGCAGGCATGCATGGCTAACTCAGCCACCTAGGGGATGTGAATACCTTGTCAGGTGCACAGGGAAAGAGGCAGGCCTCCACAAGGGCCATCCTTGCTTGCCCTGAAACACTTGTTCTCATAATTTATGAAGCTAGTGGCCTGTCTCCCCCATTTTAAAAACTGTTAGTAATGCATTCATTCACTAATGCGTTCACATACAAACAAGGTTTTGTGAACACATGGGAAAAAGTCAGAGCTTGCAAACCCTCCTTTGTTTCAAACACTAATTGAGGTTGCTAAGAGACAATAGTGTTGATATCTATTGCACCATTTCCAAACCCAGGCACTCAGAGAAATTAATAGCTGTGGGTACTACACATCTCATATATAATAAAATCCTAACATACAATTCCTATCAAACAGAAAAAAAATACACTGAAACTCCTCCCCTACTTTGACCCTAAAATAACATTATAAACCTGATTTTTCAGGAGTACTTAGTTCTTGCAGCTCTGTAATGTTTCAAAATTAAACCATAACTGGTGCTTCAGAAAACAACCCTAGCTTTGTTTTCTACCAGAAATGAATGCCCTTCTTTGAAAGAGAATGTGAGAAGGTTGATTTATGTGCACATTAATGTCATATATTGGTCAAACACTTAGTCATATATAATTTTACTATTATTTGATATTCTGGTTGCTCATTAAGGTATATGATTCCAAAGAAGTATCAGTTATCAGAATTTAGCAAAATAACACATAACAAATTGACTGTGAGATATTTCTTAATTAAATGCATCCCTTAAAAGAAGCTGTGTGGGAGGGATTGATTTTGCCTAATTTTTAGCCATCTGAAAGTTGAGTGCTTTGCCTAAGCTAGTCACTTGCACTCCTCTAGAGCAATGGAGAGAGACTGCAGTAGAGAGCAATTCATCCGGTCTATCTCAGACACCTATCTTAAAACGGGATGAATTGCCATTTGGAGGAACTTATCTTTCTCCATTTACTAAACGGGGAACCTGGACAAATAGCTTAGATGAAACCCTTAACTTTAAATGACTAAATGTAGTGAAGATGAATTCTACTCTAGATCAATATAATACAAATAATACATAAAAGCCACAATGCACAGGTCAAAGTTAAGGCCATTGTGATGAAATATATATTTTCTTGTTCTCGGCAAGAAAAATGTAGGAATTTTGCATGCCAGGAAACATCAAGATTTGCAAGGTCCCTAAACTAATAATTTATTTTCCTTCCATTCTGCTATTTCTGAGTATCTATGTTTTTTTTTACTGAAGTCTTTTAATGTATTTTTTTTTTAAAAAAGGGCCAAATGGGTTTTATATATATAGGTTCAGTTATGAATCCTAAACCCAGAATAACAGCACCTTTCAGATTACCTGTCACATATGCTAAATCCAGTTGCATTTTTGAAGGCATGGTAGTGATGGTGCTACCCACATTCCCTTCCAAAACAGTCATTTAAAAAAAGGAAAAAAAAAGAAAAATTATTATTCTTCTATTGTAAGTAGACTAGAATGACTCTTTCCCCTCAACTTCATTTTTGTGTATCTGTGTATAAAAGAGGACATCTCCAACATTTGCTTGATGCTCTCTGGCTCACATGTTGAGATTCCTTCCCAGTTCTGACAGTCTCCTTCATGGGTCCCCTTCCAACAGGATTGTGTTTCTGGGGCCCAAGGCCCTGCTGGTCACCTCCTCCTCTTCCACACCTTTATGGTGAACAACAAAGAAAGGATGCAGCTTTTCAAATACCAGGGAAGAAATGGAACAATAACTGGAGGACCATAAGCTATTTATTGCTGATTACAGTGGATATCAGTAAAACTGCTCAGAGAAGCAGATCCTACAGGACCATGAAAAAGTGCCAGTTATTTTATTGGTTCCCAAAAGTTTAAATTACAGAATCTGTAAATCTCCAATGAATTGAATCAACTTCCTTTTAGTTTTTAAAAATTTAGAGTATTTATTTGTACTGTGTCCTGGCTTTGTCTGAGATAATTTCTTTTCAGTTTCTGGTACAGTGCTGTATTTTGGATTCAGTATGAGAATAATGTTGACAACATGCTGACATTTTTGTTTTTCCTAAGATGTGTCTATCCTAAGTCAAGGGCATTTTTGTGCCTCATGCTTAGACAGTGAGAAGGAAGACAAAAATCCTGGGAAGAGCATAGCTTGGACAGGTGAGCTGAGCTGGACAAGGAGGTATTCCACAAGATGGAACAAGATGCTCAATATATAAACCAAGAGAATTACCTGGAAGAGGGGCTGATTGGGTTTCAGAGATAATGGTCTGGCATCAGTCAGCAGATCATGAGCAATTGTATTGTGCATCACTGTTTTTCCTTGGATTTTTTATTATTGTTGTTGTTGTTGTTGTTATTTTGCTGTTTTGTTGTTGCTGTTGTTATTTACTACTACTACTACTAATAATAATAATAATAATAATAATGTTGTTTTACTTTTTTTCAATTATTAAACTGTTCTTATCTCAACCTGGAGGTTTTACCTTTGATTATCTTCCCCATTCCACTGTGGTGGGGGTGTGAGGTAGGGGTGGGTGAGTGTCTGCATGGTGCTCAGTTGACAGCTGCGATTAAACAATGACACATTGCCAGATTAGCTGTTCAGAGGTAAAACAACAAGCCTGAAGTCTTAGTATCTTTTATTACTTTATATTTTTTATTTTTTTAAATAATCTTTGGACGGGGCTGAGTTTTAAACCATTATCACTAGTTTTAGTGTCTCTTATGTAGTAGTTCACTCCATGTGAACAACTTACCAACCTTAAAAGTTTCACTCTGCTCACTGTAAATGTAACTTTGGGATAGAAACTACTGTTTGTTCAGCAAACACATCCGTGTGTGTGTTTTAAGTAGACTAAATATACATAGACTGTAGGTAAATATAAATAGAGAGTATACATAATAAACCAAAATGGCCTTGACTACATTCTCTTCGGAAGGAGATTTGTTGTTAATTGAAATTCTTACCATCAAGTAAGTTCACAAAAGCTGCTTGAAGAGGAACTTCTTCAAGAAAGATCCAGGGAAGACTCACAGCAGCAAGAGCAATACTTCAGTATTGCTGAGTTCCACTAATTCTCAGTGTGTAAAATTGAAGGACAATGATACTAAAAAGGCAAACATAAACCAGTGAACTTAAGTATTTTTCTAAAGCTTTGGTTTTTTTCAGGTAAGTTTCCCAAAAGCAATTGATAGAAAGCCTGGTCAAGGCATACTAAGATCACATTCACTGAAGTCAGAAAACACTTGTTGGACTATGTACTCCTGCTCTGTCATTACAGATGTTCAGAGGGGGTTTCAGCCCTTCATGTATAAATTACATTTGCTGGATGCAAAGGCAGAGGAGCAGCCATGGAACTGGGAGGCGCTTTGCAATCTCAGACAGGTTGGGCAATACCTCTTGTATAACTTAATGCCTTCAGAGGGAGACTCTTTGGCTCACACATTGAGCAGGGCAAGCATCACCATATTGTCCCAGTAATCTTAGAATAAAAGAATTACAGTTTTGTATTCTCACCACTAATATCATCACCTAACAAATAATTAATAACACATATGTGGGCCAATGAAGAGAAAAGGAATGAGAATCTCTGTGAATTTTTAATCTGAAATCTAAGGAAAATTTAATCAATTACATTCAATGACCTTGAATATTTAAAATTACTTTCTGTTTGACATTTTTATATTTAGCATTTTTTAAAATGTCATTTTTGTACTGTATATATTTCCTTCTCCAAATTATCAGCAAATATTATAATAAAAAAATCTTGAATTGAATTGGCAAAGCTCCTTCCTGCTGGAGACACCACAGATTAATTTGTCCCACTATCCAATTCATCATATTGATTAAAAAATCCTGTTTAGGTCATCACTGGAAATAATTCTACTGTTCACATTTATAGCACATTAAATCCCCGTGTCTCAGAGTCTTCGGAAACATTAAGGGATCTTCATATCTTAGGTATGAAATAGGAAGTAATATTCCCCATTTAAAAATAACAAAAAGGTAAACTTTGTGACATAAGTATGAACTTTGGTTACATACCTGGTGCTCCACTCAATACAGGAGATAACTAGATGAAATTCTCTGACCTGTTTTATGCAGAAAGATCAGACAAGATGATCTAATGGTCCCTGATGGCTTAAAAATCTATGGAACTGCCAAATTACTGCTGCAGGGCCACATAGTGACTGATGACTGAGAGCTACTGAATTGGACATATCAATAGGAAACAATTAAACAATTACTATATTCCTCTCTATCAGAATAAATACCAAAAATACAGTAGGAAATGGTTTACTTGGAAAGAGTTCTTGGCTTGTTATACTACTTTTTGATCATGATATACTGTTTCCAGGGAAATTGTTCTTAATAAGCAAGTCTACTGGTTGATTGGTAATATTAAAATTTTGCTAAATCCATTCCCTGATGGATTAAATTTTCAAATTCATCAATCCAAATGACTTTTCAAATTTAGTCAAAAAACAAATGCTCATGATGTAATGATGAAGGAAATAAATAATGAAGGAAATACCTGGATGCATAATCCCACAGTTCTATTTGCAAATGTAAGTGAAAAGAAAGCTCTGTAGACCTCTCTGAGAGTAAAGTATTTTACACAATATGATGAGAAAGCATGGTCCCTAATGACCTGTCAGGCATCTAACAAGGTCACCATGATGAAGAAAAGTACTGCATAATAAAAGAATGAAATAGTTAAGAAAATCTAAGATTTATATTTTCATTTTACTTTTGAGATTTCTTTATGAGAACACAGCATTGTTTGTTAAATGTACAGTATATTTTACAATAAAATTCTAACACAACTCTACTTTGATGAACTATACTGAGTCTAAGTCTTTAACTGTACAATCAACTTGGAATTATTCTTGCTGTATTGCATCCCAGCCTCTTAAGAACTCACCAGAAAATTCACTTTATAATATTACACACATATATATTTAATACAGTTTGCCTTAAACAAATCTTTACAAATATTTTCCCATGGTATCAAAACTTTCATCAAAGAGAACAACAATAGAGGATATCATTACCTAATGCTCTGATGTACACATTACATCAATTCTGCTTTCAGATGGAATTTTGCATAGGCCAGTAAAACTTATTGTTTTTCCTGTGACAGGTAGCCACATGTCTGTGATCTGTTTGCTGTTGTCCAATATTTAGGTATAGTACCTTGGTATGCACTTACTGAAAATTTTGAGTGTAAAAATATCACCTCACCATTGTAGAACCAGTTTCTTGGAAAAAAATAAAACACTCAAACCACCTTGCAAAAAGCCCACTCAAGCCCAGTAGTGTTTGAAACCTATTCCTCTCTGAGGATGACATCGTACAATCCTTTGCAGAGGGCATGGATGTCATCTTGGTGTTGAAAAAGAGCTGCTGCAAAGAGACTGTAGCCTCTATTTGTCTGCTAAGTGATGGATTGCTATTCAAAACTGCCAGAACCCACTGCACCTCAGATTCCCAGCCTGCACTGAGGTGACATGGTCTATTGTCCTCCCTCCCCACACATTAAGGGTAGATTGCCCTTAGAAATAAAATATAGCTTCTGAAGTCATAGAAGGAAAAGTATTTTATTAGGTCCAGGGATTAGTTTTAGATCATGATTAGTTTTCTACAGTGTGCAGCAAGAGATACCACAATGAAGTTGCCGTAATTTCTAGTTTTTTACATACAGCTGTGACAGAAATGACAGAATTGTTCCAGAGCACAGAACAACTTTCCATGAAGAGGTGAAAACCAGTGAAGCAAGCAAGGTTCTCTTATTTAGGACTGAGGCTCAGTAAATGATGCCAACATTTTGTAAGGTTTTCACTGGAGTACAGTCTGACCAGTACCAGTATTCTCAAGTCTGCCCTGACCTCACACCTCTGCAGCTGCTGTGCAGGACCTCTGTTGTTCAAATCACAGGAAAGACTAGTTAGAGGGGTTTTATCAATATATTATTAGTACATTTTTGCATATGACAATTATTATTAATTTTTCATTTAAAAATCTGTGACATTTGGTATGTAAGTAAAATGCTTTCCATCTTCCATTGTAAAGACCATGACCAGGCCAAACCTGATCTCAGAAGATTTGCTGACAGATCCATTCCAGGTCTCTGGATGAAAGGGAGAGTAAACCAGTGAAGATGGATGCCATTCCTTGTTATTTGCAATAGAGCAGAAGACAGGATGCCATCAGGAAAGCTAATGGTCTGTTAGCTACTCTGTGAGGGCCAAGCAGGGGACAGGGAAATATGGACATGCCAGATACAGTGGGAGAAGTGGGGGGGGAAAATGCATTCAGAAACAGGACAGCAAATTGAGTGAGACTAATGTAGGGACCAGGAGGGATGCAGAGGAGTGGCAGATGAGCATGAAGATGAGGACACAGAGTCAGAGTGCGGGCAAATATGCTGCAACAGAGCAGAGGAAAATGCCAAATAGGAATTTTAAAGAAGGAAGTATGGAGGTCAGGCAAATGCTGCTGCATCAGACCTACGTGAAACCATACAGAGAAAATTCAGGTAGCTGCTCCTGCAGCAGGGACAGAGAAATATGAATCTAGTAGAGGCTCCTAGAGGTTCCTAGCAGATAGAGTCCCTCAGATAAGTGAGTTAGAGGTTGAATTTCTGGAAAGGTTTTTAAGAATAAACTTTTTAAACCTGAAAAATTACTAAAAATTTTACATTGTCATTAAAATTATTGACTATTTTGGTAGCTTATGTTTTAGAGATAAGCCATTGTTCTGAGAACTGAAATTGCCAGACTTTGTTTCACAGCTATCATTACAGTGTATAAACCAGCATAAACCAACTAAGTAATTGCCACTGTTGCCTTTCTAGAAAGAGCTCATTAAAGATGCATGCATTTACACAGGATAGTTGTGAATGAATGTAAGCTGGGTAGATTTTTGAGGTAACACAGTCTTCTTCGTTCTGCTACATGAGAAAAACAACCTCTAGGATCCTTCTCTGGAGTTTCAGACATCCAAAGGTGTCAGTGTTGTACAGTCCAGTGCCTGTCAAGATTTATCTTTTAAAGGTTTTCCAGGGTTATAGTGCTACACTATTTTACAGTCCAGCAACTTCCAAGGTTTATCTTTCTGCAGAAGCCCATATAAAAGTTACAGGATCTTGGACAGTTTTGATAGGAAGCATCCATAATCACTGAAAGATTGAAAACTATTTGAAGTTAGACACACTAATAATCTTCATTGCTTTCACAGCAGGTGTCACCTTTTACTTTGGAAATGCACCATGCCAGTGTCCCCCAAGAAGGAAGAAAAAACTTCTAGACTTATGAAGAGTATTGAATAGAATTGTGGGCAGATGGTTTGAAAAAGGCTTTATTTTTCTGTGACTTTTTCAGCTGTGGCTCTCCCATTGAAAATAATAATGTTTATGCTGAGATTTCTGTCTAACTAGCCAGACCTTTTATGCCAGAGAGGAAAGCCTTAAACACTCTATACTCCTGCTCTGTGGCATCATGAGTCAAGTAGAAACCTGGCTGAACATTACTGCATGTTACTCGGCAAAAGAGGGGAGAGAACAAACATGAAGAGATGGTTAAGTTTTGGTTCTATTTTTTTCTCTATTTAGGCAGACCTTTTCCTACCCAAAAGGGAAATACTCTCAACTAAAAGCTGGTCTGGTGTGGGGTGATTGTTTAGCAATGAGAAATCAGAAAAAAAATTATAAGCCACAATCGGATGCCTATTCTGCTGTTACAGTTTCAAAAGTACTTTCCGGTTCTTAGGACACAATCGTTACATTGTAGCAAAGACAAAATAGAACTGCTTTGTTAATAATTATTTTCAAAGCCTCAGAAAATTGGTTATCAGGTAATTTCATTTTTAGTATGTACAATGCATAGTCATTCTAAGATAGTCATTATGATAGTTCTGAGTTTTTCAGAATGCCTGTTTCTTAAATGTCTACAGAATATGAAAATTACACAATATATACGTCATCTTACTGTATTTACATAGTCATTAATAAATGACTGGTTTTATTCAAATTTCAGAATGACTGAGCTTTATTCAGGATTTCTCACAGCCCATTAGTAAGAACGTTATCCAATAGTTTCTGAGATGGCAAAACTTGAATTGGACAACTATATTTGCATAGAGTTATTTTATTTCCTAAGTAGAGTTATTTCATACACTGTAACATGTGCATAGAAATATTTTTACAAGAATTTTATCAAAGTGAGTGTATGATGCTGTATTCTGTGATTTTATTCATATACCATGTACCAAATTGCTTTCAATAATTTACCAGCAGTCCTGGTCCACCAGGCAGGTCCTAAGTGACCAGAAGATGGTAAATGTGATCTCACCTTATTTCCAGGGAAGGTCATGGAGCAGATCGTCTTGACCACTATTAAGCAACATGTACAGGACAACCAGGGGATCAGGCTCAGCCAGGATAGGTTTAGGAAAGGCAGGTCCTGTTTGACCAGTGTGATCTCCATTCAATACCAGGTGACCTGCTAGTGGATAAGGAAAAGGCTGTGGATGTCTGTCTGGACTTCAGTAAAGCCTTTGTTACTGTGTCCCACAGCATTCTCCTGGAGAAGCTGGCAGTCCATGGCTTGCACAGGTGCACCCTTTGGTGGAGGAAAACTGTCTGGATGGCCAGGCCCAGAGAGTGCAGGTGAATGGTGCCACACCCAGCTGGTGGCCGGTCACTGGTGGGTTCCCCAAGGCTCAGTGCTGTCCAGCTCTGTTTAATATCTATTGATGATCTGGATGAGAGGATCAAGTGTACCTCAGTCAGTTTGCTGACAACATCAAGCTGGGTGAGAGTGTTGATCTGCTGGAAGACAGGAAGGCTCTGCACAGGAATCTGGACAGGCTGGATTGATGGGCTGAGACCATTTGTATGATGTACAACAAGGCCAAGTGCTGGGTCCTGCACTTGATCACAACAACTGCCTGCAGTGCTGCATGCTGAAGAAAAGGACCTGGGGGTGCCAAACATGAACATGAACATGAACAGCTGGCTGAACATGAGCCAGAGTGTGCCCAGGTGGCCAAGAAGACCAATGGTATCCTAGTCTGTATTACAAATAATATGGCCAGCAGTGGTCATCACCTGGTACTCAGCACTGGTGAGGCCACACCTGAGTTCTGTGTTCAATTTTGGGCCTCTCGCAACAACAGTCATTGAGGTCCTTGGGTAAGGCCAGAGAAGGGCCATGGAGCTCATGAAGGGGCTGTAGCACAAGTCCTATAAGGAGCAACTGAGGGAGCTGGGATTGTTTAATCTGGAGAAAAGGAGGCTCGGGGGTGATGCTCTTATCATTGTCTACAATTACCTGAAAGGAAGCTGCAATGAGGTGGATCTCAATCTCTTCTTCTGGGTTACCATAGACAAGACAAGAGGAAATGAAGTTTTAGATTAGATATTAGGAAATTTCCTCATTGAGAGTGTTTTAAGGCTTTGGAATGTGCTGTCCAGGGTACTGGTGTGATCACCATTCCTGGAAGTGTTCAAGATCTGTATGATGTGGCTCATGGTTGAGGACATGTTTTAATGGTGAACACGGTGGGGGTGCTGGGTTGATGACTGGACTTGAAGATTTTAAAGGTGTTTTCCAACCCTTAGCTTAGATTTAATGCTTCTCTCATCTGCTAGTGCTGCCCTTACTGACTGATGTTTGTAAACTTTTCTTCTGCAATGTCTTCACTTCTTTGGTAGATTGGAAAAAGAAGCTTCACAAATACTGAGATGTGAAAAAGGAGAAGCTTTTGAACAATGTTCTAATGGACCATATATAGATTTTAAAGAAGTGATCAGACATGAGATCAGAATTCCAATCAACATATTGATTTCAAGTTCAAAGATCCAAGTTCCATGCTTCCAAAAAACACATTTTTCTTATATGAGTATTGTCTTGGTTTAGGGCAAATTTGGGAGAAAACTTCTAATGAGGCTCCCCCCGGGAAGCAAACCCACATGGCCCTGTTCTCCCACCCCCCAATCGGTTGGGGAAGAGATTTCTCTGAGAGAAGTGAAAAAAACCTGTTTATTTCACAGGCACAGCACTACCCAGCACAAGAATGAACAACATCAAATTACAAAACCTCTCGCCGTTCAGAAAAGATGACAAACTTCAGAGGGTCTCTTTCCTGTGGGTGTTCACTCTGTTATCAGTCCCTCTGGTGCTGGAAAATGCCGCTGCCCAGGCTGGGCTCCCGGTAGTCCATGGGTGCAAGCTCCCGGTGCTCCCCCGAGTCCCCAGTCCAGAGCAGGTTCGATTAGTTTCGGAAAAAGGGAAAGAAAACAGTCCAGGAAGACCTCTCTGCTCCAGCTAGTTGGAAAGCCAAGGCAATCTGTGTCGTCTTGTCTGTCTGTGCTGTAGTCAAAACTACAGTCCCCCCTGATGCGGGGGGAGCAAGTGCAGTCTCTGATAACACACTCTGTGCTTCTTTTCCACTCACTTTTACTCTTAGATGGAATTTTAAGAATATAAAACCTGTGTCTGGGTTAGGTGGATGAATGGGGATACAATTTAACATCATAATCAACCTAGGACAAGTATTCTCATGAACAAGTCAGGCCACATCAAACTCTGTCTTAAAGAACAGAAATAAAAACAGCTTATAGCGATGAGGTATAGTATTAGAGCACTGAGAGTAGTCGAAGTTTCTCGATTGGGTGCAAGAAACATGACACTGATATGATTATGTGGCCATGTGAGAGTGCATAGGAGGATGAGGCCACACATAGACCTGTCCACCTTTCATCACTCTTATAAGTTTATAGTGTTGTCCTTTATGTGACTATTCTGTTTCAAGCAACTAAAGACACAAGTGGGGAAAATGAACCCTAATTATTTGAAATTAATGCCTCAAACTATATGGAGAAGTCAACATCATTGTAGAAGACAGATATCCCTGACCATGAAGAAAAGATTTAATCTACAAAGTGTATGGGTTAGTTTGTCCTAAATCCTCAAGACTTCAGCTACAGTCCTTATTTATCCATTGTCCTTTAGTTTCTAGTCATTCAGTCTGTATGATATCCTTTTCTTTGAAGTCTGTTGCCAACTCATTAAATTTTCCAAACTTTCTAGTACATGGATTTATGGGCAATTAAGAATTTCTCAGACTCAGTAGTCAGGAATATATTTCATTATCTGTTGCAAAGGCATTTGGCCAATTTTAGGAGATTCTTCAATAGAAAAATTAGAAAAATTATTTCCTAACAGTGTTGCCTAGTCTCTTCCTTTTCAGATATTTTGTCCCAAACATTTTTTTTTTCATACCTAAAATGGCTATAATATGAACACCTCTTTCATTGAAAAAAAAGGCTACATTTTACCCAGTTGTTTTCAAATGGTAAATTTACTAAGCTCATCTAATGGCTCTGATATAATAGATGAAAAAACTCCATTGTCTGAGTTCAGGTCTTGAGACATATATTCCCTCAAATGTTTTATTTTATTGCCTTTCCCCCTTATTCCTGGTAATATGTACACAGCATGTTTGTGTTAACATATTTTCTCCAAATGCCAAGGTCCTGCAGTTCTTTCTGCCAACTCTGCCATTTGTTCAAAATCTTCATTCTTAAATGGCAATTTTCATTTTAGACCTATAGGAAATGTATCTGAGTGTGTCACTTTATAAAGTTAGATTTTCTGAACCTTTCATCTTCTACCCCTTGGATAATTTTCCTGCTTGTGTTAAAGTCACTTAATTTCTATCAAAAGACTGCTCTTTTGGAATTTGTCACTGCGTGGTACTCTAAACTTTATTAGCAGTTCCTAACAGTACTTTTTATTTTCTGGACAATTCTTCAACGCTTTAAGTAGCTGGTGCTGTAGCAAAAGCAATCACACAAGCAGTTTTGAAAGATTTATTGTCTGGCTGCAATTTTTTGTGAATGGACTTGCTGCTCAGATTGTGTTCAATGATGTTTGTAAAAGCATCACAAAAAAAGGGGCCTCTGAATTAAGACTGGCTTGAAACCACTTTGAGTAATGCTGGCTTCCTTCCAGGCCCAGATTGTAGCACTTGGATACAAGCAAAAGATCGAGTCATGGTGAAAGGCAAATCATGTATACCTACTTGGTCAAGCACAAATCTCAGTAATGTCATTCAAATATATTAAGTGTTTGCAGTTTCAAATTCCATCCTTGGTGAATATATTTACTATGCTTATCCACATTTCTAAGTAAAAATCTCAGAGACCTTAAGGAAGAAAAGCATAAAAATCCCAACTTCTCTTTGGGTAAAACAAATCACTATTGACCAATCTATGAAACTATTTTCTTTAGTGTTTCCTGAACAAAATTTCTGGTTTTCTGTAATCTTTAAAACTACTGCCTGAATCTTCCTTAGAAGCCTGGTGAAAAATGTCATTATATGTATTTCCAGAGCGTGTTTTAAACTGTTGACTAGTATCTATACTTTAACTTCTTCCAACACTGTGCAAAACCATCCTAGTTTTCCCCAGTGCTACTGGTATCTGTATGCAAGATGTAGCTATAATCTCTTAATAAAAGCAATCAAATTTTTAATTTCATCAGGGTTACTTTGTGCACAAGGCAACTAATCACTACTGAATTAATAAATAAATAAAAAGAGAGAGGAAAAGAGAATATGTCTATTTATAGACATTAAATGACTGTAAGAAAAAAAAAAATACTACTGTTTTGAAGTGCATTTTGAAAGATAATGAGGATTTCACAGTTTGTTTTTCTTCTCTATATGTGATGAAGAGCCCTCCCTCCATCAGAAACAGCTTCTACCTTTAAAAGCTCTTGACAGGCAGTGCTAACAGCATTTTACATCTCTTACTGATGATCATATATACACACTTGTGGAGGCCCAAGGGCCTATGACTAAAATCCTGATCCTGGAAAGGAGGCAACAAATAACACCTCCTAAGGTTGGGGTGAGAGAAGCCTCCCTCCCACAGATCTCTGCATTTATATTTTCATGTATTGTTAAGCTAGTTCCCCCATTGGTTTGCCAAGTTTATGTCACCCTGTTCAGCCCCTGTTTGCCATTTATGTATATCCCCTAGAATGCTCTCCTTTCCCTGGGCCCGATTTTGCTGCAGTCCTCTGCCCCTGTTTTCCCATTGGTTGTCCCTATCCCTAACCCCACCTCTGCACCACCCTGCTTGCATTGGACCCTAATCCTCCAGTCTGCCCCCCTCTTACCCATATATAACCCTGGACCCTCCACCTATCCTTGTTCTTGTCCCTGGACCCCCCTCAAGGCAATAAAGCTCTCAGATATGCAAACAAGAACCTGTCCTGTCAACATCTTTCTCATCAGCTTTTGAGTGGCACTGTGACCCAGACGCAAACACGCAAGTAGCTTTAGGGACCTGGTCCTAGAACATTGCTACAAGTGGTACCTGAACAGGGATATTTGTTTGGAGGTGCCTGAAAGTGACCCTGGTGACAAACTGCTGGACAGCCATTGTTGGAAAGAAGACACCATCGGGTTAGCTGTGACCCTGACGTGAAGCCTAAGTTTTATTGGGCACAGCAGATGGGAGAGCTGGTGACCTTCATGCAGCCAAGGGAACAACTCTGCTGACAAGTCCCTGCAGGACATTGTGTAATTGACCTCTCCCCGGACCTTCAGGAGAGTGAGTTGCAGAAAAGCTGCCCAGGGTATAAGTCCCTTTTAATTTAAGGTCCTGTAGGTGGGGAAGAACAGCCATGGGGAGTGTATTTAGTGTGGCTGAATGAGACATATATATGTGGGTTAGGGAAGATCTCATTCTTAAGGGGAAATAGTTTTCAAAGAGGGACTTAAAACATTTTATTCGTTGATTGTTTAAGACCATTCTGGATGTTTCTAAAGACTCTGTTAATTCATTGGAGTTTTGGGACTCAGATGAGAAAAAACTTTCTGTTCTTCAAACAGAGGGAAAGTTAAGGGTTGCCAAGTTTTATCCCTTTTTTCGCTTAGTATACAAATCAGTTCAAAGTTCTTGTTCAAATTCCACTTCCCAGTTCTCATGTTCCTCCCCCCGTGTCCCTAAACCCACTACTCCTGAGAACAAGACAGGAGATGGAGCCTGCATTAATGCACAGGTGAGCCACCTGCTGCCTGCCATTTCCCTTCCTGTTCTATCTCCTGCCCAGGACAGTACTGGTTGTACCACCCTGGACTCTTCCCTAACCCACATTCCGCCACCCCTCAATCCTTTCTTCAATCCCTTCCAATATTACCCACCACAAAACGGCGGTTCCACCATTTTGAGTCCACTCCCACTGCTTCCCCTTTTTTCCACCCATGCGTTGGGTACCACCCCCACATCAGGTTCCACCCTTCCATCAAGCACTGCCCCCATGTCAGGATTGTTCCCCCTCCATCGGGGAGCCCCTCCCTAGCACAGACCCCACGTTCTCTGATCCAGTTCTTCCAGTCCCCACACTTCTGGAGCTGGAAATGAAGCCATCTGGAAGGCAGCCTTCTTGGCTACCAAAGGTCCAAAACATCAGACCTTGCCAGTCAGCCGAGACTTTGCTGCTCTTGCAGGAGATACACTTCCTCTTCAGAGAAGGAGAGTGAGGAACTCATCTGAGTATGAGGATGAGCCTGAGGACTCTTAGCAGAGGATACATAAAGAGGTGGTCAGGGAAGGCAACTGGGCTATGGCTGCTAAAATTCATGCAGCCCCAGTGTGGTACCAGAGGGAGACCAGTCCTAGGTGAGAATCTGTCTTATGGGGAAATGAAAGAACTTTGCAAAGTGGCCAAGGACTTTGGAAGAGGGTCACCCTACTTTAATAACCTCTTGTCAGGAACATTGACAGCACATGTTTTAGTGCTGCATGATTTAAAACACATGATGTCTGTCCTACTCTGTCCCACTGAATACACACTATGGGAGGGAATATGGAAAAAATTGCTTGCCAAACATATAAGAGACTATGCCAGGAAGAAGGGGTGAGTACGACTTACTTTAGAACAGCTAGCCGGAGAAGGCGATTATTCTAAGCCAGAAGATCAGGCCATATATCTTCCCCAGGCTGTTCTAGGAGATATTAAAGGTGCTGCAAAGACCTCCCTGATTCAAACACCAGACGGGGCGACCCCAAATCTTGGCTTTGCTGATATCCAACAGGGGCCTGATGAGGCCTTCATTAAGTTTGTCGATCATCTCAAAGAGGCGATTGATTAACAAATAGATCACCCACAGGCCCAAGGTGAATTATTGTGGAAGTTGGCCATATCCAGGGCCAACACGCAATGCAGGAAGATCCTCAAGTGCTTCCCCTCTGAGCCAACCTTCGCTCAGTTGGTTGAGGCCTGCAACTGGCGACTTCCGAGCACACTGCCAGCCTTGCTCAGACAGTTGGCCAGGGGGTTGTAGAAGCTCTTGCTGCATCTAGAATTATTCCCCATAGCCCTGGTGATGATGGGAGAAAACAATGATGTTACAAGTAGGGGAGTTAGAACATTACCAGAAGGTCTGTATTATGGACTTGGACTATAACATAGAACTTTGTCCTCAATGTTGGCCTTACCACCAGCATCACATGAGCCATCCAAACCCTCTGGGAAACTTCCAGCGGAGCATGGGACAGCCTTGTGCTACGACATCAAGCGTAAGGCTGTTCCGCCCCGGGCTTCCCACCATCATTGAACTCCTGCAGCCCATCACAGCGAACAAGGCACCACAAAGGACCTACAACAGGTTCAAACAGGCACCCAGAGGCTGTTGGTAAGTGTCGCATCTCTGCACATTGAGGACACTCTGGTACACATGATACCAACAGGGAAGTATGGACCAGAAGAGCAGCCCAGAGATGTTTTAATTATGGAGGACATGGAGAGGGGATAGAGAGACTTACCATCCTCCCCAAAATATTGACTGTAATATCAACACAGGAAATTGCATTTCAGGTTTTATGCCTGAACCCCCCTCTCTTTATCCCCAAGGGCATTGTTATCATTCAAGCTTATCTTTTACCTGACTTGACTGTCTCCATGCCTGCAAATCCACTTGTGATGAGGGCTCAGATCTTGGGTCACAAAAAGCCTCTGCTAAAGGTTGCCCTGTCATTTAGCAGAAAAGGGATCTATCTTTCAGGGATGGTAAACACTGGAGTGGACATCACCATCATATGGCTCTGTGTGGCCAATGGAGTGGCACCTAACACCCGCAACCAGGGTCATCTCAGCCATCAGGGGAGCCACAAGCAGCATGAGGAGCAGGAACATCATCCAATTTGAGGGACCAGAGGTTATGGCAGCCACAACCAGACCTTTTGTGGTAAGGGCACCCATTACACTGTGGGGCAAGGATATTTTAACACAATGGGGGACAAGGTTTGAAATCTGCCCGACGCCTCAGGGTTTCTAACTGGGGCCACTGAGAAGTATGTGACCCTAAAGCTTACCTGGAAGACTGAGAAACCTACATGAGTGGATCAGTGGTGCCTTCCAGAGAAGTTAAAAGCCCTGCAGACCCTTGTGCAGGAGCAGCTGTCCAAGGGCCACATAGTTCTATCTACAAGCTCTTGGGCCCCTTGCAGCCCGGCCTTCCCTCACCCTCCATGCTGCCCTGGGATTGGCAGATGGTCCTAATGACCTAAAAGACTGGTTTTTTAATATCCCTTTGCACCTGGATGGTGCCCTCCATTTCACCTTCTCTGTTCCATCCCTGAATCAGTAGATTTGCAGAGGTACCTTTGCAGAGGTACCACTGGACAGTATTGCCACAGGGCATGAAAAACTCTCCAACGATCTGTCAGTGGTTTGTGGTCCAGGTGTTATCCCCAATCTGCTGAGAAAATTGTCATCCAGGCATGATAATTTTGCACTGTATGGATGACATCTTAATCTGTGCCAAAGATAGCAATTTCTTGGACCATGCCCTCCAAGACACCACCCATCCAAGGGGCAGGTTTAGAAATTGCACAAGAGAAGATCCAGCAACTGCCCCTTGGAAATACCTCAGCGTCAAGATCACAGAGAGGACCATTGCACCCCAGCTGCTGCAGATCAAGGATGACCCAGGACCCTCTGGGAGTTGCACCAGCCCTGCAGAACCATTAACTGGGTTCATCTGCTGCTGGGAATTACCACCGAGGACCTTGCACTCTTGTTCCAGCTCCTGAAAGGTGATGAGGACCTCGATGCTCTGCAATCATTAACACCTGAGGCCAGGGTGGTGGTAGAAAAGGTAGCTGCTGTGAGACAAACCAAACAAGCTCACAGGTACCATCCTAACCTACCTTTTATCTTAGCCATCCTAGGCATGTGTCCAAAATTCCATGCTTTACTCTTTCAGTGGGATCCACAATCAACAGATCCCTTAATAAACATAGAAATGGTTTTTAGAACCCAGCAGCCTCTTAAAACCATCACTACACCACCAGAGGTTATGGCACAGTTAATCATAAAAGCTAGAGTGTGTCTGTATTCCCTTGCAGGAATAGATCTTGCCAACATATATCTTCCCCTTACCAATGAGCACCTTAACTGGCTTTTACAAATGTCCTAGCCACTGCAGTAGACCTTAGACAGCTACTCTGGACAAATTTCCATTCATTTTCCAAAACATAAATTGTTTAATTTGGCATTCAGTTTGGTCCCCAAACCACTAAAAAGCCCAATTCCATTAAGGGCACTAAATGTCTTTACAAATGGGTCTGGGAGTTCTCATAAATCTGCTATTATTTGGAAAAACCCAACTACCCAGCAAAGGGAGTGAGACATTGAAGTTGCCTATGGGTCTCCCCAGATCGCTAAATTGGCCACAGTAGTCAGAGCTTTTTCCAAATTTGAAGAACTAGTTAATTTAATTACAGATTCGGCCTATGCCTATGGTGTAGTGCAGTGAGCTGAAAATTAAATCCTAAAAGATATTCCTAATCCCCAATTGCATGATTTACTCTCCCATTTAATTTATCTTGTATCCCTTAGAAAACACCTTTGCTATATAATACACACAAGGTCCCACACCACCCTTCCTGGCTTCATAGCTGAGGACAATAGGGGAGCAGACGCCCTAGCCATGGCAGACCAAAACACACTCCTTAATATATTTGAGCAAGCAAAAATCAGTCACCAATTTTTTCATCAAAACTTTACTGCCCTAGTCCGAAAAAATCGCTAAGGAGCAGGCAAAATCCATTGTGGTCACATGCCTTAATTGTCAATCATATGCCCTTTCCTCTGTCAGAGCAGGAGTCAGTCCAAGAGGACTGCAGAGCCTCCAGCTCTGGCAGACAGATGTGACCCATTATGCCTCTTTCAGGAGTCTAAAATATATCCATGTATCTATTGACGCGTTTTCTGGTGCAGTCTTTTCTTCCGTGAATGTAGGGGAAAAAATGAAGGATATAATCAAACATTATTTATTAGTATTTTCTACTCTGAGCATTCCCCAAGAAATAAAAACTAACAACAGCCCTGCCTACACCTCACACCAGTTGCACCAGTTTTTAAATCAGAGGGGTGTGCAGCATGCCACAGGCATACCACACTGCCCTACAGGACAGGCCACTGTTGAGAGGGCCCACCGTTCCATCAAGAGGGCCCTTGATCAGCAGAGAGGGGGAGTCCAGATCTATTCTCCCATTGAGAGACTGTTTTTGAACAATTCATTCATGGAGCCCACTCCCCCAGTCATCAGGCGCTTTACCAATTTGACCAGTGTGCAGCTAAAAGAAAAACCACCTGGGTTGATCAAAGACCCTGAGACCAGGCAAATTATGGGTCCTTTTCCATTAATAACCTGGGGGAGAGGGTATGCTTGTGTTTCCACAGTGGCTGGCCCAAGGTGGACCCCTGCAAAGAACATAAATACAAAATATAAATATAAAACCATTATATATAAATATATAATATGTATAATATAATATAATATAAATATATAACATATGTTTATATATATTATATAAAAATATATATTTATATTTATATATATAATATGTGTAATATAATATAAACCATTATATATAAATT
>NC_031770.1:95184762-95199535 GCF_001522545.3 Parus major
AAACATTTTTGGAAACAGTAAAATCAGTTTGAAGAGACCAGAAGAACAGGAAGAGGAAACAGAGGAGACTGAAGAAGCCTGGAAAAGGAGGCGCTGGAAGCCAGCAGAGGGTCTTACAGACAACTTTTTGGCTACAAAACAGGACTTAACTTCAGACGTATGGGAATCTCCCCTAGGATTTTCTCAAGGACTGTTTTGATAAACTGTATCAAAATCATCCAACTGTGACAGAATGCAAGGATGTTACTACTATACCACAGATATTTTGTAATAAGGCAAAGAAATTTGCCAGAGGAGCAGACACAAAGTATTTCACTCAGTACAAATCACAGCCTTTTGATTACTGTTTATTTTGTTTGCAGGCCAACCCACGTCCCTGAAAAATCCAGTCCACTGATGTCCAGGAGAGCTCTAATCTTTGCTGCCATGAGAGGATTCTGGATGCTCCTCACTGTGCTGCATGCCCTCAGCTGGGTGATCCCAACAACCCAGCCACGTTTGGGTCACCCTCACTCAGACTCTAAAACAAGATAGTGTGTGCCTGTCCATGGGAAGCCCTAAAACCCCCTTTTTACATGCCTATGGATGAGTGGCCAGTAACCATGGAAGCCATCCCTAGGAGTCAAGGTAGAATCCCCAACAACACCCATAGGAAGCCAAGCACTGCAGATACCAGGCACATCTGGACCAAGAAACTTGAACCTACACCAGAGGAACCCCAAGAACTAGATCTATTGGGGTCCTCTAAAATGAATCACTGTGTTAAGTTTTATTATAGGCCCAGATGGGGAGAATGTGGCAGTGGAATGCTATGCCTGGATGAAGAAAGAGCGATTGTAAGGCAAGATGTCACTCCCCATCATTCAGCATATAGAAAAGTAAAGAACTGCTGCAATTACACCTCTCCCATACTCTGTTGGTCCAGCCTCTGTCCCAAAAGGTTTTGGGTGTGTTTCTTCTCTGTGGGGATCGAGCATGGCCCAGGATCCTGTCCCACCTTGAACGCGGTCCCTGTAGTCTTGGATGGCTTGCTGTCCTGACCCCTAATATATCCTAATTCAAGATTGGAAGACGTAATTGGCCCACAAAAAGAGATCACTTCAACAATTTGATGAAAATTGTGATAGCCAAATTACAAATTGGAGCAAAGGCAAGAGAGTTGCAGTCTCCCTTTTTCTACCTTGGGTGGCTGCTGCTAAAGCTTTTGGAGAGTTAAATGATCTGGGGTGCTGGGTCAGCAAGCAGTCCAGTGCTACTTCGATAGCGATAAGCAGCCTGCTGGAGAGTACCGAGACCGTTTGACATGCTACCTTGCAAAACAGCAGTGATCTACTACCTGCTGCTTGCCCATAGACATGGCTGTCAGGAGTTGGAGGGCATGTGTTGTTTCAATTTATTATCCCACAGTGAGTCCATCCATCGAGCATCCAGCTTCTAAGAGTCCAAGTGAAACAGATCCAAGTTGAAAGCAGCAGTGACTGGATTAATGGACTCCTTGGTAGCTGGGGACTCATGATTTGGCTTTTATCATTAGTTAAGACTGCTACATGGATTATTATCATTGTTGTTGTTGTTGTGTTGATTATGTTTTCCTGTTTCATTTGCGTTTTGTGGAGATCTGTGGCAGAGGCCTTCTTAGTAAAAGAAAAAGGGAGAGTTATGGAGGCCCAAGGGCCTATGACTAAAATCCCCATACCCCAATCCTGGACAGGAGGCAACAAATAACACCTTCTGAGGCTGAAGTGAGAGAAGGCCTCTCTCCCACAGATCTTCACAGTTACATGTTAATGTATTGTTAAGTTTGATCGCACATTGGTTTATCAAGTTGATGTCTCCCCCAGTTCAGCCCCTGGAGGGCTGCAGTCCTCCACCGCTGTTTTCCAATTGGTTGTGCCTATCCCTAACCCTGCCTTTGCACCATTTTCCCCTTTTACCGTTGGACCTTCACTCTCCAATCTGCCCCCTCTTACCCATATATAACCCTGGACCCTCAGCCTACCCTTGCTCTTGTCCCTGGACCCCCTTCAAGGCAAAAAAGCTCTCAGATACCCAAACAAGAACCTGTCCCAAAACATCTTTCTTGTCAGCTTTCGAGTGGCACTGTGACCCAGGCCTGGATGCACAGACAGCTTTAGGGACCTGGTCATACATACACATACTTACATATCATCCAGATGTGTATGCATATAGATGAACATGTGTATATGAAATATGTGCATATACATCTTCATATGTGTGCAAATATATATACAGAAGTTCAGGAACATCAAATGATCATGAGTCCTTTTTCAGCCCTCTGCAGTCTGTATATAAAATATTCTCCTTGGAAGTAGAATTTACTCAAAACTGCTTGCCTTGATGAAAGATCTTTCAGTTTCCGTTCAGATTAAAGAAATGAACCAGTGAAAGAAGAAACAAAATACATCTTTACACAGCCCATTTCTTCATGTAAAACATATACAACACACAAACACTGTCAGCAGCCTGGCATCCTGTCCCACACATTTCTATCACACCACATGCATTAATAAGAAGCCCCTCTATCCAATGACAGCGCCTTGTTAGACCTCCAACATCAATCATGTTTTTAAACAAATTTTGTTTTGTGTGTCCCTAATTGAATGCTTTGTAAATATGCCAGAAAGGTGAGATACTTTTTTCCTTCTTTTCTCTTCTGGCTCTTTAATTACCCTTCCCTCAAACAAAGAGGCATCTAGTAATAGATGTTACGGGAAAGTTTCAATAGAAAACTCAGATCTCTCACTACTGAAATTTTTATGGGACAACATTTTGCTTAAAATATATGGGATAGACACAACTTTGGAGAGTGAAATGGTGAAACTGCTGGCAGAGCAGCTGCTTGTTTGACATCAGATGCAAACTCAAGACACACGCATGGCCCTGCCTGAAGAGGGGAATGTGATAAGTGGAGGTCAGCTAAAACATTTCCTCTTCTCAGTGCACTGTTGGACCTCTCATTCCTTTTACAATCTTCTCTTCTACCATAACAGTCTTAATTGTGACATTTTTGATATGCATGAAGAAAATATGGCTCAGATTGGCTCTAACTGCTGTACTTCAAAGGGGTCAGTGTACTGGAATCTGATTTTTGCAGAAAAAGCCTTCAGCCTTTGCTGCACAAAGCAAAAATTAATTGATAAATTTAGGGCTTTCATTTCAGTTAAACAGAAATGCAGCACTCTGAAAATCATGTTCACTGCAATATAAGCACATAACTAATACAATTACATCAATGCTTTCTAAATAATTTTAGGTATCACTCTGTCACTGTTTTCTGTACCTTTGGTGATCTGCCTAACTTTTGGATTTATCTCATTTCCCTGGTAAGCCCTCTTGAATAATTACACAGTACAGAAGTAAAATACATTTTTCACAATTCTCTCACTGTCTTTCCTGTTGCCTAACAATGGCAGTGGTGCAAAGGCAAGAAACTGCTACAAACCCTACTTTGGTTCCACACAGAAAACATAGAATGAAAATTGAGAGATGGAGCCAGATGCCGCAGAGGTAACATCCTCTTTCCTTTATCATCTCATCTCATTCCTCAAGGCAGCCAATCTCCTATCCCCTCCGTGCCAGTGACAGTAATCCTATGTGAAGCAGTGTCACCATATAACCATTAAAGAGAAGCAGTGGCAGCAATAATACTCAAGGTGCCTTTCCTATCTTTCCTTTTTAAAAGATCAAACTTTCGTACATTCTGGGAAATAAGAGTGGTTAGATCTGCTCTGTGAAATTGTACCTTCACTGAAAGAGAAAACAGGCAGAGACAGAGCTACTGGTCTGATTTTAAAAAAAACAAGCTGGCAATATTACAGAGAAAGATTACAGATAGTTTTGTACACGTGTACAATCACACAAATAGATAATTGAGAGACCAGAACTACACTGGCATTTTTGAGAAAGTACCATATGAAAAGATAATGAATAAAAACTCTGGACAAGGAGTGCCTGTAAACCTCCACACCTGGTAAGCTGCAGCTCCCATCTGCCATCCTTGTTTTCCTCAGCGCAGTTCTCTTAGTACAGAAATGGTGTATAGTTGTGTCATCGGATCCAAGCACACTCTAGGGATTTAGATAATAAAGCAACTGATTTCTCTTTGGGCTGTGTCAGTGTGAACATGAGGGCCACTGATGTAAAGAGAAAACACAAAGTCAGAGCAGGGCCAAAATGTGTGCCTGAGCACCAGCCTCCCTCAACCTGAGCCTTCCATGGGCTCATATAAAAAGCCATATCCTGGCAAATAAACACACAGAGCTTTCTACACAGCCAGCAGAACTGCCATAGGCATAGATGCTCTAAATACTGTGTGAAGAAACATACCACTAGCTCCCTCCTCAACCCTGCAGGTCACAGACTTTGCAGGCCTCACATGCACCACCAGCACAAGTTTTAAATTCACCACCTTACTTCCAGAAACAGAGTACAGTGCCCTAACACTCATTCACAGTCAGGAGCAGGGCACCACTGCCCCTATTCCATCTGCATCAGGCTGCTTCCTTGCTCCTATGGCTACCTTCAGGACCTCCACTGTTTTTTCCTCCAGCTTCCTTTTTTTCCTCCACCTAAAAACATTTACTGCTCCACACTGGTCGTTACAGCCTGCTAAGCTGAGCCTAACCAGTTTCTTCCCATATCTTCCCTCTTCTCCTGGAGACATCTACAGGCCTTACGCTGAGCAGTGCCCCATGAAGAAACAATACTGAGACCACTTAGTCAGCAGGATCAGCCTCTGTGTTGACAGTCTTTTAAAACCCATTTGGATTTGCTCCTGTGGTAAATTTTGACCCTTGAGACAACTTACCAATATCACCTTTCCCTAAAAAAAATACTAGGATTCAACATAAGTCTGTATAAATATAGACCTCAGCTGCTCATGTATCTGCTTTGACAAGAATGACTATTAAGGTGATAAGAACTTAAAGCTTAAACAACCAGAGGACAGCTTATCTTAACATGCTAAAAAACATATTTCCTGTCAAATATTTTCCACCCCTGTGGAATACAGCTAAGAAGATCCTAATTCCTATGAAAATATTGGCTTTTGTGAATCAGTTCAGAAATGCACCTGAGATAAATGTTTCCACTAAATATTTTCCCCAGAAAGACTCTAACACATAATTCACTCATGGAAAAATATTAACTTTAGTTTAACTTTAGTTTAACTTTAGTTAGTAAAGAACTGGATTTAGGCACAATACATTCAGTGTTTCTGTTAGATTTGAGAATAACACTCTTGACAAATTAATGACTCTACATAGCTGAATTCTTTCTGACCTTTGCACTTTAAATGCAATTCATGTTTAATTATCTTCAAGTTGAGGAAAGGTAATTAATATACACCTCCCACAGGAATTATTTGGTTGGACTATCAATTTCAGAACACATTGCCCAGGACAATGTCAAGACTATTTGGGCAGCCTGTGCCAGTGCTGGGTCACCCTCACAGTAACAAAATGTTTCCCAGTATTCAGTGCACCTCCTCTGTTTCAGTTTGTGCCTGGTGGTTTGTGTCCCTATGCTTCTGTAACTGGGACAGTTCCAGCTTTCCTAGCCTTTCTTCATATGTGAGGTGCTCCAGTCCCCCAGTCATCTTTGATATCCTTCACTGGACTCTCTGGAACAACTCTGTATTTGTTCTTCTCTCAGGAGCCTAGAATGGTGCTCAGAATAGCCTCTTCAGTGCTGATGGGAAGAATCACTGTTGTGATAGCTAATACAGCCCTTTCTGTACCCATTTTAAAATTCTGGAATTATTACTACATCTTCTCCAGCTTAATTAATAACTTCCTGTCACATAATGCAGTGCAGTTCAGATAAGAACACAGGAGAATGACGATAGTTATACTGATCAGACTAAAGGTCTCTCTGTCAGTAGCCCACATGTGTAAAAGAGAATAAAAATGGGCTGAGTATGCAACTTTACTTCCCTCAAAATGTCTCCTTACCTCCATGGCTCACAGACTTCCTAATTGAAATAGGTGTATATATATTTAATAGCCTTGAGGGACTTCTCTTCAATTATTTTTTTCTGATTGCTATATGAGTTTATGTAAACTTCAAGCATCAATGCCTTGTATCAAGGAATCTTTCAGGTGATGTGTGGTAGGTTAGATCAGTTATGTTTCCTGTGTCTAAAAATGCCTTAGCCAGGAATAGATAGCAGATTGTTCTGGCCAAATTTCTCTTCAGAAAACCTTTTTGCTTTTTACCTTCCACTTACCTCCATGTCTTCAATTTTTCCTTCCTTGATCTCAGACAAAAGTTCATGTCTGTTAGCTCACTTTTTCTGTTTGGTTAAATGTAAGTGCTATTCTTCAAACCCTTTATACAATCACACCCTGCTTAAAAATCTCTTACAGCTGAATCATGAACAATTCCATTTCTGACTGTGCATTGGCTCTTCCAGGACACAGAGAATTCAGCTCTTTGAGTTTTCCTCCTACTACACATATAGTAAGTTCATTTCATCCCTATTGATCACTAGTTCTAGCAGCAGAACTACTGAATCCTGGTCTCCTATTGCAAAAGCCACACACACAACCAAAGCAAAACAATGAATTAATTCAGTTCTTCCCAAGAACAGGCAGATGCTCAGCCATCTCCAGGAGAGCAGTAATGGTGACTTGGGAAGACAAATGACAGCGCTTTCTCCTTCTTCATCCACTTTATATACTGAGCATGATGTTGTATGACCTGGAATATCCCCCTGGTCAGTCTGGATCACCTGTCCTGGCTGTGTCTCCTCCCAACTTCCCATGTACCCGAGCAGATGATAGTTCCAAGGTTTCTGTCTACATTTGGTTGTTAAGATGATATTTTACTCCTCAATAACTGATAAAGGAACTATTTGTGAGTTTTAAATCATTATTTGTGCATTACTGAAAGTAAATCTTTCACCTACTGCAACATTAGCCTAAATTGATAAAAGCTTGTGATTATTTTTTCATTTATTCCTTGATATTTTTTAAAAGTCAAATTATTTCCATATCTTTATGGAAAATTCCTCTATAGCTGTGGGTGGAAGGAATGAAGCTGGTTAAGTAATTCTGAATTCATTTTAGAAAACTTCTCTTTTGCTACATAGAAGCATATTTATGTTTTTAATTAAAAAATAAAGAGGCTATAAATTGCTGGTCAATTTTACAATGTTCTGTCAGCTCGCATTAATGCAAATATAGAAGATATATTTCATAAAATAAATATATGGAGCAAGGATTCATGTGGCATGCTGATAGTCTTTCTTTTCACAGTACCTAGCACAACATATCCGTAACCTAGCTGATGTCTCTCAGCTCTATGGCAATATAAATGTTAATAAATTCCGTCAGTTAAAACTTGATGTTCAGAGAAGGATTACTAAACAGGTAATTACATAAGCATTATCAGAGAGTTGTACCTATTTTATATAACTGATCAGTCATTAAGCATATAGGGAAAAGAACCATACACAGGGGACTTGCATGACATTTTGCTTTTTTATATGTAGACTAGCAACTTGGGTAGTATTCAGAAGAGACACAAAGATTATAATAATCAGATTTTCTTTTTCAGTGCTGTCGCTGTTACTGGGTTAGCTGCACATCAGATCCCTCCTCAGTCTCTCCCTGTGTCAAGTGGGCCTTCCTGAATAGCAGATGAGCAGCTCCATTGCCCCTGAGGTTAAATCCTGCAGCTCTCTGACTCAGAGCCTTGTCCCCAGCTGCAGAGGACTACCCAGCCAGCTGTGTGTCCACTCAAACTGCTGAATTGAGTGTCCTGAGTTGAATGGGACTCTTTTTTGGTTTGACTTTCATTAATAGATGCAATGACTCAGAACAGCTTCCTCAAAACAAAAGCGCAGCACTAAGACCATATGACAATAAAAATGTCCTGAAACTAGAAGCAAATGATTAAGGTTATGTGATCTGAAACTTAAGAAGGCCTAACTCATGTCAGACACCATCCCTAGAGGATGGAAAGTCCAGCTGTATTCCTCTTTTCTCTCTTCCTTCTCTTCCCTTTCAGAGCTCAAGATTTTTCAGATGTGTAAAACCCCTCAGAGCAACTGAGCTCCTAGTTATTTCTCAGCAAGATACTCCAACAAGGGACACATGAAAACTGCTGAAAATCTTATTTTTTCTACATTTTTTCCATCTTAAAATCTGTTTAAATTCAAAAAAATTGCTATATGGTCTCTCTACCAATGCCCAATATCATCAATCTGAGTCAGCTCAAAAAATCTGAGTAAATAGAATTTTAAAAACCCTACAAAACAAAATTAGACATAGCTTTTATTCAGTAGGTTAAAAAATGTCCAAATCTTAGCCTCATCAAAACTCAAGAGGACCAAAGCTCTTGTTAGGCTCAGACACATGGCCGTTGTTTCAAAAAGAAATTATCAAGGAACATTAACTCACACTTCTTCAGTTACAAGATTTCTGTTTAATCATGTACAATGCACGGAGGTAAAGCCACAAAACACAGAATTCAGTGTTTGGGAGCACCATGTCATTCCACATGATTTTCTAAAAGTGAGGAACACAGCCTTCTGCAAAAGTCACAGAAATGAACTGAGGCTGGAAAGATGGGAGCAAGACCCACATCTCTGAGTTATCCTTCAGAGATAGAAGACTAGATGGAAAAACCCTTCTTTGGAGATAGAAGAACCCTGAAGAACCCTAGATTCTTCAGAGTTCTAAACAGTGTAAGGCCAGAATGACTGCTTTATGTTCTCTCTTGGTAGAGGAAGGGAAGCCTGATGTATCATTTATGCAATAGCCATGAGGTCCCCTTCACCTTACCACCCCCTGAAAAGTACAAGAAAAACACAATGGATCATAATTTATTTAAGAGTGGGCAACACGAACTTTTAAACTACAAGAATGCTCTAAGAACATTTATAAGAGAAGGCAGAAAAGCCATTATTAATATCTGCATGTAGTGGTTTGGTACAACCAGTATCCTTTTTGCCAAAGGTGACTAGCATATAAAAATTCTGAATTGCTGCCCAAAAGGCAGATTCTTCCATAACTGATCATTAATGTGCTTCTTGTACCTTTGTCTGAACAGCCAGTATTGGCTGCTGTCAGGGATAGAATAATCTATTAGGCAAATTGATACCGATCCAGAGTAATGTGGTGATTCCTAAATGTTGCTTTTGCTAAACTGAAAACAGAATATTAAGCATTTATTTAAAGAGAAAGGAAAGCAGCTTGTAACGATATCCTATGGAGTTCACAGATGAACATGCTTGCTATTATTGCTGTTGTTCCTTTGTGGATGCTCCTGATGCTGATTGTAAAGTCTAGTAATTTTTCATCCCCTGCCCTTGGCTATACTTCTTGTGTTATTTCAAACAAAGAATGCAAAACACTGACCCTCCAGAAACAGAATGTCATTTGGGATGACAAATTTTGTCATTGTATTGTGGTAAACACACAGTTTAAAAGAGTTAAAATAGATATGCAAATTGAAATGATAGTATTCCTAAATGTGCCTGCAGGAACATCAGGTAGGTGCAATCAAGGAAGAAAAATGTTGCTGTTTTAGGGGTAGCACCTTGAATTTAAAGATAGGGCTGCAGAATGTAAATTCACTTGTTAAGCTGCTCATTTATATATATTTAAAAGCAGAAACTATAATTCAGAAAAGCACTACACATATTCTTAAGTACATTTTTACTGGAGAAGAGGGAAGGCTTTTCATCACATGCCTTCCATGACTGACGGCGGTCAGTGAGAAGAGTCTGCTGCAGTGAGAAAAGTGTGCTGGCAGACCTGAGGTAATTTGACTGAAGCAGCTGTGCTGGCAGCTACTCCTAGTCTTGACATACATCCTTTCCACTTAAATAACTAATTTCTTTTGTAGGATGTGGCTTTGCTAATTGTACAACACACATGCATCCAAATCTCATTGCAATTGTACAGATATACCAGCAGCTTTCTCCTAATAAAGAGCTGTAAAAGGCTCTTTTACTTTTCTCAAATAGTTTTCTAGGTAAGGAGACTTTCCAGAACTAGAAACAAAGAAATAAAAGCAGATAAATATAAATATGCTGTTACTTAGTGCCACCTGAATTCCAAGGGTAAAAGAAAATAAAACATACAGCAGGCTGCATTTCATTGGGGAAAATCTTTCAGTTGCCTGATGGAGTTTTCCTACAGAACAATAAAACACCTATCTGTTAAAAGATGAATGGCGAAATTTGGGTGATTTACCAATGCCAGGACTCACAAACACATTTTTAACTGCCTGGTTCTCAAGTCAGTCCTGCTGTAGAGAAGTGGGCTGGATTCCAGCCCAGCCATGTGCCCCAGTGCCCTGGCACACGCCAGTCACGTGCCAGCCTGCACCCACCAGCTGACACGCTTCCCCTGTGGCACGGGAAAACAGGCAATGTGCTCCTGGGAGAAGACTTTGGAAACAAGCCTACAAAATTAGCAATGTATCCTGGCCTTATTCCCAGTTTTCACTTGAGGTCTCTTTAGTGAAATGCAGTAATGGAGCAGCTTGGGACAGTGCATAAGCAGTTCTGGTGTGTCACACAGATGCAAAAGTTCGTCTGTGACATTGTAAGATTTGAATAATGCAGATCTTATAGCTTCCTTCTAGCTTCAAACCTCTGGAAGGACCTGTGATGCACAGAAAATATAGACTTTATTTAGAAAATAGCTCCCACTTCAGGAATAACAGAGGCTTGGATGAAATCAGCCATAAATGTACATATGCAGTCACTATATTCTGCAAGTGGCTTCATACAAAGCTTTAAAGAAATTATCACTTTAAAAATTCTTTTTAGTATCAACAATTTCAATGCATTCAATTTACATGAATGCTTTTGTCAAACGCAATTAATGTAATCTGTTTTGCTTTTCTGTTAACTATGTGTTTATGAGACTATTTTTTATATAATAAATATAATAAAGTTTGAATATAATGTTATAATTTTATAATTTTCTGCATAGTCAATCAGACTTGCAAGTTGTGATGGAAAAATTGTCAGGTTTTAGGATACTTTAATACTTCAGAAGAGTTTACAAATTTTTTTGACAAATACCCTGAGATTAGCTCTATTTTTAGCATAGTGCTAAAAACACCAAGGTTGGAGGTTCAATCTCTGTATGGACCATACGTTTAAGAGCTGGAATTGATGATCCTTGTGGGTCTGTTCCAACTCAGAATATTTTGTTATTCTGTGAAATATTAGTTTAACAACTTGAAGATATGCAAAATAATAAAGAATGGAAAGAATTCATGGGCAAGAAAGACACAATTTCCAAGGGAGGTAGGTACCTATAGAAGTAAAAAAAGCTGTAAAAGAATAGATTTTATAGACTGGAGTACTGTTGCCAACAATAGAGTTAATGGCACACATAATCACAGATTCACAGAATCCTTGGGGTTGGGAAGAAACTGGAGATCATCCAGTCCATGTTCCTACCAAGGCAGGGTCAACTGGCACAGGTGACACAGGAACACATCCAGGTGTGTTTTGAATGTCTCCAGAGAGGGACATTCTACCTGGGCAGTACACCTACCTTCCTGAGCAGCTCTGCCACCCTCAATGTAAAGAAGTTCTTCCTTATATTGAGTAATGGAACTTCTTGTGTTTTATTCTATGGCCATTTACTTCTCCTGTCTGTACATGTAATATCTAGAGACAGACAGCCAGACTTGGTATTATCTTTCCATTTCTAGTCCTACAAAGGCAATAGAACCTTGCAGAGAAATTGGATGGTTGGACAGTGCCACCAAAAGACCTTCGTGAAACCGACCTCTATGGATTTTGACAAAGCCCGAATATCCTGAGATTGGAAAATAAGGACAAAAAGGCAATCCTTTGTAAAAAAAAGTATTCAAAGAAGGTTCTTCATAAAAGATGAGACTATTTGCTTCTGCCTAACTACTTCAATTTCCATATAATAAATTATATCAAACAAAGAATGCACTTACCTTTTAAAACAAAACATTTTAATGACTTCCTGTGAGACTGGATTAGAGATTACATTCAAAAATATCCCTTGTGAAACTTACAACTTTGTTGACTCAGCACTGCCTCTCAGAAAATCTATTCTGCAAGAATTTCTTAATTAGCTGTAGCCCCACATATCACCCACACCTTAATGGTGAAAAAGGGAAATGGCAGCATTCCCCTGCTTTGGCAGGTGTATACCATGCAGGTGGACAAGCAAGTGGGTGCTCAAACACAGTTTCATGCTTTTCCTTCACTCTACTTATAACAAATAATGATGAGTCCAAGTTACTCCTCAAATACAGGGTCTCAATGACTGTTTAAGCCCTGACAAAGGCAACCCAAGTACTAAAATCCATTTAATTTCTCGTTTTATTTGTCAAAGTCATAATGGCATCTGAGCTACCAGAACACCACTTTCCTTTATTTTTCCTGTCATTCTCAGGGATATCAGAAGGTCTGTGCAGTGACAGATGTAAATACTGGGACAGAGAAGTTGGTCTTTGAAAAGGACTTAGAGTACTGAAAAAAAATTGTCATACCATTTGACCCTTGAGGAAGAAGTAAGAGTGGGAAAACTGGTAATGAGGAAGAGCTTTAGGAATTAGGGCAATGTATAGTCTGTCTTCTCCCTCACACTTGGGATTACATGAAAGAGTGTGTATGAGACTTAATATAAAGATTAAAGAGTGTAGGTAGATGGGATACCAGAGCTCTTCACTACAGTGCCATTAAATCACTACAGAGCAATGACCTTAACAGCTCTTTTGCTAAAATAAAAATTTTAAAATAGCAGAAACCAAAAAAAAATAAAAAAGACTAAACAAGTAAATTTATTCCCCCTAATATGATGGATGCATGGATAATTTTACTGTAATTTCTGTGGGCTCTGTATGCCATTGAGAGACTTGAGAAAGACACAAAAAGCGCGTAAAGGAGTGTAACAATGTAGAAAGGACATAAATTATTTGGCTTCTCCACAGCACATCATCAAGTAACAGATGTTTGGTGGTGGGGTCACTCATTGACATGCTGAGGAGCTCCATTATGCTTTCTCCCCACTTGTGAGCATGTCAGAACTTTTAAATTATCATAGATGTCATTATATTTGATTACACATTCCATGAAAAAAGAGGGCAGTGGATTTTACTGGAACACAGTACCTCTGGGAAAGTCATTCACAGAAGGTTTAAATTCAAGTTCCTTCAGTTCCACCACTATGAAAACCATTGCAAAGTGGATCCCCATCTTCTGCTGTTTCTTTCTCCCTCAGAAAGTACAGAAAGATCACAGTTGCCGTAGCACTGAATCTTTATGGGAGAGGGGGGTATAAATGGCCTTGCCATGGCACTCTGGCTGAAAATACCATCAAAAATGTGGAAACACCCCTAAAAAATTCAAAGCACGTCATTACCATTTTTATCAGTGAATTTTGAATGAAACACATGGTCTCGGCCCAGACATGCAACATCTAGAGTTTCTGTCTCTTTCTGGAGACCTAGATCTAATTTAGCACAGCCGAATGCGTAACACAGACTTTCATTTTTATGCTCTCATGCTGTATTCACTCAGTTGTAAGAATCTGACAATAGCAATGTAGAAAAGCCATAAAGCATCTGGCTTCTCTGCAGTCTATCAGCAAACTATAAATGTCATAAGAATTGCTTAATACTAGGAAAAGGATGGATGCACAAAGTTCCCATTTTCGTAGCCTTTACCATCTTGAAGAAGTAATACTGGTAGGAGAGAAAAGTGAGTATCTTCATCCAAATATGAAGGCAAGCTTGTTCCAGCAAGATTCTCCCTTTAAAATATTTGGAGGTTTTAGTCTAAAAGTTTATTTTATTTTATCTTAAATACCATTTAACAATATAGACCTAGACACAGAGATATCTTAAGGGGTTTTTTTGGTAGCAGAAAATTTAGGATTTAGTAGTACAGGAAGCTTTCTCAGTGCCAGTGTAGTTAATTACACTGATACTGTTAACTGTTAGCTCTTCTGGACTAACTCTCCTGTGCCAGCAGTTACCTGGAATATGAGTATTTTAAACCTTTTCAAATAGCTTGAAAATTGCTTCCCAAGTGGCAATCTGAATGAATTGGAGATAGGCCTGTGCCCACAGAATAAACTAATTTTAAACTCTTGTCCTATTTATATGACTTTCTCATGCAGAAAAGCCCCTGGGACAAAAGTGCTTTAAAATCTATTCCATAATACTTGCTTCAGTATAATTATTTGTAAATGCTGAGTGTCCACATGAGGATTTCCTGGTTCGACCCTGGCCAGATGCCAGAGACCCACCTCTCACTCTCTCCTCTGCAGCTGGACAAAGGACAGAAAATATAATGAAGGGTTCATGAATTGAGATAAGGACCAGGAGAGAGATCACTCATTAAATACCATCATGGGCAAAACAGGCTCAACTTACAGGTATTTAAGTGAATTTATTACTAACAAAATCAGAGCATGCTAATGAGAAGTAAAATTAGCCCTTAAAACACCTTATACCCCCAACCCCTCCTTCCTTCCTGCCAACAGTGCAGGGAGACAGGAGTAAGGGTTCAAAGGTCAGTCCATCACCTGTGATTTCTCTCACTGCTCAGGGAGAGAAGTCGTTCCCCTTCTGCACTGCAGGGTCCCTCCCACAGAAGGCAGTTCTCTGCAAACCTCTCTGACCTGACTCTGTCCCAAGAGTAGCAGTCCTCCCGAAACTGCTGCAATGTGATTCCCTCTCCCACAGGGTCAGTCCTCCAAGGACAGGCTGCTCCAGTCTGGGAGCAGGGCCCTCTCTCTCC
>NC_031770.1:95499714-95596465 GCF_001522545.3 Parus major
ATAGTGTTTTTCTTAGGAACTAGTCTGAAAAGCCACTGTAAAAGCCCAAATAGCAACCTAGTGTGTTAAATAAAAATGTTTAAAAATTATTATTCTACTTTATGTCTCTACAGACTGGGTTTGGGGTCTGAAACTGGCTTTTTTCATGTAGATATTGGCAAGAAATGTAGGTGTTACAGAAAATTAGAAACAAAAACTGCAATACCCTTTGTAAAAAAAAAAATTGTTTTGGGTCTCTTCTGTGCAATTAGTAGGAGGTAGGTAGATTAAGGCAATAGATTGACTTGATCATGTATCTTAGCCTGCTTGTACTTTTCAATTTTAGATCATGCAGGGAGCTGGAACATCAAGAAAGAAAAAGAAAAAAGCAATTAGTGGAAAACGAGAAAGAAAATTAGCATTAGCATTTGTCAGCTTGGGAGGCTGGAATGCAATGAAGCTGGTCACTGCAATCAGAAATTTGAATGGGCTGCTTCTGGTTCTTGCCCAGGCCCACCAGTACAGACACAGGGGTTGGACTGCTTAGAGCTGAATTAAAGACTCAGGGAGTGCAGAAAGCACCTTGGTGTATGAGCTGAGGGGCTTTCAGAAGAAACTACATCTCTCTGGAAGTACAGCAGTTCTAGCTGTTCTTGGTGAAGGGCTTTTAGAAATGTCTTTGTTGTTTACTTAGCTGCTTGATTTTATTGGTGAGAAACTTCCCATGGGCATCTGAGTTGGCTCATGTAAGAAGGTAGCTGGTGAAGAACAGTCCATCCTTCCATTCTCTTGGAGAATGAGGATGTCTCTGCAGCCAGTTTCATGGGAGAAGTGCCTTCTAAGCCTTCATAAACTTTGGGTTTGATCAACTACTGGAGAGATAAAGCAGGGGAGAAAGTAACCTGTCCTAGTGTATTGTAATCCTGTTGGCATTTGGAGGGGTGACAGATGTTTTGAGTAGTGATGCAGGCCTAAGCAAGTGGTGGACAGAAGGTGATTTCCATGAAGCAGATTAACAGATTTGTTCCTCTAAACTTTGGAATCTGCATTAGAGGCAAGTAATCATTGAAACTTTGTATGAGCACAACTGCAGATGTGATGGTAAGCATTCAGTATAGTTAAAATTCTAGCACCTGAATCTCATCCTGTAGAAGGAATGGGCTTTGCTGTTCAGAGGATGTGATTCTGGAAGGGCTGGTGGGATTTACTGCCCGATCACTCCTTCACAGTGAAACAAGTGCTCTGATAAAAGTTTTTCTGTTAAGTGCTTGGTCTGAAGAGCTTTAATGCAGGTAGGTACTGCTTTCTGGTGCACTTGCTGTCCCACAGAGTCATCAGCAAGACTATCAATACCTGTGCTCATAGGATTCACAGTCAAACCAGACATTACTTCTTAACCCCTAGCTAATGCTTACTTTGTACTTCTGTTTCAGGAAATTGAAGTAGGTGGTGGCAGAAAAGCCATCATTATCTTCGTACCGGTTCCTCAGCTGAAGTCCTTCCAGAAGATTCAGGTGCGGCTAGTTCGGGAGCTGGAGAAGAAATTTAGTGGAAAACATGTGGTGTTCATTGCTCAGGTAAAAAAACCCTTCGAGTTACAAAAATGATGATTTGAAGGGACAGCTGATACTACACTAGGGCTGTGTGATTGCTCACACAGGTTCCAGTGTTGCCTTGCCCATTCAAAGTAACAATGATAGGCAGGAAATCTAATGAATGTCCGGTGGATGTTAGCTAAAATGTTTCCAAATGGCTGCAGTGGAAACTTCGTGAGATGCAGAGTTCTTTCATGGAGGATATAACTTTCTTGCTCTAGCCTCTCTTACTCCTTCAGAAGTTTGACACACAAGGCTTAAAATAAAAAGGAACAAATATTAATAGGAACTTTGCTACACTTAGGCAATCTAAGCACTTAAAATTTAAGTTACTAGGAAAGGAGAAAAAAAAAACTCATGCAAGCTCTAAAATATATGGCAGGAGCTAGGGTGAAAAGGTGTTGGAGTGATCTCTCACTTAAGGGCAATACTTAAGGGTTGGATAAACTAGGGATCTGTCTGCAGAGTGGACAGTTGGTTAAACTGAAGCCAGCTGAAAAATTGTAATACAATTTTAAGAGCCAGAGCACCATGCCATGAATCTTTATATGGTCAAAAATATTTATTTTAATAAACTGCCTCTGGCTTACTTCACCTAAGGTTCTTCACCCAGAGGGTGTTTGGGCTCTGGAACAGCCCCCTCAGGGAAGTGGTCACAGCACCAGCCTGACAGAGTGCAAGAAGTGTTAGGGCAATACTTTCTGGCACATGGTGTGACTTGTGGGGATGTTCTGTGCATGGCCAGGAGCTGGACTTGATGGTCCTTGTCAGTCACTTCCAACTCAGCATATTCTGTGATTTTGTAAGATTCTGTATTCCCTTGAGAATTCCTTCAGTAATCTGTTTTTTAGAAGGGAACATGTGCTTTTGAGTATGACAGACCTAATTTGTATTGTGGTAACCCCATCATGAATGCAGTCATGGAGAAGCTGTGATGTGATGGTAGAAAATACTGCAGGTGGCTAAAACTGCATCTAGAATGTTTTAAAACATCTACCCTTGCAGTAGGGAAGTAGAAAATAAATTTTACTGACCTAACGTTTAGATCCTAATTTTGGAACAGGTTATATTTAAGCCAGGGTTTGATCTGGATTGTGCAATAGATGGTACTATTAAAATGAGCACTTCAGTCTCAGATGTCGCCTAGCAATCTGTGGAACTGAGTTCACTACTCTGGTTTGCACCAGAGGCTCAGTCTAAGAGAAGTTTAAAATTCCCTGGGATTTCTGCTCCCAGAGAAGTGTGTTCACAGTGCTAATGAGATTCAGTAAACTACTGTGGTTGTATTCCTGGGGAGAGGGGAATGAAGTACAAATCTTTTATTCCAGGTCACTGAATACAGGAGTAGTAATTGAGAAATACAGCAGTACAGTAGTTCACCTTCTGCAGGGAACTCTAGTTCTCTAGTTTCTAACCCTGATGTAACTTTAAGCATAATTAAGTCTTTTGGCTTTTCATGCATTGGTTTCTAGTGTGAGTGGAAAAGGTGCATATGCTGAGGATGTTTCTGAGCTCATTGTAACCACCAGATACTGAGAAATGCCTTTTTATTTTTCTCTTGCCTTAACAGAGAAGGATTCTGCCCAAACCAACAAGAAAAAGCCGCACAAAAAACAAGCAAAAGCGTCCGAGGAGGTCAGTAAATGATACTGATTCAGTATGACAGCTTTCTTTTGTACCTGGTAGTTTAGCCAAGTAATGCTTAGTTGAGTTTTTAAGAAGTCATTCAAGTGATTGGGTGGTCTTGTCCTTTCTCCTACTGCTTGAAATAGTATCTGTCATTTGACTGCTAAAGTGTTCAGTAGAAAGCTCACCTTTGGGCACTGTGTTGCATTTCTTAGCACTCGATTTGTATTTCCAGCTACAGCTGTAGCAAATTTTTAGCTAGCAGTGCTGGCTTAAGGAACCCCAACCTGCTGTCTCTCTAACCATAGTGTGTTGACAAGAACTATTTTTTTTTTAAGTTGTAGGAAGAGCCTCTTCCACATCACATGTTAGACTGTGCAGAAGTCAAGGCTGGCACACTGGAAGGGGATGCAATGAGGGAAAGAGTGGCTGAGGAGGGGTGTAGGTACGAGTACTAGTCCCTCTGGATATGAATTTGATAGCAATAGTATAGTCATTTGTGTTAAATGGCCTCCCTGCTCTCATCTAGTCACTTGATTGCTAGACATGCAACACTGCTATGTCTCTGTGGATGTCAGTGCCTCATCTATATGTTGCTGTATCATGTAAGTCTGTATCTTAAAAGTTTATCCTCTTTATGACATGTGGCATGTCTTGTCGCTTCTCCCTGCCAACCCAGTATTATACCTGTGTCACTCTGTTTTGCAGTCTTCAGGCATGGATTATAAAAGTAACAGTTTCACAGTATTCATCTAGCTGCAGTCCTGCCTTTGGAGGACTCTTTGTTCTATTAAAACTAGGACTGTGGTTACTTGCTGGTCTCTAACAGTGGTTAGAGAAGTTGTGTCTGAGTAGCACACTGCCACTTTTCTGCATGAGGGAAGGCAGGTATGCAGGACTGCCCCTGTCTCAGCCTGAGGTGAGATCAGGCTGCTGTGTTGTTGTGGATGTCTGTCTCCTTTAGCTGTGCCAGTCTCAGCAGCTGTGCAGTGCTGCTGTAGACACATGTGTTAGTTACTAGTGACATTGCCCTGAAATTGCAGATTGGGATGCTGTGGATCGGAAGACTTATTAGTTCTCTAGACTCATGTAAAATAACCTGGGCCACCTTTTCCTGTATTGCTCACTTCTGGACAGTTCAGGAACACATGTGTAGATTTCAAACAGTCTTCTAAACATGGACTCAATTGACCAGCTAGTCTTTTTCTGTATTACATTGGTCTTGTAAGATGCGTGGGTGTAGGCAGATGAAGAAACCAGTGTTTCCAAAATTTGGTCTCCCATGAATGTGTTCTGTGCAGCTGAGGATACTTACACATTTAAACTCTTCCAGTCAGTGTCTCTGGTTGAGTTGCAGATGGAGCAATTTGGTTTTGATTTAAATATTTATTAAATGTCTAGAGATAGAATAATGTTTCAGGGCTGTTGCCGCAAAAAGTCTAAAAGGTGATCTAAAAGGTCAGAAACCTGGCTACTTTTACCTGTGCAGTCCTTAAGTTTCTGCACTCTGTAGAATTTCTTTTTGCATGCCCTCTGATAGTGTTGTATTGTCACACTGTGGCATTAAAGAAAAGAAATGACACTGAATTTTCAGCCAAAGCATGCTATGGAAGATTTAAACCCTGTCAGACTGGAAAATTTTCAAAAGGATGTGTTTTAATGGTATAAATGTGGCATTTCAGCCGTACACTTACTGCAGTGCACGATGCTATTCTTGAGGACCTGGTCTTCCCAAGTGAAATCGTGGGCAAGAGAATCCGTGTAAAGCTGGACGGCAGCAGGC
This sequence comes from Parus major, assembly GCF_001522545.3. Lineage (NCBI taxonomy): Eukaryota > Metazoa > Chordata > Aves > Passeriformes > Paridae > Parus > Parus major. The sequence goes on from NC_031770.1 coordinate 95,504,698, forward strand.
TTATAAAAGTGCATCTGGACAAAGCACAACAGAACAATGTTGAACACAAGGTAAATAAAAAAAACTTACTTTCTCATTCAGGTGAGGGTGACATTCTGACATCCCTAAGAGACTGCTTAGGCATACAGCAAAAGACTTGCCTTTTGGCTTCTGGAGATGCTTCTGTTTATATTTGGAGTTAGATGCTGAAATAGAGGCAAGACAGTTTAGAACTAAATCTCTAGTTCAACTTGCCAAAGCTCCTGGATTATAAAGTAGCTACATTGGTTCCCTCATGGGACCACAGACAGTGTTTTATTGGGTTTTTTGTGTGTATTGGGGTTGGTTGGGTTGGTTTTTTTTGTTTGTGTTTTTTCTTTTTGTTGTTTTTTGAGTGAGGCACTTAGTTTTGACCTTAAACGGATGTGCTCAGTAAAGCCTGCACTTTGGTTTGTTTCTGGGGGGTGGAGGGAATGGGAGGCTGGTGTTTGGGCCTGCTCTGCTCTCAGAGTCTCACACTGTTGCAAATCAGAGCAGGCCCAAATACTCTGAAGGAAATGTATCTTTTGTGTAAATCCTCAGCTGCCTTAATTTAGAAGGAAATAATTTGCCTCAGAGTGAAATACACTGGCAAATAGTGAAGTACCTGAAGTATGTTAACTTAGAGTCACTTGTTTACACAGCATGTATAAGCAAGATTTATTTGTCTTCACAGGTGGAAACATTTTCTGGTGTGTACAAGAAGCTCACAGGGAAAGATGTGGTGTTTGAATTTCCAGAATTCCAGCTGTAAAATGCAAAAAAATGGCTGAATAAACAACTGTTCATATAACAGAGTAATTTCATTTAAATTTTGAATTCCGTAAACACAGATTGGGATTAACTGGTTCATGGGAATCGTGAACTCACCACTGTCTGGAGATTGATACCTGTGAATCAAAGTCCCCAGCATTTTAATGGAAGCCCTCTTAGGTTTGTCTTGTCACTATTGCAACACAACTGGATAAAAGAGTCCAGAGTCTGCACAAAGAATTTGTAATGAAAAACTTAAATATTCCACATCTCACCTTCTGGGGAAAATACGGAGAATTACTGTAGAGCAGTGGAACTCATGAGTTTTGCACGCGCGATACCAGTTGGAGACCTACATGTTCCTGACACTGGAGGAACTAGCAGGTGGTGTGTGACTCATGAAATATGTAGAAATGACATCTGGATAGAAGGGGTTTGAATTATTAGGAAGTAGGCTGGGGAGGTGTAGGTTGATTTTGAGGGAACTTCCTCTAAATGGCAACATTTCTTACCAGTTCTTACCTAAAAGCAGACTCTGTAACTAACTTTTCACCTTTATCAGACTGAAATGGGAAGGAGTTTTTACTTCTGAATGCTAGACTACATCACTGCACAAAAACAACAGTTTTCTTAGGTATTGATCTTGCTTTCAAGATATATTTATGGGTTTTTTTAAGATGTTTTAATATGGTTCTGTACATTCTTGGTGATATTGGGGGACATGGGGGAGGACTAGATGTTTTAGCATCTGAAGGCTGATAGTGTCTCAGAAACATTACATTTTTGACTTCAGTATCTGTGTTACACTTTACACAAGCTCAGGGATGAATGGAGTTGGTCATGTAAAGTTCACAGCAAATGATATGAATTAGTACTTAATTGTACTGAATACTAGGAGTCAAGGTTTTATACAGTAAAAGACAAATAATTTTCGAATCAGTCTAATAAGCAGAGAGCTAAGTTAGATTGTGTGATAGGCACACTTAATAACTTGTGTTTTCCTTCCTGAGAGTAGATTGAGGACAAGTGCCACGCATGGAGGGTCTTTGTATCTTCTTTTTTCCATTTACAGTAGTTTTGGTTGCTTCCCATTTGGCACCTCTTTAGCTAAGAGAGCTAAAAGGTTAAAACAAGTTCTGCATTGTTTTTGCATTGAAAAAATGAAGACTTTAGAAGTTATGGCATGACTTAGTAGGGCAGGATGGATAGCCCTGTGCTGTTACTGTTGGTGCCAAAAATGCAAAGAGAAGGAAAATGTGCCCTGTTATAATTAGTTAATTTCTTGTTACTTGCTGACAAGGCTTGGATATTTGCACAAAAAGCAGGCAGTATCTTTGAAGAAGTTTGTTTGCCTTAAGGCCTTTTCCTACCTCTTTTTTAAACCTCTGTCTCTGGAGTATAACTTAATTCCTTATTTATTCCTTGACTATTTACTGTTCATCTTGAATGATTCAGCAGAAGTAAATGCATCAGCTTTCCTTAGAATTAGGTGAGAGGAGCTGTAGGTATATAATAACCCCAAATCCTGTCTGCTTGTGTGGAAAATAATTGTAAGAGATCTTACAGTAGAGGAGCCACAACTTCAGAATTCAAGTTTTCATTGCAAAAACGGCTCGAGTCAGACACATTACTAAGCTTTCCCCCAAAACAGTCACAGATGGCAGCCTGTGCAAATAGACCTTGGCTGGTGTGGGCTGAAGAAGCAGCTTGGGGAGTATTTGGAGACTTGCCAGATGTTAGCTACCTTTAGTTAGAGGCAGGTGAGTCTGCTGGGGCTGTGTAACCTCTGCAAGGAGAGGTGATCCTCAGCAGGCTTTGCTAAACAGCATTTCCTGTTTTATAGGGAAATGTAACTCAGGTTTCATCTCTGCATAGTAATAAAAATGTCAGTTGAGTTTCTTTTGAAGCACTGGGAGGGGGTAAGCGGGGGAGGAGAAATCCAGTAAACTGAACGTGAAGATTGCAAACGTTCCCAGGCATTGCCAGCTGGCTATAGATTTTTCTTGGCTCTTGTTGCAAGCCCTCTTGAACTATATGATATGCAAAGGCTCTCTATGGCTCCATAAGCAAATTCTTTGAGGGAAAGGATAATGCTGTCAAAGCTCTATGGTTTTTACATCAACTAAGCTACAAGGAAAGGTGAATATTTGTGGCATAAAAATACAAGACTGCGTGTTCGCAAAAGACTTTAGTCTTAGTTTACCTTTATTTACAGATTCCCTCTAGTGTTTGTGTCAGTGATACAGTCAGACAACTCCCTTTGTCCCTTGACAAGCATACTAAGTGCATGCCTGCAATCTGGAAAGTCGGTTTGATGCCATCTGGTCAAGTGCTAATGAGGCTGCTGGAATGCTGGTGTCAAATGTTACCTTAACCTAAGCAAACTCCATGCTAGACTTTTCCTATACCTTTCATATGCTGGCACAATTGAACTCAGAACATGTGATGTGTCATGAGTTTTATCAGCTGCTCTGAGTGAAAAAGTGGTGAGGCGTTCTGTACCAACACTGCAGCAGTAGTATGTGGGTAGTATCAGTGTGGAGAGACAGGCATATACTGAAGTTCTTTCCTGTAGTAGCTCCGAATGAAAAACAAAGGCTTTACATCTGTTAAGTGCTTGTGAGACTTTCAACTGATTTTAAAGCTTCAAGTGTTTATTTCATATTAATCCTTTCAAAATCTTCAGCTATTTTTGCCTGTGAGGAAGACTGATCCCTGGTGATTTTTCTTCGAAAAGGTGTGTAGATGTGTCACAATTCTGGCATAACAAAACTTGATTGAAGTTTTGGATGGAAAGTGCTTGACCTGTCTTGTATTAATAGGGAAACTTGATACATGATATCATGTCTGAGTAGCCTCTGTTGAAAGTGGGAACAACTTTCCCACTTTTTGAAAGTGAGTTTCAGCGTAGTGATGTGATGTCAAGCAGCATTCAGAGGAAATCCTATCACTCCTGCATTGTGGACCAAAATAATCTGTTTCCTATTCCTTTGTTTTCCTGAATTTTCCAAGTAGGAGGCCTGAGTTTGATTTTTAATTACATCTGAAGGTCAGAGCAATGCTGAAAAGCTAGACCTTTTCCAGTTTGTGATATGTGCTATCCTGGCCACTAGATGTTTATCAGAATGACAGAAAAAAAGATGTCGATTACACAAAGTTATGAAGCCTCATAAAATGAAGGCTGGAGGTCTGGCTGAGGGAGTGTGAGTTTCTCTGTCTCCAGTAGGGGCTGACTGCAGCACTGTTCAGTGTAAATAATTCACTGCTGTTTTAACAAAGTGCCTTTGCCCTGCCCCTTGCTGCCTGCCTTGAGGGTACTCCTGTGAAAGCCCTGCTGACACGAATATCTATGTACTAGTGCTCTGTTCCCTACAGAGATACAAGTAAAAGTCCTTATTTATGTATTGTCATCAAGAGGAGAAAGTTTGTTGGATTTGTTAAGTGTATGAGTCAATGTTTCCCCTCTTCTACCTTCCAGTTTTTCTTACTTGTTTTCAGGAAAATCAAGCTTAGTGTCATGCAATTGCTGCTTGGTGTTGCTAAATGATTAATAGCTAACAGTTTTAATTATTGCATATTGAGTCAACATGTGTGGCTCAGTTGTGATCTGCACCTGGAGCAGCAAAAATAGAATTAAATTCAAGCACTGAGGAGTTTATTCCAGTTTGAGAGATGACTAACAGAAAAAGCACAATTGCTGCAGTGAATGATGCTTATAAATTTTTATACAGAAAAAAAAAATAAATTAATTCAACATCACTAATGAAGTAGAAGGCCAGGTTTTACACAGTTGCAAATAAAGTTAATCCTGTATTGATGTGGGCACACTGATCTTTCCCACCCTACATCTCATGTACTGTGCAGAAAGTAAGGAGAGCTTCTGCTCTCTGTGCCCACAGAGGCGCTGGGGAGGTGCTAAGAAGATGTTCAGATGGCAGGTGGATGTCTTCACAGGGACAGATCTACAGGCTGTGTTTTACCAGGATTGTCTTAACGCATAATCAAGTTGTTTCCTATTTTCTTGGCTAAACAGATACTGTTATGTGAAGCAAAGGGAATAGGACACTGTGCTGCCCCAAGAGCAGAGGAGGGGTTGCACTTGGCATGCTTGAGTGCATGTCTGTACCGTGGAGGAATCCTGTATCTGCTGCATCTCCTTGCCACTTTTAGGAGTCTCTTGGCAGTGCCCTGGGAGGCCTAATAAGGGCTGGTTAGTGAGGCAGCTTTTACTTTCATTAAGTAGAACAGCATTTGTGATGCCCTGCAATAAAATGAGCTCTGGCAATTGAGCTCAGATACTGATTTCTTAAGTAGTTTGGGTATTGGAAATTTTCATCCTTTGGAAAAATCTGATTGGGAAATGCTAGTACCATTGGATACTTCGCTGAACCAAAGGGAGAATCAGGGCCTTGTCTTCTTCTCTTAGGATTTTTAAATAGCCCCATTGTGTTTTTAAATAGGTATTGTGTTTAATCCTCTTGCAGATACAAAGATAATTCCAGCTGACTATGCAAAGTGCAGAAAAATTTACCTGGATGCTCCTAAAATGTATTAGCATATTTTCTAAAAACTTTTTATTGTCTTTTTACAACCAGTTGGATTTTATCTGCATGGTTTTGGTTTGGTTTGAACCCAAGAATTGTAGTCGTAGTTGTGTCAATGTGATATTTAATCTGAATTTAAAGGCTGAGGAAAAGATGTGTAGTGCGTCAAGCTGAGGTAGGTGGCCTAATTAATGTCTTGCTGTATAGAAACATTTTTATAGAAACAGGTTTGGGTTTCAAGGGACCTTAAGGGTTGTCTACTCTAGCCCTGCCCTGCTGTAGGCAGGAACACCTTCCTCTAGATAAGGTTGTTTAAAGCCCCATCCAATCTGGCCTGGAGCATGTCCAGGGATCGGGCATCCACGACTTCTCTGGGAAACCTGTTCCAGTGTCTCATCAGTCTAACAATAAAGAATTCATAGTATCTGATACCTGCCCTCTTCCAGTTTGAAGCCTTTCTGCCTTGCCCTATTCACTACATGTCCTTGTAAAAAGTCTCTCTCCAGCTTTCTTTTAGCCCTACCCCCCTTTAGGTAATGGAAGGTGCTCTTACGTCTCTCAGGAGCCTTCTCCAGCCTGAGGAAGCCTGACCCTTTCAGCCTGTGTTAATTAGAAAGGTTCTCTGGCCTCATTAACGCTCCTCTGGACTCACTGCAACAGGTCTGCATTTTTCTTGTGTTGGGGGTCTCAGAGCTGGATGCAGCATAGCAGGCAGGCTCTCATGAGAGAGGAGCAGAGGGACAGATTCACTTCCCCCAAGCTGCTGGCCATGCTTCTGTTGATGCAGCTCAGGATGCGGTTGGAATTCTGGGCTGCAAGGGCACCTGTCTGGCTCACGTTGAGCTTCTCATCAACCAACAAGTTCTTCTTCTCAGGGCTGTTCTTGATCCATTCTCTGCCCAGTGTGTGTTTATGCTTGGGACTGCCCCAACCCAGGTGCAGGATCCTGCACTTGGTGTTGAACTTCATGAGGTCTGCACAGGCCCATCTCTCAAGCCTGTCAAACAGGTCTCCTTTTCCTTGCAGAGAGGACTTGCATTTTCCTTAGTCTTCCTTTAGATACATCACTGATGTATCTAAAGAAGCTTTTCTTGTTGCCTTTGATGTCTCTGGACAGATTTAATTTTCTCAGTGTATGTTAGCTTTCCTAACATGATGCCTCATTGCTCAGACAATCTCTGTTCCTCCCAGGCTACCCATTCTTGCTTCCATCCTGTTCAGGCTTCCTTTCTGTGTTTCAGTTTGTCCATGAGCTGCTTGTTCCTCTGTGCTGGTATACTGTGGCCTCTGAAGGCTGTCTCTCTCTATCCAGCAAGGGTGGCTGAAAGACTTGAGAATCAGTGTCCTAGACAGCTATGTTAGCATAATAAAGAACTTAATAACCAGCAGCTATTGTGACCTGGTGATGACCTAAGCTGCTCCCACATGGTCCATGCATCAGTACCCCAGTTTGCACATACTACCTTGATTTAGATGATGTACCAATATGGCTACACAGTTTCCAGTTGGTTTTTGGGGTGGGAAAAGGTTACTTATACCCTTCTGTATGGGGTCTGTGCCTTTCTCTCATGTGAAAGTAAACCGTGTGCTTGCTTATTCTCCCTATTCTTAGAGAAAGCACTTTAACTGTATTTATAATATTTGCCCTTTCCTTTTGAACTCTGGTAATTTCTGTTTGTTTTCACTTCTGCTTCCCTGGTGTTGGTGTCCTACCTTTTCTACCAACTTTCCCTGAATGGCTCTATTTCTCCATTGAATTCTGGTTCTGGCCTCAAAGTTATTTGCCTGTGTTTACAGGGAGAGTAGATATGTATGTAAATGGAGTTGTCTTTGCCATGGTAATATGATCTTCAAAGGCTTAGACTACAGTCACTTTGCTGCATTCTTTACATAAAATGTTTGTCTTGGCAAGTTTCTGCCAACAGAGTGCTGCAAGGGCCCAGTTCTGCTAATTGCCTTCTGATCTCACTGAACTGATGTGGCTTGTATGCATATGAACTTTAAAATTAGAGTTGCATGGTCCTTAGACAGTTATGTTCATGTTCTACCATAATGCCCTTTCTTTACTGAGGTAATCTACCAAGGAAGTGATCATTGGCTTTTAACTTTTCATGACCATTTGATGTGTGTTAAAATTCAGGAGTCCATAGCAGTGGAGGGTAGCTAGGTTCCAGTCCAACATGGAAACCTGTATGTAGGTAGTCCACAGGGAGTCCTGAGTATGAGGCATCACTACCTCTTTTTGAATCTGTTTCTGTCCTTGCCATTAAAACTGGGCCGTGTATGCTGTGGGCTGACAAAACAGGAGCTGTCATGGGCAAGAATGCTGCACACCCCAGGCTTAGGGAGATGTTTCCTGGGAGAGAGGATATATAATGTCAAGAGCAAAGAGGAAGAGAGCACATCAGGACAGTGTCACTAGCTTGTACTGCAAGCCCCACCACAGCACAAAATTCTCAACGAAGTGGATGTGCACCTTAAAAGAGATCTGAAAAATGGTAAAGAAGTGAGCACACAGATGATCCTATTGCAGCTTTCTCTAACCCCTCAGTCTAAAACCTTTTCTGTGTTCTAATACTTTCCTGGTCTTGGGACTGTGGAAGGTGGAAAGGAACCTCCTGCTACTGCTCTTAGCTCCTGTTCTGGTTTTCCAGTGAGAGGTCACATATTGGGGGTTACCCAGGCTCCCAGCCTAATGGGTGCTTGCTTATAATATGGCCCCTCAAACATTACCTGGAAGAACTGGGAGGAGGGAACAGTGGCACGAGATGGATGGAGACAGATGATTCACAGGATTTTTTTTGTAGCTATCAGAGCTACAGCAGCTTTTCATTGGAGAGTATTAATTAATACAGTCACAAGTGGTACTCTCTGTTTACCCTGGAAATTGATAGTGAAGCTGTTTATATGTGTTGAAGTATAAACTGCTGTAACTGAGGGGGGGTGGGGGGGGGGGGGGGGCTGGTCTAAAAATCCCACTTCCCAGAACCAGCTGGCCCCAGTTTTTTGCTGCTTGAATGTGTGTGGAGTACTGTGGTTTATCCAGGCCTCAAACTAGTCTAGCTGTTAAAGGTAAAAATCAAAGTTGTACAAGTATTTAGAAGCTTAAAAGTGAAAAGCACTTAAATTGTATAAAAAGGTGTTTAAAATACAACACAAAATTTTGTGAAGATGCCTGCCATGTGGATAATTTAGCATTTATGTTGTTGTGGGGTGTTCAGACATGGCTCTGAAACAGTTGCATATTTTAGTCAAGTCAAGAATGGTGCAGCCAATTGCAAGAACAGAGATAATTTCAGCGAGGGGAAGAGTGTACTAATTAGCCACACAAGAAAATCACAGTCAGTGCTGCATTTCATGTGTTTTCATATCTGCTGAAGCAAAGCAAGGAGAGTGTTGTGCTGGGGCAGTGTGCGTGCATGGCTTAGAGCTGAATAGATGTAAATGGTTAAAAAGGGGTTCTCTGCTAGAGAGGAGGAGCGGAAAGTAAGTGTGCATTCCCAAAAAAGTACATTCCCAAAATAAAAAGCTTACATCATGGACCTCTTCAGTTTTCCCACACTTCTTCCCTAATTATTGTCCTTCAGGACAGCTGATCTATTTCAAACAGGAAGCTGTTTACAGATAACACTTGCAACTGTTTTGTCTGATTTGTTGAACTGTCGAAAAGCAAAAGACAACCTCTTTTTAAATTAAAAACTGTCAGACTTCTGTAAACAGCAGCAATGAGGTTCATCTGTGCAGTGTCCCTGCAGGCACAGAGCATTGTGCAGTTCCCATTCTCTCAGCAGCCATAAGGTAAGAGACTTTTAATGCTTTCACTCTGTAAAAACATGTAAAGGAAAAAGTCTTGATGTTTTTTAGGGAGCTGCTTTGTATATGGCAAAATATGGTTGACAATCCCCAAACAGAAGGGGAAGGCAAATGAAAAAAGAGCTTGCTTGAGTCTATCGGGTAACATTGGACCTTTCTATTGAGAAGCACCCATGAGGGTTAGATCACTGAATGCCAGGTTAGTTTGGGGGGGGGTTGTGTTTAAAATGTACAAATGCCATTGCAAGAGCTTGCTTTCCTTTTAGCAGGGAAGGACTAAACAGTATATGAATTTTAACTTTTCCTACAACTGAAACTTTTTTTACTTCATTCTTGAGTTGTAATTCCTGGTCACAGACACAGGCAGTTGTCTGTTTTCCACTTTAAAAAGTGATCTTTTAATACAACTGCAAAGCAGAGAATGAAGACTGACACTGCAGAAGTGAAACATGACAGAAGGTCCAGTAAGGGCTGAAATTACACTGCTGCATGGTTAAGAGTATCTCAGTGAAAACTAAGTCATATAGGGAGTAGTAACATGCAGAAATGGTTAGTGAGGTATAAGGATGTATAATGATACAGAATCTTGGTCCAAGTGAGCAGGAATATGAGAGTAAGCCATATTTCAATAAGCTGTAGGGCACATGTCTGCTTGTCAGGATTCATAAGGGGCTTGAAGTTTCCATTCTGACCTCTGTGCATACATATGTGTTCAGTATAGGCAGTGAAATTTTGGAGGGGGATTGTTTTCTAACAAAATAAAATCACTATGGAGAACTGAAATACCTAACTTTACTTGTCCTACAGTGAAATGGAGCAGTTGGATTGGAAATACTATGACTTTGTTTATTGGTGCAAAACCAATACACTTTGATTCTTGGGTATTGAAAGATTTTTAAAATGTGGCAAATGTAAAAACTGTTGCCCTATGTTTTCTTCTCTGTAGCTGAGATCTTTGTATTTCATATCCATGTGATTGTTTATATGATCATGAACATTTAAGGCATTATAGTGATCAGAAAATATAAAGCAAACACTGATTTAAAGGTCACACAATGACATTCTCCCTAAAGTTTTAGTATGTTACTGATGCAGCATAAATAAGGTGTGCCAGTGTTGTAGACAAGAAGCAAGACTTTAAAGCTGAGTATTCCTTTCAAAAATGTTTGGACTGTCTTTCATAAAATTCTTAGATGTATCTGTTAAAATGAAATTACTGTTTTAGTTAATACATGAAAGATAATGTGTAAGTTAAATCCATAGTCAAAATAGCATTTTAAACGTGGCATATTCCTATAGTCAACAGAGAATTGCGCTGTGGAAGTGATGTCTTGAGAGCAGAAATCTACTGTGTAATTTCTAATTGTTTGTTATGGTCAAGGCTGTTTTTTTCTGAGTATTTTGAATGATTTTACACTGTTTCTAAAACTACTTTAGTCATCTCTAGGTCTGTCCAAAGATTCTTGAACCAGAATTCTTTTGAAGTAGGAAGACTTTTGGCAGAGTAGCTTTTTAGAGAAAAGTGTCAGTTTTCTGGGATAGTTCAGTTCATCAAATTATTTTGGCTGAAAACCAGGAGAGTTTAGCCAAAAATATTCTCATCATGTCTCTTGGGAAGTGTAGTTTGTGCTTTGCACTGCATTTCACTACTGGCTGAACTTCACAGCTGAACCACATTTCCCGTAAGGCTGTGTTGTCAGGGTCTCGCTATTTTAATTTCCCTTGATGAAAGGAGTGTTAGGGAGTATTTTGGAAAAGTTAGTCTCGTGAAAGAGGCACAGACTGGGCTCATAAGGTATCAGCTGGTTGATAACTAGTTGGCAGCTTCTTAAAATTCAAGTGTTTCCTTCTGGTTTGCACATGAGCCACAGGCTATCCTGGTTTTCATCCATGAGAGTAGGACCCTTCAAGAGAGTGTCCAGCAGAAAGTTTAAAGCCTTTTGATATTTTTAGCCATACAAGCACCTGTACAAGGAATATTTAATAACATTTCTAAGGCTTTGTTAATACTTTTGCCAACTTTTGTGCTAAAAGTGTTCCATTTTATATATTTGGAACTGAAAAATGCATGGGAGTATGTCTGGATTTTAAGATCTTATAAGAACTCTTAAAACAACCTACTAGGAGCCTGAAGCTTTAGAAAAGGGTGGTTTTGAAAATCCAGCAAGGTTTTTATCTCATCCATCTAAGTGCCTCTTCAAAAAAAATCTAGTCCTGGGTCATTTTCCTATAGTTGTATAAGATGTCTGTAGGCAAGATAGAAACAGAAGGTGGTCTGCTTGAGTGCTTCATCAGTGCACCAGTCTCCTAATGTTTCCATAGAACCCAAGGATACTTAGCTTCTGGGATTATTTGGATGCTGCCCCCTCAAAACTTTATCAGAAAATTGGTTAGGAGGTCCATAGGGTGTCCTGGAGACCAGGACAGAGCAGTGTGAAAAATGATGAGGAATTGGAGGATTTGCATTGGTTTTCTTCTGCACTGTATCATAGAACGGTTTGGGTTGGCCATGAATAAACAGTTTTGCAGTGCTGCAAGCTGGATACCAGACTCCAAACTAAGAACTGGCTATGCTTCTGTGCCATGTGAAGTGAGTGGAGGTGAGCTAAGTGCTGAAGAAAGTGACTCACCACAGTCAGACAGGTGTCTGATGGCCACAGCAGCCATCTGAAAATTGCTTTTGAGGGGTGCCTCACTATTCTCTGCTGGATGTGGAAGTGGATCAATTCACTATATTCAGTGCCAAATGCTGCAGGAACTAAAGTTCTGGAAGGTGGAAGCTTTCCTTGAATTCGTGTGCTGGGTTGTTCTTCAAACAAGGAGATTTTGAAAAATGGCTCTGAGAAAAGTGTTTTTTACAGTTCTCTTTGAACAATAGACTGCTGGAATCCAGCTGTCACTTAATAACCTGCTGTCTGCTTACCTGGGAAGTAGGAGGTCTAAATGCAGCTCACTGTATTCCTCCAGGCCTCCACCTCCCATCTGCTGGAAAGGTGCCCCTGTAACTAACCAACATAGTAATTTGATGTGCTTGGAGGCAGCTGAATGATTTTGAATGTGTTTCATTGATGAAAACATGCTAGGTGGGAGAAGAGTGTCTTGTTATTCTCCTCAGGCAAGATGTTGACCATCTCTGGTCTGTGCAGTAAGAAAGCTTAGACACCCAAGTTTTCCAGTAAAACCACAGGAACCTCCTACCTCTTAAGGTGGCTGGATTGTTAGGAGATGGTTTCAGATGCTTTGTTTGAACCTGGGATGAGGCCACAGAGAGAGAGAGAGATTCAGAGGTCGTGTTACCAGTGTTGAACTTAATCATCTCTCACTTGGAGGTTTAGAGGTGAAAAACTGGGGGGAAGGATGGATAGTGGAAAGAGAAACTTCTTCATCGTTGGCTGTTTTTGAATAGGGACCTCGAAGAATTAAGCTGTATCCATAGATGTGCTGAAGTTCCTGGTTCCTGTTTTTGGTCTTAAGCATGGGTCTCTGCGATTTTTTTTTTTTGTTTTGTCCTGTCTGCTAATTGCAGAATGAGCATAAATGACAACAACAACAAAACAAAATCCTACTGACAGTACTCTAAGATTTTCTGTTTGAGTGATTTTCAGGCTTAGTTGTGGACCACCCCAAAATCTCCTGTAATGGTGCTGATGATTTTAGCTGATACTGAAACTTGCTGACAGTAGGTATGCCTTTATTCATCTTTAGTGGACTCTTTAGAAATGGTCTATGGGCCTCCAAGAGACCATGGATGAGATGTTGAATGCCAGGGTCATTCTGCTCTTTGGAAGGACAAAATTATACAAGTGACTGTGTAATTTTAATTCTGTGTATATATAGAATTTTTTATTATCATCAGAGAAAGTTTTGTAAGATATCTAATTTTTGGGAATTAAAACAAAGATCTTTAAAACATTTGATATAAAAGAACTGACATTGTTAAATGGCACAGTAATGATGGACAATCAATTAAAAACAGCAGACAAGAATCTAATGAAAGCCTAGCGCAGGAAACAGAAAAAAGGAAAGCCCTATTAAATAGTAAAAGAAAAATGTGTATTGATGAGGTTTCTTGTTAGAATGGTGTTAATAAGAAAACAGGTCTCTCTGATGGCTCACTGGAGTGGAGCTATGCTCAAGAAATGTTAAGGAAACAGATACTGAGAACATGTGGAATAGCAAGAGAAGGACTAATGGTGCATGCTGAGGAGACTCCAGGGTGCTGGATCTGTCAGCAGCACCTACACATGCACTTGCAGTGTTTCTCTCTAGCTGTGCAATGAACTTGCAGTTTAAAGCTAATGTAGAGTTGAAGTGAGATGATGTAGTGAGAGCCATGCTATGAGCTGCAGCTGAAAAAACTCCTTGTTGGAGGTTACCTTCCTATGCTGTTTAATATCTTCATGAATTTGGTTTGTTTAGCCAGAAGAGGCGGCTTTGGGGTGACCTAATTGCAGCCTGAAGGGAACTTACAGGAAAGATGGAAAGGGACTTTTTACAAAGGCCTGTAGTGACAGGACAGGGGGAAAGGGCTTCCAACTGACAGAAGGCAGGTTTAAATTAGATAGTAGAAAAATATTCTTCCCAGTGAGACACTGAAACTGGCTGGCCAGAGATGTTGTGGATGTGCCATCCCTGTAAGTGTTCAAGGCCAGGTTGGAGCTCTGAGCGACCTGGTCGAGTGGAAGGTCCCTGGCCATGTCAAATAGGTTGGAACCAGATGATCTTTAATCTCCCTTCTAACCTAGGCCATGATATCATTGATATGATATGTTAGAATTGTCTTTTATGTAATTGTGGAGTGTCAAAAAGTATCTGTTGTCATTCTCTATTTTTATGAAGGTTATACAATACCCACAGAGGGGCTTGGTGTGCAGCTGGCATCCAGCAAAGGCCAATGCACCATGTCTGATAGATTGTCCCCTAAGCAACTCTGTATTTAAATGTGCATTTGCTTATTTAGGCTTAATGTACAAGTGATTGCATTCACACTGTTCCTTGATTTTAGGAAAGATGACATTAAACATTGCAACTACAGTGCTGAGTACGTGGACTTTCTGTTATGTATAGAAGTGATGCTTCTGTATCTTTTTGGTATCATTGAGTAACTGTGACAAGTCTTGGTTTTGTTTTCATTGTTCATTTTCTTGAGTCAACTGGCAGATGTTGGGATTTCAGGTCAGTGTACTCTTTAACACCAGTGAAGCCTTTTATTTTACTTGTAACTGTACAATCAGAACAGTAGCATTAGTTTTTGCTCCTGTAAGTGCCCTATAAATTCTGAGCAGACAAATGTGGAGGTTCAAGTGATCACTGTTTAGCTGTTCTGCAGCTTCTTAATTGGTGCATAGCTGCCCTCTGGTCGTGTTCTAGCTGTGTGAAGGGTATGTCTGCTGCTATTGTTACAGGATTTGCTGAGTACCAAAGCAGGTGGAAATGACAGTAGTTTTCACTGACTTAACATAGCTTGTTACATTATTCCCTAGAAATGTACATTATTAAAATACAGAAATCTCTCGGGGCAGTTGCTTAGATGGAAGGACTAATGAAAAAGTTTCAAAGGGGGTTGTCATCCTCAAGAATCTTTTGGTAGCAGAAGCATCATGGTATACAGTTAAGGGAAGTAACACCTTTAGTTTATACTAATTCAGATAAACACCCTTGCTTAAAAATTGAGTTCTACATATTCTGTTTCCTTCTCAACTCATATTTCTTTTTCAAAATGAGATGAGATTGTCAAAAGCATCTCAAACCACATGCAATCCTTTGTACTCGGTCTCAAATCTTAAAAATATTCGTTAACCAGTGCATTGTACATAGTGAAGTATTTTGAGTGCACATGTTGTGGTATGTGTAAGAGCTGCTGGGGGAGGTTTTTTCCACTGGAACATATTTCTGCTGAGTTCCTTTTGGCAATAGCTTTTACATTGGATCATGGCTATTGCCGATGATATAGACTGATTAGTGAAAGTCTGCTGTAGGATAGTAGTGTAAGAATAATTTGACTTCTGAGAACTTTGTTAGTGTCTAGTTATGTGCAGGAATTGAGTGCCTTTGTGTGTGCTTCAACTAAGTCCCATCAGACACATAGAAACCTATTTTCCCACTGTATTTTGCTTCTATAACCATTTCTGTGTACCAACCATTTATTTTCTATTAACATGGGCAGCAGTTTTGATAAGTTCCCCTTTCTTGTGCCTTATTTCCCTTATCTGTATTTGGAAAGGTGTGTCAGAGCTCTAACAATAAATGGACATTCGATAGTACTGTTGCTATCAAGATCACCTGTCACTTGTCCAGTGAAGATATTATAGAATCATAGAATGGCCTGGATTGGAAGGGACCTTTATAATCATCTACTTCCAACCACCCTGCCATGGACAGGGACATCTTCCACTAGATCAGATTCCTCAATGCCTCATCCAGTCTGGCCTTGAACAGTACCGGGGTGGGGTGTCCACAACCTCCTTGGGTAGCCTTGTTCCAGTGTACCACCATCCTCACAGTAAAGAATATCTTCCCAGTGTCTAATCTAAATCTACTTTCAATTTGAACCCACTCACTGTAGTCCTGTCACTATATGCTCTTGTAATAAGTCTTTCCACCTCTCTCTTTTAGGCTTCCTTTAGGTGCTGGAAGGCTGCAATTAGGTGAGTCCAAAGCCTTTTCTTCTCTAGTAATCCTAAATATCTCAGCCTTTCCTTGTGGGACAGGTACTCATCTTGGTGGCCTTCTCTGGACTCACTCCAGCAGGTCCATATCCTTCCTGTGCTGGGACCCCAGGGCTGGATGCAGCCCTGCAGGTGGGGTCTCACCAGGGCAGAGCAGAGGGGCAGAATCCCCTCCCTCACCTGCTGCCCACGCTGCTTTGGGTGCAGCCCAGGGCACATTGGGCTCTCCAGGCTGCAAGGGCACATGGCTGGGTCATGTCCAGCCTCTCACCCCCCTGCACCCCAAAGTTCTTCTCAGCAGGGCTGCTCTGGCTCTGTTCATCCCCAGCCTGTGCTGGTACCGGGGTTTGCCCTGACCCAAGTGCAGCACCTTGCCCTTGGTCTTGTGAAACCTCATGAGATTCCCATGGGCCACTCCTCAAGCTTGTCCAGGTCCCTCTGGATGGCATCCTGTCCTTCAGGAGTGTCACTGCACCACAGCTTGGTGTCATCTGCAAATTTGCTGACGGTGCACTCAATCCCTTCATCCACATTATTAATGATGATATTAATTACACTGGTTCCAATACAGACCCTGAGGGACATCACTTATCACTGATGTCCATCAGGACACCAAGCTGTTGACCACCATCCTCAAGGTATGATTGTCCAACCAGTTTCTTGTCCATCTAACACTCCACCCATCAAAACTGTCTCTTTTCAATTTAGAGAGATGTTGTGGGGTGCCATGTCAAAGGCTTTACAGAACACTAGAAATGACATCTGTAGCCCTTCCCTTGTCCACTGATGTAATCATACGTAAAGTCACAAAAGATCATATGGAGAGTGTTAGTTGGTCTCAGCCTGAAAGTAAAAATAACCTTTTGTTGAAATAGCATTGACTCTGCCCCAGTTCAAATGCAAGATTTTGATCATGAATGCTTATGTACCACAGTGTTGTATTATATTGAGGATATCACTCCAAGAAGTACATCCTTGTCATTTGAGGATAACACTCTTGGATCCTTTCCATGACTCTTGGTGGCTTGCATGCTGTTACAAAATTCCTGATGTTCTATTTCCTATGTTCTGTCTCTTTGGCTGGTTATTATTTTCCATTGCAGCCTGGTATTTTGCCATATCTTTCCTTCTTTTAAAATTTTCCCACTCTAATTATGTGTTGGGTTGTTTTTTGGTGGGGTTTTTTTGTGGGTTGATTTGGGGTTTTTTTGTGTGTGTGGTTTTTTTTTGGTTTTCTTTGTTGGTTTTTTTGGTGGCTGTTTTCTGTTGTTTGTTTATTTGTTTGTTTTTCTGGTAATTTAGTCTTCCTTGAATTCTTTCACTTATGCATCTTCCTGTTTTCTGTACACTGCTGGCATGAAATGGCACAGTTTTGTAACACACTGAAGGCCATCTCAGCCACTGCCAAGGGCGTTCCTTTCCTTGGCTGGCATAATTTTTCACAGGAATTATGGCCATTTTATCCTCGCCAGGAACCAAGGAACTAAATCAACTGAAAATCAGCATTAAAGCAGAGGAATATCTTACTGCTGGAATAGCAGCCTGTGCTGGCTGGGATCAGAAGAAGAGATCAGAGAAGGGGAGGCTAATGTATGCCTGCAGCAGGAAGCCAGACTGCTGTTAGCCCTCCTGTAGATTGACTTAGCTAATTAGCAATGATAAGATCCCCTCACCTAACTTTACATACCTGCAAGGCTGACCTAGTGATACTAGGTAATGAATAGATACCTCCAGAGTCAATTAGCAGTTCTGTTCTGTGTTGGGGTGAAATGAATCCCTGTGCCAAGGCGCCTTTCTCTGACTTGGTTACACAGAGTGCTCATGATGATATTCTCAGACTGAGCACCTAAGCCAGAACAGTTAAATCCCACCCAAGGGTCTGTTTAAAACTCACCTTTGTTAACTTGAGGTCTGGACCTAAGCAGAGTTGTCCTGATAAATAGGCAGCTGCTAATGGTAGCTGTGCTCTGTCCTGTGGCTCACTTTTTGAGGCATCATACTTGCCACATTGGGAAGAATTGGGCAGCAGTCAAGTGGCTTCCCTTTATTCTTAGATCCTCCTTTAAATGTAGTTGTCACTTATCAAATGTGTGAGAAAAGAGGGTCAAAAGCTGTTTCTGCTCTTTCTTGTTTTTTTTCCTCAATGAGGAGTAGGGTATTGTGACAACCAAAAGCAAACCTTTTTCTTGTCCCCTTGCCCACTGGGATGGTGCCAGAGCTCCTCTGTCCTTTCTCTGCTACTCTCCTCTGGTCAGACCTCTGATTTTTCACTTTTGCTGTATGTCTGCTAGTAGTCTATATCCTATATCTTGTCTTTATTCTTCCTCTAACCTCATAAACTGCTTTTCTTAGATTTTGTCTTCTCTCTGGATATTCCTAACCTGTCCCTGTGTTTATACAGGACTCTGTTGTGGGCCATAAAACAGAAATCAGAATACTCATTTTACCCAGTTTTAGTCTAGGGTCCTACCACTAGGCTTGAGCTGGCTTCATCATCAAGCTTCTTCTCTGCTTCCTTTCATCCTTTAATGTAGCATGCCTGAATGTAGTCTAATTTCACCTGTTGTGTCCATTCAACGTGATCAATTACTCTCTTGAGGATCTGGAGCTGTGTGTTTCAATCCTTTTAAGTTAACAATTTTCCATAGTTGTTACTTCACACCTCTTGGATCAACTTGAGTGGCATTTCTGTTGTGCAAAGGGCATGTGCCATTGCTGGCATGGCTGGGATGGTTGGATGGGGCCTTGATAGACTTTTCTGCCTCTTCTCTACACCTCCCAGGATGTATCTGCAGGACTGGGTGAACCCCCTCCCAGGGTGAGTTTGCCTTTTGAGCCTGCTCAGTGCCCTCAAGAAGACGACAGTCAGGCCCATCTAGGAACTCTTCCAAACATCCCAAGAGTGAGAATGTGTTGCAAAGTCTAAGTTGGTTGAGTGGGCATAATATTGCACAGCTATCCCAACTTCTGCAGCTGGTCCTAAACATCTGTGGATGGGAAGGGCTGAAAAGTAATGCCTTAAAGCTTCTTGAATAAAATTACAAATGCATATGTTCATATTATGTATTTATTCATGTAAAGAAATGTTCCCTGCAGCATTCTCCACATAATTCACTGACTCTTGGTGAATCCTTGTTTTTTTACTTCCTCCAGATAGCTGTGTGGTTCTTGTGTAAATGCTTTTTAGGAGTGGGAATTAATTGAGACATTTTAGACCCAGGTTTTAGAAGAACTAATACTTAAATTAGAACCCTGAACACATTTTTTGGTTTGTTTTTTTTTTTTTTTCTTTTGGAGTGGTTAAGAATACCAAAAAATTTGATCTGACATATAACCATGACGGCACCCAAAATCACAAACTATTCTTGTAAAATATAGCTGAAGGCAGAAGAGATCTTGTAATCTAGTAGGGACTTTGATTGAAACATTGCATGAGAAATTCAGTTTAGTATTTCTAGTTGTCTCTGACCACCAATTTACATAAAAATAAAAATGTACTTGAGTGTTATTTTCTACAAAATAATCCATAGATTGTCTAAAAATCCATAGAGAACTATTGTGAAAGATTTGGCACTCAAGTCCCATCTCCTTCTAGTTAAAAGTTGAAAACTAGCCCCTTTCTGGTAGTGCTTCATCTCACACTTGTTCAAGCCTTGTTTTTATATTTTCAGTACAGATGAAAGTAAGTTAATTCTAACATGAGCTCATTGACTTCAACAGAACATCAGGAAGAAATTTGTCCCAATTTTTAAAAATATTCTTCTTGATGAAAAGTGGGACTACTATACCTACATCTCATAAGGGCATATGTTGACAAACTAATCACACCTTACACCTTACAAACATTGTCTGAGGAAATGTCTCTATTGTGCCAGTCTTACGTGTACTTTGGGGAGTAACCAAGGACTTTACTATCAGTTTGGTTGTTAGGTAATGCTAGCTTCCCATCAGCTTAGACTCACTCCTTTGTCCTTTACAGCAAAGCTCGCTGTTCTTCAGAGTCATCAGGAGCTGAAATGTGTTATGTCTCTGCTTTATGCTGCTCCATGCTCTGTAGATTTCACAGAGACTTGGTAACCACGGCAGTTATGGTTCTCATTTTTGTAACTCTACAGTATTAATATTTAGGGTTTTTTTTTTTCAGTCTTTCAAGTCCATTGCTTTAACCTTTAAATCAACATGTAGGATTTAACCTGAGAGCTTTGTAATTGATTCTGATTTTTATAGTCTAGCTAAATGGCAAACATTTGATTACTCAAGGTAATATGCAAAGGAAGTGAGAGGACAAAGGACAAAATGCTTAGATAAAGTAAAAGCATAGCTACACAAAACATCTGTAGGTTAGGAAGATTAATAAGGCTGTAATGGAGAGAAATGAGGTCAGTGACACAGGTTTCATCTCCAGTGTGAAAAGCTTCTTCCCCAGGGAATGATCCACATCCCTTGGGCCAAGGGGTGAAATGCAGCTTGTGTTAATAGTGCTGGAGGCTTGTCCCTTCTACTTCTCCCTGCTTCCCCCAGAATCCTATCCTTGGCCTGCAGTGGGCACTGGTGGTAGCCCTGAGACTTAATTTTTTTAGTCTTTTATCTGTCTGAAATGTCTGAAATAACATGAGGACTGTGTCATAGCCTGCTATTTTATGAGCATGATTTTGTGGGCATGTGTTGCATCTCCTAGAATTTGGCTTAGGGCCTGCAGGTGCTTGAGCTGCCAGAGAGTTCTGCCAGGGAGGTGTTGAGATGTGGATGATGAGGACTTGAAAAGTCAGAGGAGTGCAAACTGTTGAAAATTATTGCTGTGTCTGTAGTGCTGACTCAAACCAGCTTGGGAAAGTCACTCACCAAATGTGGTTGTGGCTCTGAGATTTGCATGTCTGTACCAGAAGCATACAATTCAGAATAAAGACAATTCAGCTCAGATAGCTAAGAATGAAGAATAGTTTTAAAAATAACAGCAAAAAAAAAAAAAAATACAATGAATGCTACCCAGTGAAATAAAACCAGATCGAATATGAGTCCTATAGGATTATACAGAGGATTGCACTTACTCTGTAGCTGTTGGCTGGCTGAGCATTAATGCCAGCAAGCATCATTTGTCTTCTGCATTTTTCGTCCATTTGGTTTCAGCTTGGCAGATCATCATTGTTGTTTCTTTTAGGTCCAAAATAATGGTGTGGAATTATCTGCTGGCACATTTTGGAGCCAGTGGTAGATACAGGAACTTCATGCATGAGGCATTAGCTGGCTCAAGTGATCTCTAAGCTTTCCATCCAGAGCTGGGGGAAGTGTGGGAACTCAGTGAGTGCCAGCTGGCCTGGCTGGTCCTGCAGCAGTTTCGAGCGAGCCTGTGGGGCCTTCGGGATTCTCCAATGACCTCTCAAGGACCTATCATTTGAAGCTTGAGAAACCTCTTCTCTCTTGGCAACTGAAGCAGATTTCCTAAAGCTGAGAGGTCTCAAAGTTTATCTTGAAATTATTGTGCTGGTTGCATTGATAAGTTTTCATTTCCAATGGAAATAGAAGCACTTTATTAATTTTTATTTTTTTAAAATAAGTGTTGCCTTTTTCTTCTCCTAATTTTTTTTTTTTCAATACTCACAGCTTTCACTGATTTAATGGCCCCTGTTAGTGGCCATAAATTTCACTTTTGACCCTGAATAGACAGTGAGAAAATATTCATACTTTTACAAGTGCTGAACATGTCTAGGTTTCTCTCTGGAATTGGTTTTACCAATGCTGAAGATACTTCAAATACCCAGGGCCAAAACAGTGTTTGAAAAAACAGGCTAGTCCTCCTTTATTTGAGGTCCAGTTTCAGTAGGATTTAGTTTTTTTAAATGACTTGATGCATCTAGGTCTGAAAGGGCTTGAAAGTAGATCAGAAAGGCAAGAAATTTTCAAGGATTTTGTGGCACATATCTGCAGATCAAACTATTTCAATCACAGAAAGAAATTTTAGCTGCAGAAGTTTTCTTTTGAAAGCAGGGAGAGATGGAGAAAGCGATATACAAAGTGCTTTTGGTTTGATTCTACTATTAATGTGTTCCTTTACTGCAGCCACAAATTCTATAGAGTATTTAATATGCAACTTCTTCAGAGATTCCTTCTGTTAATGGCTCTTCTCAGACCAAGGTAATTTCCCTGAGTATTCTTATTTTTCTGGGTATTGTTACCTGAATGACACTGAAGCAGCTCTTTTTTCTAGAACGAGTCCTCTGTGAGTTGAGCTAATATGAGGTAGGGTGGGGTTGTATCCCCTCTGTCTCTGAGACATGTAAGCCCAACAGCAGGGAATGAGCTGAAGCTTTGTTGGAGATGTTGTTTTTCCCCAGAATATCCTTCATATGTGGCTGCTGAGCAGAGCCAAAAAGCAGCCTTGACAGTTCTCTGCTGCTTGATGTCTGTCTCATCTCTGAGCTATGTAGGAGTTTGCAAAGGCAGATTAATATTAAACATACCTGGAGCCTTTGATCTTTCAGTTGGAGTCTGGATTCATCTAAATCCTCATAAAATGCAGACAGAGGAGATGATGTTGTCTTTTATTCACTAATGCAGAGACTGGAGCACCATCCTAATTTCAATTTCTTCTTCCATCTCAGGCCATTTCATTCCACTCTCCAATTTGTCCATCAAGAATCCTTATCACTAGTCTGCCAGGTGCTCGTGCTGAAACTGCCTAATTTACAGGTTTTCAGCTGGTGATCTGAACCACTTGGCTTGAAAGCCTCTTTGTCTGATCTTCTGAATCCTGAAGTGCTCCCACTACATAAAAACGGTGGGATGCTCTGCCTAGGATATCCTGCAGGCTGGTCACCAGGTGTTCTCCAGGGCTATAAGGTGGGTCCTGCATGCTAAGATAAGTAGGACCTACATCATGTTTTTGCTCAGCCTGCAGACCCTGTCTCTCAAGGGTAGCTGCTGCTGAGACTTCCAGGCACATCCTGGCTGGCTGAGGCAACCACAACTCACTGCTTTCCTCCATGAGGGAGTGCTGGTCCCTCATTTGGCATGGCAAATCATATTCCTGACAAGGACCCCTTCATTTTGCAGTCAACCTGCATTGACTATTCAAATGCCAAGACTGGCCTTAGAAACCTTAGAAGATCTGGATAAACACCTGTCTTTTGCCTTTGAATAACTCATCCTTAAAATAACATCCCTAAACTTATGGCCCGTACACACCTCAGAGTGATGTGAAATGGGAGGAGAAGAACTGATGACATCAGAGCAATAGGAAACTATAATAGAAATAGTTTTCTTGTGAGAAACTCCATAAGTTAGCAGAAAGAGACTTCTGTTTCTCTACAAAGACTGATGAAAAGACTGTAGCAAGAACTGGGACTGTTTTTAACCACCAAAGTTCTAAAGTTGTTTGTCTCTATGTTGTCATGTACAAAGAAATGGTCAAGATGTAGGAGATAAAAGGGTTTTCTGGAAGTTTATTCTGGTGTTCTTATTCTTGTAAGTTGTTAATAAACTTTCTTTATTCCTTTTAAGTTTTAAGCCTGTTTTGCTCTTGTTCTAATCCGTATCTCACAGCAAGAAATAAGTAATTTTTTTAGTTACTGGTTTAAAACCACAACAACACCCTTTTCCTCAACTTTTCTTATTGACTAGTTTTTGTTGCTCCCAGTTGCTTGCTACTGTTGTGAATCAGAGACAAAAAAGAGGCAGGACTGTCCACTGTGGACAAATTCCTTGTACCCTGGGGTTAGGAATGGCCTTCTGAGGTGATGTAGCCAGATTAAAGCTTAATGTTTCTAAAGTAATTTTAATATGCACATGAGAGATTGATACTCAAAACTACCTCAAGACTGTGGTCAAACAGTTTGCATAACCTTAGAAAATAGCTGTAAAGTAGCTGGTGACTTGACCTGGTTTCTAGTACTTGTGGCTGGCCCTGTGCGTAGGCAAGGGAGGCTGTAGCCCAGAAAAGCAGAGTTCAGCAACACAGCAAATGTTTTCCTGCAGGTTTTATCTGTCAGAGCCCTGGGGAGCTGGCCTGGTTGCTGCTTCTCCATGGCATCCAAATTTCCATTACTTTTCCTTTTCCTCCCCGACTATTGCAGTACATTATGTCCACCTTTATCACAGAAGCATAGAAAAGCTTGGTTTGGAAGGGACCTTAAAGATCTAATTCCAACACCCCTGCCATGGACAGGGAATCTTCTACTTGACCAGATTGCTTAGGATCCTGTCCAATCTGGCCTTGAACATTTCTGGGGATGGGGCCTCCATAACTTCTCTGGGCAACCTGTTCTATCTAATCTAAATATCTCTTTCAGTTTAAAGCCATTCCTCCTTACCCTATCACTGTCTGTCTGTGTAAAAAGTCACTCTCCTCCTTTTTTTATAAGCCCACTTTAAGTAGCAGAAGGCTCCAGTGATGTTTCCCCTGGCTGAAGAGCCACAACTCTCTCAGCCTGATTTTATAGGAGAGGTGGTCCAGCCCTCTGATCATCTTTGTGACCCTCCTCTGGACACATTCTAACAGATGCATGGCTTTATGTACCTTCTCCTCTAGCTCTCGTTCCTCATCCGTGGGTGGCAAAAGTCAATTTTGTCCTGTACTCTTGAGAAGCATCAAGTGTTAATTGCTGGAATTGTGACAAAATTTATCATGGCCTAAATACTTAAGCAGCCATTCCACACTCTTAGGTATTCTTCCTGGTTGGCAAAGCTTATCTATGGAGTAGCTTATGCCTGACCCATTATAGGATGCATTATAGGTTGTGGAAATCCTCCGATAGTCGCTGTTCCTCCCTTGCCCCATGGGAAAATTGCCCAGTATTACCCAGGATTACCTTTTCCCTAGGGTTTCCTGCCTGACTGTAGCCATTAGATTATGTCTGTATTGGGATCTCTTGACCCAAGAGCTCTTCCCAGATCTAAGCATAGATATCACCTTTTAAGGTGTGGTCCTCCAGCTGCAGGTCTCTCTGGAAGAAAATCTGGGGAAAGGATTTGGGTCAAAAGGGACTCAGCATATACAAGTCTTTGCACCAGATCTGTATGATCACTAAGAGCTTTTGGCAGCCCCCGTCCCTCAGTGTGGATGTAGCAACAGATGTTGTAGCAAGGGGGTTGTGAGGCAGAGAGACCTGGTCTGTAACTCATGCAATGCCCTCCACACATTTGGAAGGAGACAAAGTCTGCTCCCATCAGATTCCCTTGTTATGATCTCCTAGGGGATAATGGAAGCACAAACTGGACAGTAATTCAGAGGGACATTTTATTCCCCCAACTCCAAAATGATCTCCTTGGCCTTGCTGCTAAGACATCTGTTATGCCAGTTAATACCTTCAGGCCATCCCAAAAATAACAGTTCTGCTCTCCTAGACCCCCAATATGTTGAGACATACAGGCCCGCATACTGGGTCCCACACCTGTGCCTAATCCTACTTGACTTATTTTTGAAGGGATTCAGGGAGTGGAAATTAATATAGCCCAATCTTCTTGCTCTAGATGTAAAATGCACATGTCCTTATGGTGGCTATAAAAGATGATAAAAACCTGTTATAACTTTCAGCTTATTTGTAGAGTACAGAGCTTTGTTTAAGGACAGACTGGAAAAACATATCAGAAATACATAAATAACACTTTGTCAAAGTATTTTTACAGGCCCCCTAAATACTGTCTTTTGACAGTCTTTTCACACGAACTCCATTTCTGTTTGGTTGTTTTCTGAGACATCTCTTCACAGCCTAATTTCAGGCAAGACATTTCACTTGTCAGCTTAGACTAGTATATGTTTCAAAGGTGATTCTCTTCAGGAGTTATTGAAGACTCTGATTCAACTTTATTGAATGATACAGTGAAATATTACCTGCCTTCCACCCTCAATGACTTATATGAGGGCTATTGTACCAGACAATTTGCCTGGGCACAATTCCAGTGCTCAGGTAGATGAGAAGTGAAGTTTCAGGCCTTTGAGTTGGTCTCATCTGTTACTGCATTGCTCTTTTAAAGCAGTATTCACTCTGAGCGGGATCTTAGCACCGACAACCTTCAGGTCAAAGCCAGGTGGCCAAGAAGGCCAGTGACCTCCTGCCCTTAATCAGCAATGGTGTGGCCAACAGGACCACAGCAGGGCAGTGATTTTCCCCCTGTACTTGGCACTGGTGAGTTTGCACCTGAAATCCTGTGTTCAGTTCTGGCCCCTCACTGCAAGAAGCACATGGAGGTGCTGGAGTGTGTCCCGAGATGGGCTGCGGAGCTGGTGAAGGGTCTGGAGTGCAAGGCCTGTGAGGAGTGGGGTTTAGCCTGAAGAAAAGGAGGCTCAGGGGAGACCTTATTGCTCTTTACAGTTACTTGAAAGGAGGTTGTAGCCAGGGTGGAGATGGTCTTTTTTCCCAGGTTACAAGAAATAGAACAAGAGGAAATGGCCTCAAATTGTGCCAGAAGTTTTGATTGTATATTAGGAAAAAATTACTTCATAGTAAGGGTTGTCAAGCACTGGAACAGGCTGGTTGAGTCACCACTCCTGGACATATTTCAAAGAAATGTAGATGTGGCACTTATGAGGACATGGCTTTGTGGTGGACTTGGCAGTCCTGGGTTAATGGTTGGCTGATGATCTTAGAGGTCTTTTCCAGTCTAAGCAATTCTGTGATTCTAAGCCTGCATGCTTATTATCTCCTTTCACCTTTCCAGATTGCTGCCTCCAATGAGAAATCATGAACACAGAATGCCTATTATTAGCATTATTTAATCTCCATTTTGTTTAATTAAATTTCTCCTGAGATTTATTCCATCCAGTTTAACAGCAAAAAAACCCTGCTAAATGTACTGCTGCCTGTTTCATGTGTGTCTGAGGAACAAATAACCTGCTTGGAGGAGCTGCACATGTGCTTCTCATGCTATCTGGGTTATGGCACACAAATATATATTGTGTTTGTAGTGGGATGCTGCATGTGTTCAGAAATGGTTGAAAGCCTTTGGAATTCTTGTAACTGTTTATTCATTCTTTTGTTTAGGAGTCAGTGACCTGTAAGTGCTCATTATGAAGAGAGATCTGGTTTTCCTGGTGACTCTAATTAGCCTTGCCTTCCTGTCACTGCTAAGATCTGGATATCCTCAACACATTGCAGAGGAGTCCTGCTCTGTTCAGATTCTTGTTCCAGGCCTCAAAGGTAATGTGAAAGCCTACTTCATTATTTAAATATTAATCTTTTTGTTCTAACAGGCTCATTTGCATAACTGACAGTTTTAACAGAGACAAAGAAGGTGCCTCTCAACTGTCCTCTTATTTGCCCCTGTTTGTAGCCTCCTTAAAAATGGAGTTTTAAGATCCATAAGGTGAACTTAAATGGTTCAGAGAATGCATGCCAGTTTCCCAGATTTTTTTTGTGATCACTAGTGCTTGTTATTCTTATATATTGCCTGGTTGCTCTCTCTGTGTTTATACTGAGCAGGGGTACACATACCCAAAAACGGTAAAATCAGGCCCTACTTTATACCTGGAGAGGTTTTCATTTCCATTTTGCAATATAAATAGGAATTATTTTGTGTTTTGTTGTATTTTGTTTGTCTTTTGATTTTTTTGAAAGCTCAAATACCTCTTAGAAGAAAGCAAACATTAATTAGGTTTTTAGGATTTCTATAGTTTTTGTGGAAAAAGGCAGCATTTTTATGGAATATGCCCCCAGACTCTTGCCCAAAGAAGGTGGTGTAATAAATAATTTATCTTTTCATAGGAAAAAATATATCTTGCATAAGAAATCAACCACTGGTAAGAATTAGCATTCTAAAACAACAACATCCATTATCGTTGTTGAAATTCCAGCCCTGTTTAGTGAATAACAATAATTCCCCTTGTGAAGGCTATGACATATCTGTTGAAATATAACACTTTTAACATATAACACAAATATAAACAATATAACACAAAAATCTCAATGAAAACCACCAGTTTATCGTCAACAATAATAAAAAAAATAAAATTGTGTAAGAATCATACAACAAACCTTTTAGTTTTTAATTATGCCTTCTATTGTCACAAAACCCACCTAGCCAGAATTGGTGCCATTAATCTTATCTGTACAAATCTGGTCTTTCCCTAGTTGCCTGAGGGTCACAGTTTGGACTGCAGGTATTGTCTGTTCTGGTTAACTGATTGGGAGAAGTGAGGCTCAGTTCTGTTCTGCAGTTGTTCTGTTCACACAGCTAAATTGTGAGCCCAGCTTGGTCACTGGTTTAGCTGGGGTGTAAATTGCTCTCCCCAGACATTGCCCAATTTGTCTGTGGCTGCTTTCTGCTCGAGGCAAGAGAATTGTTCTACAGGGGTTCAGGCTGTGCTTGCCCAAATGGCTTTAAGACTACTTTTATTCTTTAATATTTTTACTGCTTTGTCTATTATTATTATTATTATTATTATTATTATTATTATTATTATTATTATTATTATTATTATTATTATTATTTGCACCTTTGGATGCCTGAACTCAACCAAAAGCTATTTTTACTATTTACTTTGATAACTGGCTTTTGATCTTAATAGTATGGAGATCTTCTGTAGGTGTTCTTGCTAGAAAGAACAACACTTTATCCAGGCCTTCTGAGCTTTGACTAAGGCTTGAGTAAAGTTATTTAATTTTTTTAGTATATTTACTGTGTAAAAGGAATAAGATAGTGCTGTTAATGTGATTTACAGAGGAGAGCTCAACTAAGTTAAATATATGTTGTCCAAATTCGCATGAAAGATCAGTCAAAGGGTCAGACTCCACAGCCCTAAGCTTTGAAAATATTTTTCATATCAAAGAACTTGACGTGACGAGTTTTGTGACTTCTTTGCATTGGTTTCCTTGTTTTCATAATCAGTCAAAATTAGCATTATTATATGCAGCAGAGGTTTTTAAAGTGTGTAAAGTGTGCAAGACCCTTTGGCAGAGGACAGTTCTATGCCTGGAAACCAGAAAGAGACCTGGAGACCACTCTGTGATTATGTTCAGTTTCTTGAGATATAAGCCTTGCAAAATTGAGAGAGATTGATGTACAAATTCAGTGAATCACAAAATGGCCTGATAAAGACCTAGTTAATGTGAAATTCCCTAAAGAGCTTTCAATGCTTCAGCTCTGTCATCAGGGGGACTGGCTCTGAGAGGTGGTGATGAGATACTGCTGTCCCCCACTGGCACAACTCCAACCCATTTCACTGGGCAAGGCTTCCTTTAAACTGAGCACACGTGTGGCCATGTGCCCAAATTTCAGCTCCTGTGCAGCAGGATTTGCTCACTGCAGCTTTTAGATCTGCACCATCTCCTCCTCTGCTGGGCAACATCTCCAGTGGTAGAGAAGAGAGTGCCACACTGCTGCTGGGAATGGCTCTGTCAGAATTTAGGAAAAACAGGTACAGGGGAAAAAAAATGCAAGAAATTAGGGAGACCACAGGATACACGAATGGCAGAGGATAGACACTTAAGAGGTAGTGTAAAAAGTGTGGGTGATGAAGAAAGTAATCAGGGAAAAGTACACCAAAGCAGGGGAGCATAAAGGAGAAATTTTAGAACAACACAAAAAATATCAGAGAAAAAACAAAAAAAGAAGAGCTCAAGAATGAGACTGAGTGGAGAGACTGGAAACTAAATAAATGGAAAATGACACAAAATCAATTTTCTTCTCACAATGTAAAAGAGGAAATCAGGAGGGGCATGAGATGAGAATGGAGGTGGAAATGGATGAGGAAGAAAGCCAGTAAAGACAACAAGAACAGAAAAAGCAGAAATGAGATTAAGGTCAGCAGTTTAGGTTTTAGGGACTGGTTTTGGTGGTTTGTGTTAGTTTTTGTTTGTTTGTTTGTATGTTTAGGGTATTTTTATTTTGGTTTGATTTTTCTGTGGATTTTTTTGCCTGTTTGTTTTTTCTAGTTATTTTGGTGGGTTTTTTTAGGGGGGAAGGTTTTGGTGGGTTTGTTATTTTTTAACTCAAGAATATAAAGGAGTAAGATGAAAAGTGTAAGGGAAAAACTGTGGCACTGAGAATGCAGACATCAGACTGAACCATGTTTTAAAAAACCATCAATGTTAATAATATGAAAAGTGTGTGCTGTGTGTGAAAAAGCAATGGACTATGAAGCCTTACTACACTTCTCACTCATATTCTTCCTAAAGTTCGGTTTCTTTTGATGGGAAAATGAAATTGAAGTTACTACTATTGTGAAGAAAAAAATAACACAGAAGAATCCTTCAAAGTTTAAACCTTACAGTTTGCCATCTTGTTTTGTCTCCCTTCTAGAGTCTAAAACAGGGGTTGTCTTAATAGTTACAATGATATTCAATAGATAAAAAAGTTGATGCTACATTAAAAAAACCCATTTTTTTTACACCCACACTTGATGCATCTACTTACATGGGGAATATGAGTAATGGAAAGAAGCTATCACTAGCCAGGAATGCTCAATAGCTCACATAGTTAATATTTGGTATACTATTTTCACTGCACATTGTAGATGGTACAGCTTATGGTAGGAAGTTGCAAATATAAGCATAGACAAATCCTGTCCCAAAGAATTCACAAAAGGAGGCAAATCAACAGCAGTTGTAAGATATATCACCTGAGTTTAGAAAGATCTCTCCCAGAGATGATGTAAGAAGAACATAGAACTACTTAGTAGTAGTGCCATGATACCCACGATCCCACCACATCTCATGTTGGTGGCAGGGCTAAATATCTTTTAGGAGTTTGGGGTATCTCAACACTGTGGAGCACTACTAACTACATCTTGTCCTGTCTCAGCTGCATAGACAATGCTGCATTGTGCTGACAAAAAAGGTACTGTTTCATGCTGAGGCTGCAGCAAAGAGCCAGGAAGGGATGGAGAGGACACTGAGCAAGAGGTGCAAGTGCTAAGAGACTGTGGCTGGTGGAAGAGGCAGCAACAGATCACTTGGGTGGAGACCATAATGAGCAGATCCCAACCTCCTGTTGTGAAGGGACTTAGTTGTAGATTGAGGGACTGGAGACCAGAAAGGAGGCACAGGGGTGTCTTTCTTTATTTCATAAATCAAGAAGTTAAACATAATTGTTTATTGGTGAAAAATTAAATTGATTGAAATTTCTTGACAGAAAACTGTTTTGTTGCCCATGACACCTGCACAGGCTTTACTTCCTCTACTTGTACAATGCTCAGGGTACAAACAGCAAGAATAGGAACTTACACAAAGCAAAGCTGAGCTGTACCACTGATCTGTCCCTCTTGGCCAAGGTCTTGTTCCTTAAAACAGCTGATAAGAAAAAAATGTCAGCTGGTCTGTAGCTGGGCCTGTAATGGAGTAATCTCCTCCTGGAGAAAGTTTTTAAAACACCCACACTAAGGAATGCGGTGTCATCGTATTATAAGAATAAATGCAGGCAAGTGTAATGGCCTGAAGCAAGAGTGATCTATTTTATTGATCCCTAATGCACAGCTTTCACTCTGAAGAACATGTAAAGCAATAGGCTGTAATAGCCTTCTCTCAGCCTCCAGAGAGCAAGGAAAAGTCATTGTCAGGATTTATCTTTGGGAAGCAAAGAACTCATAACCAGCACTGAGGGGTGAAAGGCAATCATACAAAGCCTATTGGTTACTTGATAATAAAAATGTGACTTCCCAAATGTGCTAAATTATAGCCTGTTTCATACTAACAATATTATTCACTGGGGATTATGTGAAGTTTGTCCTCATTAAGGTCAGAGAATGGCCTATTTTTGCATGTCTGAAGGCAGGGAAGATGGTCTGGAGCAGGCTGATGAATGAAAATATAACAGATGGAGGACTGAGTTCAGCTCACAGTCACCCTAGGTCTACAATAAAGAGAGAGATGGAAAGAGAGCTGGAGGCTGCATATTTGAAATGTGCCATGGTGTGGCATGTTTTTACATGTCAGCTCTGTGACTCCTCTCTTAACCACAGCTGCCAGCTATGCCAGAGAGCTGGGCTAGTGGGGGTCCATGATAGCTATTAACTTTCTTGCTGTGGTGTTCTCATCAGCTTCCTGGAAAGCACCTAATGCTCACTCCATAGAAATAGTGTTGGGACATCTTATGTGCTGTGCTAACTCTGGATTTTACATACCAACACTTTACTTTCTGTGGAAACCATAGAACTTTCTTCTCCTTCCTCATATAAATCTTGGTTTTCCCAAAGTGTCTGTTATAAACCATTCTTTAGCCTTCTTTTTGTCAGAGATTTTAATTTTATGTCAATGGCAGACTACAGTAGTAGTACAGTTGTAGGGGAAAAAACAAGCTAAGCATCCCCAAATTTTTAACGAAAGGCACCAGGGAGGCAAACACTTTTTACAGAAAGTGCTGTTTAAATATGCTGAATATAATGATGCACCACAAGCTATATGTATGTAAATACACTACATAGTGGTTCAAACCTCAGAGATTAAAAGGCACAGTATATAACTGAGGATATGGAGTAGGGAGTTAATGCTTCCATGCTTCAAAATGGTCCTTTCATGATGGATGTAGCAGTGCCTTCTTATAGGTCTCAAAAATGGCATTTTTTTTCTTTTAATTTGAGGTCATAGTTAAGCCATTTTCACTTGACACTTAAGCATGTCCTTAGCAGAGAGTTGGGAAGAGTTTGGTGAACACAGAAGTTTATGTGCTAAGTTGGGTTCTGATTCTGAAGCTTCTGCTTAAGTGAATTATGCTGTTGACTTTTTGGATCTCAGTGATTTAAGTAACATCCACAAAACTAGACCTGTTGTATAAGACTTGAGCAATGTACAGGGTTTGCCAGTGTCTACATCACGTGAAGAAAAATCTGTTTTCTGTCCATCAAGTAAAGCTGTTAAATCAGATCACATATGCTTCTCTTTTTTTCACTAGAGAGAATGACATTCTTGTCACTTCTGCTGACAGAAAATAGTCCTGGTTTGATATGATTCTTCTTTTTGTTTACTTTTGTATCAACAGGGGAGGCTGGGGAAAAGGGGGAGAAAGGTGCTCCAGGTCGTCCAGGTCGAGTTGGACCTCCAGGAGAAAAAGGTAACTTTGATAAGATGTCTTGAAAGTAATTCCTGAGAAAATGCTGCTTTTTCTTATGAGGTGATGATGATGGGTGTCCTTGTTCCCATAACCGGGTGACTAAGTCATCCTTGGCCATTTCTGTTTACTACTGTCGTGGTTTAACTCCAGCCAGCAGCTCAGCCCCACATAGCCACTCACTCCCATCCCCTGCTTTGGATGGGGGAGAGAATCAGGAGGGTGAAAGTGAGAAAACCCATGGGTTGAGATAAAGACTGTTTAATAGGGAAAACAAAGGTCACATGCACACAAGCAAAGCAAAACAAGGAGTGAATTCAGAGCTTCCCAAGGGCAGTCAGGTGTTCAGCGATCCCCAGGAAAGCAGGGCCCCATCACATGCAACAGTGACTTGGGAAGACAAACACCATCACTCCGAATGTCCCCCCTTGAATGTTCCTTCTTCTTCCCCCAGCTCCACATACTCAGCACAATCCCATATTTTAGGGAATTTAGCTGACCCCTAACTTGGGTCAGTTGGGGTCAGCTTTCCTGGCTCTGTCCCCTCCCAGCTTCTTAAGTATCACCTTGTGGTTTTTTAAAAAATATATTCTGGAAATAAAAAAAAAAAATCTTGATTTTTTAAAAAAGGTCTCTAGGAAGAAAGGCATCATAATGTCTCCTACATAATTTGTCTTCTGAAAATGAAAACCTGACATTAGATCAGAGGGAATGTATTCACAAGACTTTATTTTCTTGCTTCTTTTTGGTTGTTTTTTTTTTTTGGTTTTTTTTTTTTTGTGAATTTGAACACTCACAACATCTTAATTAAAACCACTGGGGGAAGGCAGTAAGCCATAATAGGCAGAGATGAACATGAGTGTTCCCACATTTTTTTGGATATGGGAAAATGGTGATAAATTTATTTGCCTTTTTGTTTAAAAATATTTTGTGCTCTTCAGAGGAATGATGCTTAACAGGGTTCAGTTATACAGCTGAGAGAAATGCAGCATTTCTGTCTTGCAGAAAATTCTGTCTTTTCATATTGGCTTTCCTCCTGAAGCAAGGAGGAAATTTGACCTTCATAAGTTTTCCAGGAGGTGTCCTGAAAAGTTTAAATTAGGAGAAGTTGAACTCCTCTATTTCAATATTGAAACTAAGGATTGCCATTCCTGTCATCAAAAGGTTGGAGTTAGTTTTTACTGAGCTGAGTTTACAATCTTTCTTTCAAAGCAATTGTAAAGATAATTTATAC
The DNA here is from genome assembly GCF_001522545.3 of Parus major. Classification (NCBI taxonomy): domain Eukaryota; kingdom Metazoa; phylum Chordata; class Aves; order Passeriformes; family Paridae; genus Parus; species Parus major. Next base: position 95,538,702 of record NC_031770.1, read on the forward strand.
TTCCTTATGATGATGCATGATCCGTTATGTTGTTTTTTTAGGCAGTTATGGAAGTTTGATACTGATTACCCTGGGACCAAAATCCATAGCTAGAGCTCTTCCTCCTACAATGCACTGAAAAATGTATAACTTCCATGAGGTGTGTTCCATCAGTGTATTTCCCTTTTGTAGACGTACTTTCAAGGATGACTCGTAGAAAAAAAATACTGGAAACTTTTGGCTCTTGCAAGGCAATGCAGCCTGAAGTGTAGTATGACAGAATAATTTAGGTTAAAAGGTTGTAAATAGCTCATTCAGTCCAGTCGTGCTTTAAACAGGGCAGATTTCAATATCAGAGCAAGTTTCTCAGGGCCTTGTCCAGTAGACTTTTGAAATATTCCAAGGATGGAGATTCCACATATATTTTAATCAGTCTATTTCACTGGTACCATTGTGAAAGACATGTTCTAGCTTATAATCATTGCATCTTGCCCTTTCTCTGTTGTCTCTGAGGAAAAAAAAGCCTGCATCTTCTCTAAAAACTGCTTGTAAGTAGTGGAAGACTGCAATTAATTCCCCCCATTACCTTTCTGTATTCCAAGCTAAGTAAAACCACCTTCCTCAGCTGGACTTTGGTTTGCTTCTCTTGTATGAGGGCCCAAAAATTTCTGGGTCCTCTTATGCAAAGGAGTTTTTTACCCAGCCATTGGCCAGACTTCATTAAAGCGACACAGGTGAGGAGCTTAGGGCCTGGCTGTACCCAGGACATTCCTGTCAACACATTTCTGCAGCTTGTCAAGCTCCTCCTGACCGGCAGGGCCGTGCTCTGATGCACCAACATTCCTGCCAGCATGGACCATCTACTTCTTTGTCCCTTCAGCACTGAAGGACTCATTAGCAGCTGCTGGTTAGACTCTGGCAGCCTTGCAGCAGCACCAGCTAGCCCTCTCAGCACCTTTGAAGGCCTTGTGGACAGGACCATGGGCTTGTGTACATCCAGGTGAAGTAGTCCCTCACTCAGTTGTCAGCTGCCATGAGTAGCTTGTCCTCTCCAGATCTTTGCTACCAGACATGCAGAAGTGGGAGGCCAGAGAGGAGACCTTGCCAGCAGAGACAAAGACAGAGAAAACACTAAGTGCCTCAGCCTTCTCGGTGTCCTTTGGCATGAGGTTGTCTTGACAGCTTCTTGAGAACCCCTCTCATCATGCTGTCCTGCATGTTTTTCTGTTTTGGCATTTTGTCATGTCACTTCAAAATGCTTTGGACCATCTGAGATGTGGAAGTACTCTTCTGCCATCAGGCCAATCCATGATGTAGCATTTAATTTGTTTATTTTATACTCTAAATTTGTATTTGTTTGAAAAATAGTTCTCATAAGGTATGCTTGATTAATGCCAGTAACAGTGGTAATTTTCCAGTTTTTCATACCTCTAAAAGTCAAAAAAATATCATGAGACTGAAAGAAGAAGCACTGAAGTGGAAACAAACTGCAAGAAAACATACATGAAACAGAAAAGGGATTTAAGAAAATTGAATATTAATGCATACTATATCAGTATTTTTCCAGGTAGTACTTTCAACTCAGCACAGGCAAAATTTCTTACTGCTTCTGTAGCAACAAAATTTTTGCTTTCTTTTTAGCATCCAGAAATTTCTACAAACAAACTCTTCTTTAAAATAAATTCTAATTAACTAGTCTATTCATTAATGCTGTGCATTTTGTAAATATGTCTTCATCAACTCCACAAATGCTTTATCAAAGAAAAAAACATAGATACCTTAAAAAAAAATTAGATTCTATGGCACCACTTTTCATCCTGATATTATATCCAGTATACTTGGAATTGTCACAATGTTGACTGGATAAGCAAACAGACTTCACAGATGTAATTTCTAGTCTATGGAAAGGACACATAAGAATATCCAATTTTGACCTGGAAAAAGCTTTCAGTTTCTTGACCTTTCAGTCTCTGGTTAATCCCCACAGACTGTATAGTGTGCAGACCTGTAGCTAAGTTCATGCATAAATACTTTTTCTAGACTCTCAAGCTGCTTGAGACTGAGTATATTCTCTTCCAGAAGACCGAGGATTTTCCCATTTCTTATCCAGAAGATGGAACACTGAGACAAAAATAAAATACAACAATATGCTTTGCAAAAGTCATCATTCCTTCATTTTGCAATTTCCCCTAAAAACATGCATGGACAGCAGCCCTGCTTCTATGCAGTAGTCTGTTGAATTTCATTCAGTGTGTTAGCAAGTGTTCAACCCCTTGTATTTCTCTTGAAGACTGATAATTTTTGTCTTGATCTAATATTTGGCTCCTTCTGATGATGCAAACTGCTAAATTTAATTTTATTTTTCTCTTCTTTGAGTAAGTGATGGTTTACATGATGGAGAAGGTGTAATCTTTCTGCCACATTTGTAGTTTTCTACTTTTGATCTTAATTTACATTATCAAAATTACACTAATATTTTCCTTTTTTTTTCTTTCCTCTTTCTTTGTTTTATTTTTCTAGTAAGTTCATCTAAGAAAATGTATTAGTTTCTTTGAACTCCATAGATGTAAAATAATCATAAAATTATTTATAAAAGAAACTATATTCGTATGACATATTTGACCTGAAATGAGCAGCTCAAGATCAAAAAGTGCTGCAAAATGTTTTTATCATAGCCTTTCCTCATGATATTTTCAGATATTGGTAACTCAGAAAGTGATAAAATTGAAAACTTTCTGGTGCTTACCTGAAATAAATCTTGTTCTGGCTGTCTTGATGCTTCAGGGTGACATCAGAGGTACTGATGTCTTTGGGTGCTGATTAAGGTTAAATTCCACTTACTTTCCTTATTGCTTTTAATTAATTGTATAGGTCAATTATGATGCATAGCATGTCAGCAGAATATGAAACTGTTTGCCTTACGTAAGCATGGAGTGCTGGGTCGAGTACAATGGCTGTTTCAGATGAAAGCAGTGTGTACTGCAGTGCAAGTTTGGGGGTGTGAAGTTCACAGAATTAACTTTCCCCACTTGCACTGATGTCTGTACTGTGCTCTCCCACATTGGGAGTAAGCTCAGTTATTTAACTGAGTCCTGGTGCAGTCTGTGAGGCTGTAACTTCCATTTGTTGAGATTCCACACCGATATTTCAGTAACAGCACTGTCCTGTGAAAATTCCCAGAGTGCCTTACAGCAACAAAAATAAGGAGGCGAAGGTGGATTTACACTTGCAATGTAACATTAAGGGAACAGAACATTAAAAATATGTTTTTCAAGATATTTCAATTTTCTTAGAGCCATAATCATTTAACATGTGTATTATTTTAGTAATTTAATTTCATCTTTTATACATTGTACTTAATTTATGTACTTCTATGATGGCATGTGATACAGAGTCACACACTCTTCTTGGGCTTGGAACTCAACTATCTTTACCATTGCAGTATTAGCCCAGTAATTTTGGCTTTTGCCACCTAACACTTTTCCAGGCAATTCTTGGGCATATTTTGGGAGCTAACACAATGAGCAGCTTGCAAGATTATACTGGCTTGAAGAGTAAGACAATTTAGTATCATAGAGTGTCCCATTCTTGACCATCTGGCTCCCACTGCCAGGGAACAGTCCCAGGCATTTAGTTTACTAATACAGGCACAGCCTCTTAAGTAGGAGAGAAGACTCATTAATTTAACTGGATTGGAGCCAGAGTGCTCAGTCATTTGTATAATCAAATTCTAAAAAGAGGTAATAATATCTTAATTTATATTTTATTATTAGTGATTGCTCATTAATATGTAATCAATCAATCCTTTGCATTTCTGAGCCAGTTTCTACGTGAATTTATTGCTCGCTAAGGAGTGCTGCAGGCAGTATTCCATATAAAAGTCCTGACATTGACAGTTGTGAATTCACAAAGTGGATATCTGGTTCAAACCTGTCTTTCAGTTCCACCTGAACTCAATAGGATTTTGAGAAAATCCTGCTAAACTGAGTGGGCAAAAAGGTGGCAGATGGGCTTCAATGTAAATAAATATATTGCCTAGGGACATTAGGGATGCATAATTTAATCCATACTTAAATGATGCCAAAACCCCAAACTGTCACTTGAAACTCAAGGACTGCTCTGAAGTCATTAACAAAAGTCCCAAGGCCAAGAGAACACTGCCTGTCATCACAAAACTATGACAAAAGGACAAAGGACAAAACAGGAAGCTTCTTTTTGCAGCTGATTTTGTTTTGTACAAAAGCCTGATGTGTAGTGTCTCAAGAATAAATGTGCTTCTGGCCTCTGTCTCTCAAGAAGAACTTGAGAGGTGAGAGATGGGCGCCAAAAATGTGAAAAAGAGGAGCTGCCTCATAAGGAGAAACTGGACAGGCTGAGACTCTTGCATCTGTACAGAGTAGTCTGAGGGGGTTGTAATCAGATTACAGAATCACCAGATCCCATTATACCTGAAATAGGAGGCACTCTCTGAAACTGCTGGGGACAGATCCAGCAATTCCACCTGCACAGGACTGCAGATAGTGGCTGGGGTTGTGGGATCTTCCTGTACTGCACCTTCTGCTGCCATCAGTTGAAACAAAGTCTTGGGCTAGGGGGACCACTGGTTTGAAGAAGCTTGGTATTATGTTGTTAACATAATTCTAGCAAGATAATGTTTCATGAGGGCAGTTATTTGTCTTTGCTTGAAACTCCTCCAGGAATGTGCTGTATTATTTTCATTTCTGTTTTGAATGCACTTTAAAATCTTTAAACTTTACTGCTGCCTTCCTAGATTGGATTTTTTCTTACTATTTAGTTTCTTTTGCAAATTTTCTACCTACTCTGATTTCTAGTTAGAATAGATCAGTAATAGTTTACTCTTTTTTTTTTTTTTCCTCCTGGTTGTTGTGCAGAGCTTTTAAAGTTTCACTTTGTTACTATGTCTAACTCTGTCTAACATAAGTGGGATGGATCGCTACTGAAAGGTGTTATTTCTCAATTCCCTACTATGGGAATTTAGATAAATATCTTAGACTAAAACCCCTAACTTTAAGATAGCTAATGCTGGGTGAAATTGATTTGCCCCAGATATATAAAATGCTTCCTGTGATTATGCATGGTTCATTTATATAAGAATATCTGTTTCACACTGTTGGTGACACACGCAGTGGGATTGAGTGCACCCTCAGCAAGTTTGCCAACACCACCAAACTCTGTGGCATGGTCAACATGCTGGAGAGAAAAAATGTCACCCAAAGGGACCTGGACAGGCTTGAGGCAGACCCATGAAGTTCAACTAGACCAAGTGCAAGGTCCTGCACCTGGGTTGGGGTAATCCCAAACACAAATACTGACTGAGAATGGATTGAGAGTATCCTGAAGGAGATCTTGGGGGTGTTGGTTGAAGGGAAGCTCAACATGAGCCAGCCATGTGCCCTTGCAGTCTGGAAATCCAACCACATCCTGGACTGTATCAACAGCAGCAAGGGCAGCGGGCTGAGGGAAGTGATTATCTGCTCTGCTCTGCCCTCATGAGAACCTTGGCTGGAATGCTGCATCTGGCTCTGGAACCTCCAACACAAAATGAACATGGAGCTGCTGGAGGAAGTCCAGAGGAGAGCCACAAAGAGTATCAGAGGGATGGGACACCTCTGCCTTGAAGACAGGCTGAGAGAGCTGGGCTTCTTCAACATGCAGAAGAGAAGGCTCCAGGTAGATCTTAGAGGACCCTCCAGTAAAGGGGACCTATAAGAAAGCTGGAAAGGGACTTTTTACAAGGGCATGTAATAATAGAACAAGGAAGAATTTTTTGCCAAAAATAAACTGAAAGAGGACAGGTTTAGATTTGATAAAAGGAAGAAATTCTGTACTGTGAGGATGGTGAGACACTGGAACAAGTTACCCGGGGAAGCTATGGATGCTCCATCCCTCTAGGAGTGTTCAAGGGAATGTTGGATGGGGTCCCAAGTAACCTGGTCTGGTGGAAGGTGTCCCTGCCCATGGAAGGGGGTTGGTACTAGATGATCTTCAAGGCTGCTTCCAACTCAGCCCATTTCATGATTCTGTGATAAAATGTAACTTATTGTAGCCACCATTCTCTCACCAATTGATGACCTTCATTAGTGTGTATAACTCAGATTTTTCAGTGTATAGCAGTTTTGTAGCCTGTTGACATATTTGGCATTTTCTGATTTCCAGTTGCCAATAGTTTTTTAAAAATGAAGTGTCCTGAATGTAGATTACTAGTGTAGCATCATTATATCATTTAAAAATACCATTCTCATTCAAGTCAGGCTAGCTATTTGCATTGGGAACGCTGACTGCTGCAAGACTATTGAGGTGTACTGGGGAAAGGACTTTTTAATCTTCATCTATATCTTATGTTCTTTTTCTAAGTATCCTCTGCTGATTGCTGTCAAAGATGGCACTAGATCCAAGAGACCTTTGGTGTGGTTTGGTACACTTCTCCTTTCCTTGTTAGGTAGGTGTCTGTGATGTCCTCTGTGTCAAATCATTAATTTGATTTGAATTGTCTTAAAATCCTTAAGTTTGTGAAGAAAGCTACTGGTCTCTTCCTTTTAACATGATTCAATTAAATTTGTCTGTGACACGGTGAATTTGCATTTCTGCTAGATTTGTCTCTTTGGTGCCTTTTTCTTTTTCTAGGTAGCTTTATACCTTCTTGTCTGTTACAACTAATCCTGAAGAGATTGCCCATACTCTATGGCCCCCATTTATAGTATTGCACAGAGTCAAACCCCCTCATTTTTTCACTTGTTTTGCAGCCCACCATTCATCTCTGGAATTTTACTTCTTCACTTGTTTGTAGGCCTGAAAAGGCCACCAGGAAGGTAATTTAGAATTTCTTTCTCTTCAGTACCTTCCCAAATCCTTTACATCTTCTCTAATTGGTTCCAGTGTATGCTACCTTCATCTGAGTAGTATGACTGATGACTTTCTTCAGTTTTCTATTCGCTCTTTGTGTTTGATTTCCTATTTTTGGTCTATGGAGACTTAATTTCTTTTATTGTCCCCATTTCTTTCCAGCTATCACTTCCTGATTTCATTAAGACTCCTCAAACTGCATTTTTGACAACCATAGGGCCACTTAAAAGGGCTTTACAAAAGGTATTAAAACTTTTGAAACCCTCAAGGCAGATGGGTCTCTTTTGAAACTTTGTGATTTATTCTGCAGAGGAAGCAGAATAACCAAGCCCCTGGAGTGGAAGCAGGGGTTAGTCACTGTAAGAGAAACCCAAATGTGAACAATTCTTATAATGAGGAAAGGAGATTTAATGTATGTCTTCATTGCTTGAGATAACACACTTTCCTTTTACTTCTGAGCAGAGCACATAGCTTTCACTGGCTGTGACTGAGAAGCAGTTCATTTTCTGGGAAGTTTCTGAGAGAAAGAAAGTGAAATAATTTTATATATTTTATTTTATTAGATCTATGAGTTTATTTAATTTCAGATGTAGCAATCTGAAAAGAGAAAGCATTCAAACATCTGCTAATCTGTAATGATAATCCAAATTCATTAATATGCAAAGCAAGAGACATCATTTTCAGAGCAACTTGATAAACTGATTGCAAACTGGTACTTCCAGTAGGAATAGATAAGAGGAAAATATTTCTGGTTTCTGGAGGAAGCCTGTGTCTAGTAGTGTCTGAATTTGATACTTACTAGAAACAAAGAAAAATCTTTCTTTGGTTGTAGGACTTGCAAATAATTAATTAGACCAACAAACCACACACATTTAGCCTCTCTCAGTTCAGAGGAAATTGTTTCTTTCTGGCTCATGCCATCAAGTGACAAGGGTTGCTTGATACTTCAAGCAAGAGTAATAGAGATAATATCTCTTAGGCCAGCAGTTATCAGTTTATATTCTGAAACTTGTTATTGATTTCACTTTTAAGTTAAAAGTAATGATAAAATGGGTCATAAAACTATCCAGCTTTCAAAAATACATATGTCTGTCCAGCTGCAGTAGCAACAGAGGGCAACAGATCTTCAGTTGTCATAAATCCACAACTGAGGCTGAGCTATGACAGTTTGCACAAGTCCTGTTGTTGGATCCCTATGTTAGATTTTCTTCCTAGTTGGTCTCATTGTTTCCTTGCACCTGTGTAGTTAGCCAGAGCATAGCAGATGTCACTTTCAGCAAAGAAGAAATCTTTTCAATAGACATTGAAAGCTGCTTCATAAATATTTCCTAAAACAGTCTTGGGCCTGGATTTCTGCAGGATGGGAGCCTCAGAAGGCATTCATCCCTGTAGTACCCCCATATCCACTCTCCTTTAATAGTGTGGTACAGAGGGAAACTTATCTCATGTGACACTTTTTATACTGTATAAATAAGTCATTAGCCCAAAGCCTCCCTCAGTTACAATGGAGTCACTGTCTGAGATGAAATATCAGTTGTGCTTGGATCCTTTAGGTCTCTCAACTCCATGATGGTTTTAATCTACTGATCCTTGTCTGAATGCAACAATCCTCTGTATTTATTTTCAACATAATTCTGTCATGACCAGCTGAAAGAAGTTTGCAAAAGCTTTCCCAGTGGTTTTCAGCCAAGAGCTGTTGACAATTATACCTTCATGCCTTGTTAATGTCAATTGCTTAGCAAAGATAAAATCACTGTCTAGGTTTCTGTATGTAAGTTCTTCACAAGGATTGAGCTAGACCCCTGGAGTTCAATGAATATTTGGGATATAGTATGGTTTTGTTCACTGTGAAAACTGATATTGCAAACATAGTAAAATCTGAATTAATCAGACTACATTTCTACCTTGTGCCTTTCATCCTTCTGTTATGTATAGGAGAAATGGGGGACAAAGGACAGAAAGGCAGCATAGGACGGCATGGAAAAATTGGTCCTATTGGTTCGAAAGGTATGTTTAATTCAATTGTTTCTCCATTTGAGTTTCAGGTGAAAAATGTGTGATCATTTATGTCTGAGAAAAGTTTAGGGGCTAACAAGTCTCACAGTTTACCTTAGTAAGAATTTTCTCACACTGTAGTCAGGTTCTCACACAGACTCAGGTCACTGAGACATCTCAACCAGTTACCTTTTGCTGTGACAGCAGTATATTTAGTCTTAAAGCACTGTGAGTATCCTGGTTTGAGTATAAATAAGAACTTTGCACTGTCATACAAGTGTGGACAGTCAAAGCAGATGGGAAGATGTGTTGGCATACCATTAAGAGCCAGATGTGTTATATTGACTACTCCATAGACTTCCTATGTGACTTTGGTTAAGCCATTTGGAACAGCGTTTACATAATCATCTAGATTATGATTAGAAATTTAGTTATATCCAGCCCTTTTCCCTCTACAGCATCTGAATCTACTGGTTCTGTGAAGGTTATGAATGTCAAGAAGTGGTTATCAGTACATATTATTTGGTTTCGAGTTTCATAGCTTTGGCTGGCCTTTGCTGTGGAATGACTAGGACAGAAAAATATTTTTGCTTGGGCATATTTCTACTTTCCACATTTGAATTTTACTAGAGAAAAAATAGACAAGTGCTAAATGAACTATTGACAGAAAAGGCTGCATTAACATTATGTTATTTTTCATGTCTTCAGGTGAAAAAGGAGATAATGGTGACATAGGACCACCAGGTCCTAATGGTGACCCAGGTAATCCATAACACCTTGTTTATGTGAAAGACTTTTCATCACTAGAAATGTATCTGTTTACATACCGGGGAAAATCATTAATGCTTTTTTTCATAGACACTGTAATATTTCACTGTGATATTTTCAAATGACTTAAAATCATTGGAGTTGCAGTAGTTGCTGGACTGGTAGTGTATATGCTAAAACAATTCTCATACTTTCTCAGAGGAGTAATCTCTCCAGAAACTAGTGGGAACTGAAGTGCAGACTGTGTGTGTCATTCATCACCAGGGCAAAGGGATGTCTCTGTGTATCTCACTTTGTCTTCCAGTTAACACAAAGGAGCAGGTTGGATGCTCCTGCCCCTCCATGGATCGTGGTTACAGGAGCAGGAGGTTGCCAAGAGCACAGATCACAGAATGGGACAGGTTGGAAGGGACCATATTGGCTCACCTGGTTCAACCTCTGCTCAAACACAGTAATTCCAGACCACAGGGCTCAGGATTGTCAGGGGCCCAGACTGTTCTTGAATATCTCCAGGGACAGAGACTCCACAGCCTCTCTGGGCAATTTGTTCCAGTGCTCAATCACCTGCACAGTAAAGAAATTCTTCCTCATATTCAGGTGTAATTTCCTGTGTATTAGTTTCTGCCCATTGCCTCTTGTCCTGTTGCTGGGCACCACCAAGCAGAGCCTGGCTCAGTCTTCTTGTCACCACCCCTTCAGATGCTTACATGGGGGTATATGGATCTTCCAGAGGTATATAGATGTTCTAGAGAAACAGCCTAGTGTAAGAAGTGTAGAGCTTGCAAGAGTGGCAGGTTTGGATTTGACTGAATTTGTTCTTTCCTGACAGACTGCCTTGGAGGTGCACAGATTAGATTTCTCATGAGAACACAATTTGTCACTCTGATTCTTTAGCCAGCATGCCATGCACCTGGCCAGCATGCAGTTTTGTATGGCATGTACCTTGTGCTTAGACTGATTTACACAACTGAGCTGAGTAATTGGGTAGTCCAATGCAGATTTTAATAATTACATACAGACCTGCAAACTGTAATAAATGGAAACTGTAATTGATCCTCGTTTTGAGATTTGTGGTCAAAGATGTAAGAATTATCCTTTTAGTATTCACATTCAGATTATCTTTGTCAAACCTATACCAATTTAGGTTAATAGATGCTTTTCTATTGTCTAATTTTATTGTCAGAAGTGTTGTAAGTTCAGTACTTTCAAAAACACAGAACTGCATTTTGCAGGTAATTATGTGCATTATGTGGTTAGAATTTTGGATCTGCTGTGATGTGTTCCTCAGGAAGAACTTGCAAACAATGTTTTTTGCTGTGAAAGAAGTCCTTGAGAAAACTAAAGAAAATGGAAATTTCTGGAAAATGTTTTTAGTTAAAAAATATTGTGTGTTTGTATTTTGCAGAGAATATCTGTCTGTGCTTAGGTTAGTCCTAATTATTCAGGATCTAAAGATTTGTAGCCCTGTAGATCAGGGCTGAAGATTTGTAGGAAGTGAACTGAGCTGTTCTGCACAGGTTCAGACACCCCTGAGAATCATAATGGTGCAAGGTAGTGAAGGCTCTAATTTTCTATCTCTTTCTTGCAAGATAGCTTTCTCCAGGGCTGCCATGCCGGGCCTATTCATAAAACTGTTAGAGAGAAAATTGTTGAGATAATTGTTGAAATTAGGTAGGTTTTTGATTTGGGTGTATCTGTATCGTTTGACAGGCATCCCTTGTGAGTGCAGTCAGCTAAGGAAGGCTATTGGTGAAATGGATATTCAAGTAGCCCAGCTGATGACAGAGCTAAAATTCATAAAAAATGGTAGGTTAATTTTATATAACTGTTTTTCCTTTCTTTTTGCCTCATTTTATTGGTGCAATCGCTCGTAAGGAGCATCACCGTTCCACATCTGATTTGTGAAGCTATTTTGGGGTGTGCAGTGAGTTGGTTTATAGAAATGCGAGTGCTCACTTTTCAGCACTGCCCTCCCCCGCAGCTGTCGCCGGCGTGCGTGAGACAGACAATAAGATATATCTGCTGGTGAAGGAGGAGAAGAGGTACAAGGAAGCCCAGCTGTACTGCCACGGCAGAGGAGGCACGCTGAGCATGCCCAAGGATGAGACTGCCAACAACCTGATTGCCTCGTACATCAACCAAGCTGGGCTCACCAGAGTCTTCATCGGGATTAACGACCTGGAGAAGGAGGGGAATTTCGTCTACTCCGACCGGTCGCCCATGCAGACCTTCAACAAATGGCGCAGCGGGGAGCCCAACAACGCCTACGACGAGGAGGACTGTGTGGAGATGGTGGCGTCTGGAGGCTGGAACGACGTTGCCTGTCACATTACCATGTATTTTGTGTGTGAATTTGACAAGGAAAATGTCTAAGCTGCTCTGCTCTTTCTTTTTTTTTTTTAAAGAAAATTTTTTAAGACAATTGTATGAGTTACACCATGTTTATAGAGTAAAAGTGGAATTTTGCGGCATCAGAGTTGTACAGCTGTAAATACAGTTTAGGTATTTCAAATATCAGAATTTACCCTTCAGAAGGGAAGACCAGTAATAAGGCATAGCTTGGTTGAATTTTTTTTATTTTTTATGTAGGAAAATATATCTATTTAGATAAAAATGTACTTTGGGGCTAAATTTTGCCCTTACAACAGTTAACAAATGTGATTACACGACTGTAAAGGAAGGCAGAATTTGGCCCCTAGTTATTAGAATGGTTAGAATTAGATTCCTGATATTCTTTTATCTTAGTAAAATTTGTAGTTATAGATGATAATTACTTGTGCTACAGGGATATTTTGGCAACAAGACAAATATTTTGCATACTCTAGTTACTAAGGACAAATATTACTATAGGTTTTTTGAATGTTACATCTATTTTTTTTTTTTTTAAACTGGTTAAAGCAAACCAGAAAGTCATGATTCCTACCAATTTTCTAATGTTTCTTTATTAAACTGTTCATAGATGTATGACCAAAAAGCATTTAAGTAAATTGAATTTTAGTGCTGAGGGAGGACAAAGTCTAGTGAAAAGTGTACCTGCCCATGGCAGGTGTTTGGAACTGAGTAATCTTTAAGGTCTCTTCCAACCCAAACTATTCTATGATTCCATGATTCTATGCTGAAAAAATTCTTATAATTTAGTAACTAATGAGGGCTTCCATCCAGATGGTGTTTTGGGGTTGGCTAAATGCAAAAGTAACAATTAGATTTTCTGCATTCTTTACTTAAAAATGAATCAGTGCATGAAGTATTTCAGAAGCTAAATTATTCCCTAAAGTAAATGTTTCACATTTTTTTAAGATAATCTTGGTACATCTTGTTACAAAACAAGAAAAATACCAGCCCTCCACAATTTAAGGCAGACTTCATATATATGCAATTAAGCTCATGAAAACACATTACCTATCGGTTCCTTTTGGTAAGAAAACAGCTTACATGTTTACACAGATTGTTAAAATAATCTCCCGAAAAGCAGAAAAATTTTGGAAATTTTCCTGATTATGTGTTTAGCAGTAATAAATAACTTTGCACAAATAATTTATGTACTAAATTTACAATTGCATATGATGAAAAATGTGATGTATATTTAAAAAAAACAACAATAAACCAACCGCATAATTTCACAAAAGAAATTATGAATTACTTTAAATCTTCCTAGGTGTCAGATGCATGACACCTCATCTCACTGTTAGGCATAAAAAAATTGACAAAATTTGCAAAATCTCTGACTGTGTTTTTCTTGGAATACTCTGAGCAGTGTTTTAAGATGATTTTTAAGGATAAAAGATCATTGCATAACATTCTGATCAAAATGTGTGTATGATGATAATGGCAGATTGGTGTATAGGATGTCCACAGTGGATATGGCATATGGCCCCAAAGATTTCCTTACAACAAGGAAACCAATTCATACCAACTCTGCTGTGCTGTGGCATGTAAACAATCAATGACCATACAATGCTGTTCATTTCCACTGCTGACATAATTTGATTTATATACCTAAGAGAACAAACTATTTTGCTTGCTGTATTTACTCTGTAAATCTCAATCCTTTCTCTCTCTATATATATGATTGTTATTAATTTTAAAGATAATTAGCAGTACTATAGTATCCTATAGTATTTGATTATCAGCCCAGCTCCAGAGCAATCACTCAAAATGAATGGGTCCTTTGATTGCTTTATTTTCTTTTAATAAAGATAGGTATGATACTTGTGTGTTAGTCATTCTTCCAACTGCATATTGAAAACTATTAAATAATGTGAATCTCCTTCTACACCAATATTCAAAGACTATAGAGTTTGCTGGGAGCTACAGTTCCAGTAGAGCAATTTGTTTAGAGTAGTGTCTTTTGAATATCATGGTTGTTTCCTGCCTCCTATAGAAATCCTCAGAAACCATTTAAATCTCCAGCATACTTTTGTGAAATCATTGGTGCTATATTAAAACAGTCCAAACCTGGGCTACAGATATTTGAAGTTCCCTCATTATGAGTGCTGAAGTTGCTGTTTTTCACCGAGGTTTTGCAAGTTTCTATTGTATTGTTCAATTTCCTCAGAAAGATGAGAAGATGCCTTTTAGGGAGATGGGAAGCTTTTTAACTGATGTCACACACCACATTTTAAAGATTGCATTGATATGTGGAGCATTTAAACAGTCTCAATTTCCATTAAAATTTAGGATAAAACGTAAAAGCAATGGGAAAAAATATTTATTTTTCCTAGTTTTCCTGTTCTTCACGATATGTTTTTTGCAATGCTTGATATGAGGTAGAAACTAAATCAGTTTCTTTGTCAGATACCTGTACACTGGCTGCAGCAGCCCTTATTTCACCATTTGGGCAAAGGGAGCAAGGAGAGCGTGTGAGGTCTCTAGCTGTCCTGCAAGGGGCAACAACAGCACATCTAATACATACCCCTCTGAGGAACTGGGTGAGAAATGATGGGGGCATTGGAAATGAATGAGCCCTTCATAATTTCTTTCACTCTCTAGTTGCTGATGCCTGCAGGTAGACCCTTGCTGGAGGCAGAAATCAATGTTGCATGTAGTGCTCAGCCTGCATGAAGCCTGCTGACATGCTTGGTAAGCTTTCCATTACTCTCCCTGGAATTTAGAACTGTTGTTTTTCCAAAAAATGAAATGAGTAATAAGTTAATTTTAGTTGGGGTGTTTTCCATGTGCATTAAAACCTGCAGTTGTAATATAATTACTCATTTTGTGTAGCTCTGCAGAAGCCTTTGGAATATGTCTGTCTGGCAAGCACAGGTGTTTCTCAGACTATGCTTATATGATCTATTTTGGATGGATATTTTTTCCTCATAAAAATATCCCCATAGTCCTCATTTATTTTTTTTATTGAATAAAGGGCATCCTTTAGCATTTTAAAAAGGCAACAATAGCAGTCTTTTTTTTTTTAATGTAGTCACCTATTCATGTTTTCAAATGTCTTCTCATAAAATGTGAATTTCATTCAACTGTACTGTGCACCTTTAACTGCTAAGGCTGTGTTGCAGTACTGGTGCAAGGGCAGACATGCACTCCCCTTCTAGGAGGGGGCTTGGTGAAGATAGAACATTGAACTGTCTGTGTCCAAGGGGAGCTCCACTGCCTGTGAGAGCTCTGACTTGCTGTAGACATCTTGGGAGAGCCCTGGATCATGTCTGATCCTCATCACCATACAGATTTGCCACTCTACAACCGCACTCCTTGGTAGAAAGTGCTGCTCCCACTTGCCTTTTTATTTTGCTCAGCTCCTGGCTCACCATCCCTCATGAACCAGCTGCTCCTCACTGTGCTCTGACAGCTGACAGGATTATCCCTGGAAAAATGGGTTTCTTACAGGTTTGTTAGCAGCAGAACTTCTCCTTGACTGTGAGATTTAAATATTCTTATATCACAGAGAAGAACTGTAAAAAAAATTAATATTCATATGTGGGATATAGAGCATCCTTATTCATGTAAGTAAAATGGAGTGCTTCATTTTTCATAAGCTCAGGAAATGCCAGTTCAAATATGCTTCGCAAAATAGCAGCTGGTTGGACCTTTTGTTGTTGCAGTTCTTGATGAAAAGCAAAAGAAGATGATATTAAAATAATTTTAATTGAAAAATATGATGAAGGTTCACAATGGAGGAAGACTTTTAAACTAGATATTTTCCAAGATGTTTGCTTTTAGAATTTTTCAGAATTTAATTTACAAATTCTAAAGCTTTATTTTGACCCATAAAGGGATTTGATTTTTATAATATTGTTAATATGTTTTACACCTGTCAGTAAGAGTGATCTGTATAATGTTTGAAATATTTTACTTTGTTCTTTTGGTCTTGATTTCCAATGGGAACAAGTTATCTTTTTGACACTTCTGTTTGCCATGCTGAAAGATTGACATTGGAATTGTTTTTTCCTCCTGGGCCTGCTATGACACACACTATAAATGCTTTGAGTACAAAACAATAGATAGCTCAATTACATTACATAGAAGATATTCTTAATGATTATGAAAATTATTCATTTAAGTATTGTGCCCTATAACTAGTAGTTTATGCACTGTTCCAAATCTCCAAGCCAGTCATTAGAGAAGATAATACAAGCCTTTTGAAACCTGAAAATCTTACAAATATACTTTCATCCTGAATTAAAACAAATATTTGTCAAAGTAACCATATTTCCAGTTATATTTCCAGTTAAGTAGAAACTCAGGGTTTCCCCTATATCCAGATCTAGTTTTTGTGGGAAACTGAGTGACTTGTGATGGTCATGGCTGAATCAAATCCTTGAGTAGAGAATTAGCCAACGATGCAATGATGTGTGACTTTACCCTTTGCACTTTCTGAACTGCACCCCCTTAGCCTTTGTTGGTCCAATGTCTTTTCACTGAAGATTCTGGTGTTCAGTTTTTGGCTTGCCTGTAGTGCTAACAGTTTCATCACTCTACATGTCTGCCACAGTTAACAGATGAAGAGATGGGATTTTTTTCCACTGTGGGGACCTGGAAGTGCTTGTAAAACTGGCTGTGATGGGAAAGGTATTGGGCAAAACTGGAGCTGGCCACTCACCCCTTCCTTGGGGTGCATATTCCTGGCCAGGGAGAGTCAGTCCAGCCCACCAAGAGAAAAATGACTTTGTTGTTATTGTGGTTAAAAAGAAACCAGAGTTTTAAGATTCACCTAGGGAAAAAAATGTGCAGTGAAGGGTTTTGAGTATTTACTTTACAGATAAGCTGTGAGGAAAAACAGTTTGGTTTTAATTTTGCTGTATTAGGAGAGTACAAACTATGTGAAATGGGAGAGAAAGTGTTTGTGGAGAGGATGCAATTGTGTGCTCAAGGTGTTTTTCTGGATGTGAGTCTCCTCTTAACCCACAGCTTTTCTATTGGATGAGGAGGGAATCCTCTCAAGAGGGAGAGCACAAAATGGAAAAGGTGGAAGAAGCAGCAAGTGGATGTGTAGAACTGGCAGTGAGTGGGATGCCCATGAGGTGGAATGTAAATGTTACCTCCAGCCATTCTTCTGCTTCCTGCCAGGGAAGTGTAATTGTCTTGCCCTTTACATCAAAATGTCTCACTGTAGCTCTGGATGGGTGACTCACAAAAATAGAGTGAGATGACCAATTTAGTGTAATATCTGTGCCTAAATAAAGCCCAGTTTGGGTCTATGGACAAATAATAGCATCCACCACACTTTGGGTATATTAACGTGTGAAATCACAGGGGATATAATTAAGCACAAATTCAAAGGCTAGCTATGTAGTATTGATGAGCTTCTGGATATTCTTCACATGTGAAAGTGCGAATGCTGCCAGGAATCCAGCAACAGAAGGTCTGGCATGCAGCTGAACAATGCAGGTGTTACCATACTATCATCTAGTGGCAGTAAGAGTAAAAATGAAGGAGCTGAGTGGTATTTTGCTTCTGCTTGCATCAGTTGCCGGGTTGCAATCACTTACACTGTATTGAACAACTGATTTCCCAGCTCTGAAGTCTTTAGTCAGCTTTCTTCTTCTTCTTTTTTTTTTTTTTTTTTTTTTTCTTTGTGAAAAGATTATTTTGAATTATTACAAAGAGACGTGCAGTGATTTTAAGTCCAATTTTCAGGTGGGAGTTTTGACTAAGAAGTGAGAAACGTGCCCAAATGAGCTCAATTATCATGCCTTGGAGTGAAGAAAAAGAAAACATGTCAAGCTGTGCTCTGCAGGCCAGCATCTAAATTGCAGGTGCAGATCTTCACCTGGCATCAATCAACTCCAGTGAAGCCAAATTGATTAATACCTGCTGAGGATTTGAGACAGTATCATTATCAAATCTAGATCTATGCTTATTTTGGAAAGAATGTGAGAGAAGCATTTTGATATTTATAATTTATTCTGAGCACTTTAAATGTTATTCAGAATCTGAGCCACTGCAATGGGTGCCTCTCCCATGAAGATTTCTGGGCGATAATCAGTTTTGAGACAAATACTGAATGTAAAATAATTGAAATAGGTCTATCATGAGGAACTTTGTCCTTGCAAATACAGTAGGGGTATGACGTGGAACACATAGAAGCAGTAAAAGCATTCAGCACAAAGAATAAGTCCTCTATCATTTTATATTCTGTGAAAATGAAACCGTTGCTTTTTGCCGTATGCAACATTTGGCCATAGGAGAAGACAGGGTGCCATCTAGCGAAGAAAAGATTGGTTGCATAGCTAAAGAACCACAAATCCAACTTTGTTCCTGCTTTATTCTTTGGTATGAAATGAATGATATGGTCATCCTGCAAAAGGAAAAGTGTGCAATATGTTAAATTCACCGTGTTGCAGAACACAGAGATAAAAAAAGGTATAAAAATGCAAAATACTAATTTTTACAAGATACTTTTTATACAAAATACTTTACAAAATACTTTATATACAAAATATTTTACAAATACAAAATGCCCTGCACGTATACACGTCAGCTTGTTTCACTTAATCCAACTCCTTGCTTCTTCTCCAGCATTACTACCCTTCTGTTCTACACAAATAAATCTGATATAGCAACTTGTGACATGCTAGGCAAAATTCACCACCTTTTCCAAATATCCCCAGCTGTGTTAGCAGGAAACTTACAGCTGCCCTTGATTCAGGGAATTCCTTTTCCATCCTGATGTTTGTCTATAGCTTCTGAAAATGAGAGATAAATGCTGTATTCCTTACACTTGCATTGGAAAAGTATAAATGCATTACAGCTGATGTGTTGACATCTGCACTCTGTTGTTAATCTCTCTATTAAAAAAACATTCTTTGAGACTACTGCCCCGGTTTACACAGTGCCCTCAGTTTCCTTCTTGAAGCTTATCTTCCTTTTGCATCTGGCCAGACCCAAAGTGAAGTTAATTATGTATATTGATTATATGTTCCATACTGTAGTTTCTTGGGGATTGGTTTGCCTGTGCAGTTGTTTTGAATCATAAGCAACTTAAAAAGGATTCTTAGACAATAGGGTTCAAAATGTTAACAAAGGCAAATCTCCTTTCTGTCTAGACATTTTTTGCTTTATAATAAATAAAATATCTACAAATCTAACCCATGAGACAAATAAGTTGAACCAAAATGGGCTGGTTTCTAACAGATGAGAAGTCAGTGGCCATTGACCTTTAAGCTCAGGTAAAACAGTGCCTGAGTTTGCTGATGCCAGGCTGTGCTGTGGCATGTCCCCTATCAGCTGACACCAGAGAAACCTGCTCTGAGGCTTTGTGGACCAGTTTTGAACAGGTCCAAATCTCTGGTTTTAGCACCACCTGCAGATCATTTTCAAGCAGCGCCTGCCTCAGGTACTGGCTGCTCCTTTGATCAGCTGTGTTAACCTGCTGTTTCAAGAACAGACCTTAAGTGATTGCCTGGCATATTTCCTTAAAATAACTTTTGAACCTTGTAGCCATTGTCAGCCAGGTGTGACATAAGGTCTCTGGGATTTTCAGTTTTTAAACACTTCATGTAAAAATGCAAATGAGCAATAAACAAAGATTTTCCTCCTCAGGAGATGGCTGCAGTAGGAACTCGCCTGTCATTAAACACCAGAGAGCCATCTTGGAAACAGACTATACAAAATCTTAACCACAGGAAAAGAGTTGATTAGAAATTGTCCTTTCGAGGCACTGAAGATTTGAACTAATCTTCAGTAGTATTGATAGATACTATAGGAAACCCATCTTTCTGCTGAATTACCCACTGAACAATTCACCTGCTCTGTGATGTCCAGTTGATGTTATGCTGCCTGCAGGGAACAGTTTCCATCCATGTCACTTCAAATCAGCTTTGCTGTGATTTGAGTGTAAATGATATTTGATCATATTTTTACTTAATCCCACACTGATCCTATGCCTTTCCCCTCCATTGTTGAGGTTGCTAACCAGGGATAAAGAAAGAATTTTCAAAACCACTCAGCATTGTCCTGGCTCTCCTGGGAGCGAGAAAGGGAAAGACAGAGCTGGGCAATAGAGCCCTGTGCCTCCCGCTTTTTCTGCTGTATGGGTTCTGCAGGCTTTATGTTTGCATTTATAGAATGTATAATGCCTTTTCCCACTGCCTGTATTTTGCTTCCCTTACTCCTTATACTTGTTCATGTGGAAATGGGATACAAGAAAATGTCTTTTCTGCTGTTTAAACAAGTAATGTGTATGTGTGACTGGAGACTACACATAAGTGCATTCATAGAAATCCATTTTTAATACTGAGCAGGCAGGGAAAAAAATCATTTGTTGTAAGATTACAGAGGGGGAATATTTAAACCTGTTATGAAATTTTAAAAGGTCTTAAGGAGTATGATAATGATTATGCAGACTAGGTTTATTGCTAGGTATGTAGTGAAAATGAAAAGAAATCAAAAAAACCCACAGTGGAAATCATTATTAACTAAGGTATTATATATGAAATTAGTCTTGAAAATAAGAAAAGAATATTATATGTAAGAAAGGATTAAAGGGAAGCAAACAGGGACCATAATTAGCTGGACTGTTCCTTACTCTTGAGGGTTTTGGTGAGCCTCTTTTACCTTTAATTTCCCAGAACTCTTCTTTTTTTAAGTGTGTCTTCACACTAGGTAGTGTTTTTTGGCTTATTCTTACAGGTTGCTTTGTGTGATCTCTATCCCTGCTTCACTGCCAATCTGTGATGGAGGATGTTCACCAGCTGTGACAGTGTGTGGGACTCACTGCACTGGGAGCTGCACTGTAGTGGGCACCCTGACCTGGTAGTTTGATTAATTGAGGTCACATTTTGCATCCCTTGGTCAGAGGCCAGCGGATCAATCTGCTGAGTGTTTTGGATGTCCTAGGGTGCCTAACAGGGCACTAGGCACTTCTGAATGATGCAGCTGAATTGAGTCCATCAGGATGATCAGTTCAGCATTCTGGTTTGCCAGAACCCTTGGCTGAGGTCTGGTGGTTGGGAGCTGTCTCCTCCAGTTTTAAACATCAGCACTGTCGATATATGCATCTGAGCTAGTCACACTGTCTCTCTAGTCTGTGGGGAGAAATAAGTGCATTCAGGATATGATTCATCTGTCCTATTTTAGATGTCTAAATTGGGATAGGAATGTTCCTTGTTCTGATTCTTCATTTCTTTCATTTGCCCTGAGGTGAGACCAAGGTGACAAGCTAAAATGTAGATATTTCTGACTGATCAGATGAATCCTACCCATCAAATCTCAGTAGCTTCCATCACAAAATCCCCATTATGTGGAACTGCCACTCAAATGTTTCTTTTGCTGACCGGTGGTGCTTGTCATGTAAGGTTACGAGGAGAGGTTGTAAAAGGTTTTAAAGGAGGTGTGACAACCACTAGAAGTGCATGACCTGTGATGGGTGACTTTTTGTCACATGGTGGATCCTGATGCCTCTTCTATCATGCAACCCAGCGTGGTACAGCCTCATGAGTCACACTCAGGAAAAAAAATCAATGCTCTGCCTGCAGAAAATAACTCTCCTTTCTTCCTTTCTCAAACTGGCAGTTATGATCACTGTGTGAGAGGCAAGCGGAATTCGTTCTTACTTTCTTTCTTGCATGAGAGAGAGAGAGAGAGGATAATCCTTGCAAACTGTGATGTTTGCCTTTCCTTGTCTGTGCTGCAAAGCAATAAATAGCACCTCCAGGAGAGACAATGGACACTAGAAAGAAGAAACCACAGGCACAGACATGGCAGAGACCATTTCAGTGACTTCCATGCACAGATGTTCTCGCTTGGCTGATTTCAGTAGCCAAAGCTCAGCAGAGAAGCACAGCGTGTGTGCTCCATAGCCCAGACAGGAACTTGCCATATTGAATGTTATAAAAAGATTTCTGGTTTCCTGCTTGTAAATGTAAAATCAAACAATTATTCCTGATTTGGGGAGCAGCATTTGAATCTCATACATCATACACTGTGTGTGGTATCTCTGCCCTTTTAAGTGTGTGTTGGGGATTGTGGGGGAGCCTGAGACATCCTGTGGTCCTGTCACAACAGTCAGCGCTGATCAGCAGAGCTGCACATCCTGCAGCATCACTGGGGTACACAACTGTATCATAGCTACTGAGGGGACAATTGTCTGATGGTGCATAATGAAAATGCTTTACTGAGGTGCTGGTATTATATAGACAACATATTTCTTTTTAATTTGACGGAATAAGCTTTTGTATGCTGTGGTGACGTAGGAAAGGCTGAAAGATTCACTCTCACAAGGCAATCAGATCTTTGATGCAATTAATTTTAACAGGGGAAGAGGATCACAGGTCAGAAGAGAGAAAGGGCAGGTTAAAAAATACTTAGAAATGTTCTAGTCAGCAGGATCAGGTGAAATCCGGTTGAAGGTTGCCAAAGCAGTTGCTGAACTATTAGTGATTGTCTTCAGACACTTGTGGAGGACCAAGAGGTCTCACAGCCCTAGAGAAGCCTCCAGATAGTGCCTTTATTTAAAGAAAAAGAAATACAAAGTAACTCATCAGGCAGATAAATTGGATTATCACAGCAAATGTCTAAACAAGTAAAGTGAAAGCACAGGTGGATCATAAAGTGGTGGAAATAATTGTGGATTTGTCAAAAGCAAATCATGTTGAATCCTCCTTTATATATTTGGTTTCTTTGCTGATCTGGTAGAAGTAGAAAAAGAGTAAGATGTTGTATTCTAAGTGCTCACATGTCAGATGGGTTATAGCTCTGATTCATTTCTATAAAGTGAGTGCACTGCTTAAAAAAAAAAAACTGCTAAAAAACATTATCTGTCCTTTGGGGTAAAAAAAAGAGGATGTTTGAAGTTAGAGCTCTGTGAGGTTTATCCTGAACACAATTCTACTCAGTATTCATGTTACTGTTTTTAATGACATCATGAAAGAATAAAGAGGATGTCAAGAACTGTGGGAGACAGTATAATGTTTAAACCTGATTTTTACTGTAAGGAAAATTGCCAGATATCTATGACTTAAATGCAATAACAGAAAGGGAAAAGTAATTTACATAAGAAAAAGTGACCAGCCACCCCAGAATATGTGAAAGATGAAAGAGGCTTGGAGGTTTAGGGTTAATGTCAGTGCTAAATTGCAAAAGATTTAAAGATTTTTTTTGTTTATCTAAATATTTCAGTCTGGGATATACTCATAATGGACATGGAAGGGAGTTAATTTCTTTTCCATTGTATAGTTGGGGTCTCAGCTGGAATAATGGGCTCTCTTCCAAGCAGTGGATACAGACAAAGTGTAGGGAATACAAAGGTGAAACAATAAAACTGATGAACATCTGGGAAATATGAAAACAGCTGTGAAATAAGCTCCATTTGGTCTAGAGAAGACTTAAGTAAGGAAGTGTTTGATGCAAGTGTGTGATGATGAAGACTTAAGACTCTTTATAATGAACAGAACTGATTATTTCCAATATCTGCTCATGATGTGGCATGAAAAAATAAGTTAATTGTGAAGCAATTGGGATTTGATTTTGATACTGGAAAAAAACTAACAAAAGGGACACTTGAGCTCTAAAACAGATTTTGTAGTGAATCACTGTTATCTAACTATAATTGTTATTATTACTGTCATATTTCTGTGTTCTTCACAGAAGTATTGCCCCATTATATACAAAAAATCTTCTTGTCTTATTTTAAGGGCAAGATAAGCTGAATCTGGTTCCTTCCAGGCCCATGTGTCCAGTGCCATGATGCTATGGCTTCTTTTACTGGCAGAGTACAGTGTGACAATGCTTGACAATAAGTGCAAAGCAGAACTGCACAAAAAGGATTTTGAGCCTTCTCAGCCAGCTGTATGCTGATCTGGCTGTCTACCTGTGCATGCCTAGCATCAAGGATGCACAATTATGTTGACTTCCAGTAGCTGTGAGGAATTTGTTGATTTTCCTGTCCCAACCCCTTGCAGGTCTCATTTGTAGCTCAGGCTCCTTTGGGCCAGCTTAGCACCAAGGGCAAATCAAATGATAAGAGGCTGAGCTCCTGTGGCTGGTGATGTTGTGCTGTGCTGCTGGCATGGTGCAGAACAGGCCAAAGGCAGCCAGGAGAATATGCCCCACATGAAATCCTGCCATAAGCATGCTAGGCTAACTTCTGCAATGCTAAGATATAAATAGCCATAGGTCTTTACACTGCAAAAAGAATTACACCCACACACATAGAATATCACTCCAAAATAAGGAAACTAAACAGTTATTGTTTGGCATTTTAGAATCAAGATTAAGTCCAGGGATTGTTTGCTTCTCAGATATAAAGCTTTGCTTTGGGATGTCCATGATATTTTCTAGACTTTGATCTCTCAACAGAGAGTCTCTAGCAGATACTAGGGTGGAAACAGACATAAAGTAATTATTACTTTAAGGTTTCTAAGTTATATTTTTGAGAGATAGAAATATATAATATATATTATATATATAATATATATAGAAATATAAGGATAGTTCTATATATCTGTCTATATATTAAATATATATATATATACATATATATATATATATATAAAATATAGAGAAATACAAGGGTAGTTCTATTGGAATTAGTTATTCAACTTAAATATTTGTTTTCTACAGCAATCTCAAAGAACCCTTGTAAATGTTTCAAGTAGAACTTCACATCATTTATTTTTTCTGAGGATGATTCCAGCTAGCTTTATGATAGTTTTTGGTACTTGTATGGGAAGAGCCATAGTTGAGTTAGTTACAGAAAAGCTGGTCCTTTCCATACTGTGGGTGCTTCTCACAAGTTCTCAGACCTCTACTGTAACTCACCCCTCTTCCTGCTCTATTCAGGTGTTGTTTCCCTGTTCCAAGGCTGTATGACCCTATCACTTCTCCTCTGCTGCTGCCCTGCTCCTTTTCCCACACTACCATATGTCCTCCTGCTCAGGAAGTAGGTGATGGATGGTGTCAGCTGTTGGACTCAGCCAAAAGAAGAGTCAGAGTTAATACAGGGCACGTTTTTCTTAGAAAGCTCCAGTGGGGTTCCCAGTGTCCACATGGATTGCCCTGTGCTCATCACTTTATGTTCTCCAAAATTGTCTTCTGGCAACTGTTGATTAAAACATTGAAAGTAAATTACTAAGTCTCTGATTGAAAAAATATCAAGCAAAATATTTAGAATTTCTCTAAACCTATTGCTTGCATCTCTGATGCAGACAATGTCCTTTACCAACACAGAAACCTTTCCTAGGTTAAACCTGGGCCATCTTAAAGTCTAAGCTATGCAGGCTATGACTGAGATCTCCTTTTGCCCTGTGGTTCTACAACAGTCCTTCCCATCTGGTCAAGTGGGAATCCAGGAATCACCCTTACTAATAAAAATTATGATTGTGGTAAGTATATATTTTTATAATATGACTCTGCAAAAACCCCATAATTATTTGTCAGCCTTACATACTTGGAGGAAATATAATTTTTAAAAACTTAAATTCTACAATTCTTTGTCACCCAGTACATGTCTCATGGTTTTCAGTAGTGTGTATTGTAAAATATGTAGATAGTAAAGTAGTATCCTGAGTAGATGTGTAAGTGCTTTTTGAAACTAACAGCTAATTCCATTCATATCAGCTTTCTTTGCCTCTGAAAGGGCAGAGAAAAAGTTGCAGACATGCAAAACAAGTGACCTTTTATATTCTGGTTATCACAGAGCAGAAAAACTCAGTATTTATCTGATTTCCTATATGTAAAAGAAGATACAGAAAAAAAAGTAAGCTTCTGTTTCTAGGTGAAGATCAAAAAGTGTTTTATAGACCATAAAAACTGAGGTTCTCAGCATCCCTGTGAATTAGGTAATGATCTAATTTTCCATGTGGGAGAAACTAAGGCATAAAGTAATCATCAGATTTATCAACCATATCATTGCAATCCTGTGATAAAAATCAGAATAAAATCTGAAAATCTTCAGCATAGTCCTTTGCTTTAATTAAAACTGTTTCCTAAAATAAGTGGTTCTTAGCAATTTTAGTAGAGGTACAGGTTGAAATTCTGCTAATATAACTCATTGAAATTTATATTGAATATTTTAAAGCTTGGAAATTAGGTTCTTGTCTTCTGAGGATGGGCATGAGCAGCCTACAGCAGAGCTGTATATATGTATATATATATATATATATATATATATATATATATGTGTGTGTGTATATATATATATATATATATATATATATATATAGAGCAGAGCTCATAAAAAGAAAGTTAATTTTTGTTTGGCAGAGCACTCTCCTCCTTGTACTTTACCATAAACTATAGGTCACTAGCATAATCCCCCTCTTTTTATGTGCCTTTGAAGTAAATCAAATTATGTACTATAAGAGAGAGATTGTTAAGGAAAGATGAAAAAATACCCCTCTGAATTGCTTTGTATATGAAATCTTATGCTTATACCCATGAAAGAAGAGAGACTTTATTCTTTAAAATGATTTGTAATTAAAGGATTATTTTTACGGTGCATTACTGAATCATTAAAAATGAAAAGGGGAGAAATCAAACTAGCTGGTAGAGAAGTGGCAGGTGGCTGCTGTTATTGGCAGATGTGTATCTTGGAACTGAACTCTTTGCAAATGTCATGTGAAATAACTGAATTTATTAGAAGTAGGAATTGCACACACAGAGGCTGATGACCCTGAGAAAATATGCAGGCAGCTGTGGGACTGCAGGCTAGAAACTGCCCTTCCTATCTGTATTCAAAACCTGTGAAAACGCTCTAATAGATTTAGCTGCAGCAATTTCAAATGCTGCTTCTCCTGCCTGCCCTATTTTTACAACAGAGCCTGTCTCTGCTGGGCAGAAGAGGCAATATGGGACAGGTTGTGCCCGCTCCTGGCCACACCTTGGCTATTGACACAGCTCTCTCTTCGCAGTGGATGGGGTTAAAACTCTGACATGGGGTGACTGAAGTGAAACACGAATCCAGTTCTTAATGCTGGGATAAAAACAGCAGTTTCTGCCAGAGGGGGGAAGTGCTTGCCTAGCAATGTCCTTACCAGCAGGAGACAACAAATCCCTGCTCCTGCCCATTTCACAGACTACCTGCCGCGCTGCTTCTGCAGTGACAGGCGTGCCTGTGCTGCACTGCCCCGAATTGCAGAGGAGGCTGGATGGCTTCTGGAGGTCACCTGGCCCAAGCTCCTGCTCAAAGCATGGGTAACTTCACACATGGAATGTGTGCTGGAAGATGTTAATATTTAATCTGTAAACTAATTTTGTGGAGGTTTCCTTTTTCATGTGGTCTTCAGGACTAGTTCACTTTTAAAGAGTAGGAACACAGGACACAAAAAGGTGACTTTTTTTTAAAGTGAGAAGTGAATGGTCATAAGTGAAAGCTGATGTGTAGGTGCTTTTTGTTTGTTTGTTTTACTCACAAGTTTTCACAAAGTATTAAATTTCTGCTTTGCTTTTTTTTCACAAACATAACAAATGAACATTGTTTACTTCAAGTGAGACTTTTGCTCTATCAGAAGAGCTATTAGAGGTGTAGTAGACTGATACTCATTTTGTCCAAGAGTAGAGAGTTGGCATATTATTACAAAAAAAAAATGTAGGGTGGGTGAGACAAAAAGTAATCATGATGTACATAAACAAAGAGGTAGTTCACATGTCTAGTTTCATGTTGGTATTACACAGAAATTGTCAGCTCTACATTTAATGTTAGGATTTTTTGCTCATATTCTTTTATGTCTCATATTTGTTATTCTTGGATCTCAGCTTTCCAGGTGAGGCAGGTTGAATTTTGTATATTCTCTATAAGCAGAGGTAAAATAAGATGCCAACCTCTCCTGAAGATTTTGTGTGGTCCTGGAGCTCCACTGCAAGCTTGAATCCTCTGGTTGTCATCCAATAAGGCAAGAAACAAAAATTCCCTAAAGAAAATCAAACCATTAAGTACATAAAGGATGGATAATTCTAGAGGGTGGATCAATAAGATACAAAAATGATGACCAATGTGACAATCAATATTTTGAAATTTTTAAATTTACATTCCTCAGCCACTCCCTTCAACTGTGAAATGAAGCAGAATGTGGTGAGCAAACCTCAGTAGAGGATGTGATAATTATTTGAACCATATTTGTGTTCTTGCTCCAACATCCCCTTTCATCTTTGATAACGACAATGTTTCAGCAGCATTCTTATTCTTTGGACAAGAAAAACAGGTAAGTATATTTTGGAGTGTCACCAAACCTTTGAGAATTGCAAGGTGAAGAATGAGAGAAAGAATGAAATTTCACAAGTATCAAAGTCAAAACTATCTTCCAGTTGGCCAGAGAACTGGCAGGCCCTTGCAAAACTGGCTTTTTTTTTGTTTGTTTGTTTAAAACCAAATCCAACACAAGGAAAAAATTTCAGGAGCACAACAATTAGTATGAGGCATAATTTATTGAAGACATTAAAGGTAAAATTAAAATGAATTTTTCAATTTTTTGTCCATCTTGTGAAAGAGCATCTGTGAGGCAGAGCTGCCAGTAAGATGAAGATCTGAGAAAGGAAGGTACTGGGAACGTCCAGAGGGTGAGTTATCAAGGAACTCGTTACCCATGTAGCTCAGAGAGCTTGGGGAGCTGCTGAGCTAGGATGTTTGGTGTTGTCTGTGGCATGTGGAGCCAGTTGGCTGCAGGATAAGGCAGCAGCTCCAGAGAGTTCATCTTTGTTGTATAATCTTGATTTCCAGCTGTCCAGGGAATTGCTAAACCTTACCAGCTCCTTTATGAGCTTGGATGGCGGCTGAGAGCTCTGCCAACCAGACTGCTCATAAAAACCCCACAGAGCTCAAGAGAATAAGCAGCCAGGAGCTGGCTGGAAAAAGCAATTTAGCAGCCAAGAACCCAGGAGTAGGGCAGTGGCAGAGTGACCACAAATGAGTAGATTTTCCTCAAGGGTTGCCACTGAATTGGCATATTCCTGCAGAGAATCAAATCAATTATTTTCTGGTGACTGTGGGGAAATTTCTGAAAAGTTCCAAATCTAAAAAAAATACCAAGTAAAATTCCTCACATATATGTTCTAATTTTTCACATAATGTAATGATGAGGAGTATAGGCAAAAATCTTTTTGGTTGACTGAAAATGCAGACCTTCGGCTTTTATACACTCTCCCATTTAACTG
This sequence comes from Parus major, assembly GCF_001522545.3. Lineage (NCBI taxonomy): Eukaryota > Metazoa > Chordata > Aves > Passeriformes > Paridae > Parus > Parus major. The sequence continues at coordinate 95,567,847 of NC_031770.1, forward strand.
GTAGGTAAAATTAATTTGTGCTGGGCTGTGAAGAGTTTTGTGTGTATCTGAGTACTTGTTGTGGTGCCACAAGTCTATTCTAAAATGGTCCTTACAGGTAGGAAATGCACATTTTTTCCTACTTTGCACTGAAATAGATTAGCTCTGAAAATTTTCCTGAGCTTGACAGTGGCCATAATGGTTATCTCAAAATGCAAGTCAATTCAGACTAAAGGCCTGCAAATGAATAATTTCATTACTCAACTTTAGATTTTGGTCTGAATGTTCAAAATGATAATTTTAATTTTAATTTAATTTAAATTTTATTTTAATGAAATGGTGCAAAATGGTGGAAAAGTCTGTATAAAACCAACCAAATTTTCAGCTTCTTTCCTTAACAGATCAGGATCCCCACTGAGACATTTTTCTTTTTTTTTAATGCTTACTATGACTACTTAATCTGCTTTAAACCATACATATCTACATTTTACGATAGTCACATACTTTTTTCTCTAGAGTTTTTCAATTAAACTTTACCTTTCATATCTAAAGGCAAAGAAAGTTTGATCACTCCCCTTTTCCCTAGTCTAGTGGTTTTCTGGATGCCAAATTAGTGACTGCTGTCCCTAAACAATAAATAAATATAATAGAAATATTTTCAGAAGGCTTTGATTGCATACAAATTCTTTGAAAGAAAATTGGGATATATTATAGGGTTTTTGATTGCTTTGCAGGCATAATTTGATTTTTGTTTCACAAGCTGCATTTGAAGATCATTCTCAATGTTGCCACACTTTCATGTGCTAAAAGTATTACTTGCATTTAAGTTGAGAGACTGTGCATATTTTGAACCAGCATCCCCTTAAAAGACAATGCTCACTTATATTGCTGTAAAATGCAATGTAACATATGACATTGTGTTTTCCAAACTTGCATTTAAATAGGCTGTTTAAATACCACTGAAGGTATATTGTGAATTGTTTGTTATATGGAGATTGAAAAATAAAATCACTGAAGAATAAGCCATTTTATACATTTGAAAATTAATCCTGAATAATGCTGGTTTTGTTATCTAGTTTGATTTGTTCTATGCATGTATATGGCAGCATGAATTGTGACACTAAGTATGATTCCTGTAGTTTGCTTTTTTACATACATAAGAATATTTATATAAACATACTAAATTCATTTTATGTAACCATGTAACAAAAACAATATAATATTAAAGTGGTAAAATGGCCCTCATGTGTAACATTTCTGCTCAAAATACTTTGTGTGACAGATAAGTGCCAGAATATCAGTTTTGTCCAGAGAAATAAGACAGAAATGAGGTGATCTAGAGACAGTAAACAGGAAGTCTATAGAAAACACAATATTTGATTCCACATCTTCAGAAGCAAGTTAGCATTAGGACTTCTATTCCTTCCCAATACTCACAGATATTTGGTATCTCATGCTAGAAATGATCTGGTTTTCATAGCTGTTCTGTTTGTTTGTGGTTCATGCTACTGTATGTGTCTGTGAGGCAGTGAGTAATGCTATCATTAAAAGTATTTATTTTGATTTATTGCATTTCTGTTTTCTGTGTTTCTATTTAATCATATTCTTCTTCATTGATTATAAAATAACAGTTTTGTTTGTGTAAAGACGTATTTTGTAAGTCACTGTTCGTTTACTAGTCTAAATGACACTTTTTCGATATTGTCTTTCATGTTTGGTCCTTAGAACCCTTTTCTGTGCTGTCCTATTGGAAAGGAGTAAAACTGTGGAGAAAATCTAGATAAAATAAGAAGCTCATAATGAGTGACATTCTAAACTTGTGATGAAAGAGAAGGGAAAGGCATCTCCACACAATCCCCAGTTGAACTCCTTGGATCTTCACTGTCTCTGCTGCTCCAGGAGGCTGGCTGCCCTCCTCAGTTCTCCATAGGCACTTCAATATCTGTTAGAGAAAAAGCCGTGGAACAGGAACAGAATAGGAGAAAGGAATGACTCATGCAGAGAAACAAAAGCCTCATATTTCAGGGAGGTCTTATCAATTTTATAAACTTATTTTCTGTTCACTGGAATGTGCTCTGTACCATCCACCCCAGAACATGGTGCTATTCAGGACATTTAATATGTTCAACTATTAACCCCAGGAGGTTTTAGTATTCCCAGGGTCTGACCCTGTGTGCACAGCACACGCAAGCCACCCAACACATCCAATCCTGGGGGCAGAGCAGGGATGGGCAGCTGGGCAGCAGGAGGCAGGAAGGCATTGTCTGGTTCCTGACTGCCTCAGCAGAACCTCGAGGGAGGGATGGGGCTGTCTGGTCCCAACCCTGGGCTTGCTGGGGTCGTAAGGGACCATCAGTGCTTGGGATGAGGGAGGGGAGAAAACCTTCACAAAACCTGCCAGTGACTGCCCTTTCCAAGCCTTTGTCCTTGACCAGTTCAGCTGTCTCTGTTGATGGGCTGCCCTGGCCCATGAGTTTATAAACTGCCTTAGTATTGCCAGGGTTTTGTCATTGTGAATTACTGTGGACTGAAATCTGCTTGAAAATGCAGAAAGGAGAGGGAAGAGGAGGAGGTATGGAAATACTCTTCCCTACCATGTGTTACACTGGAAAGGCAAACTTCCTGCTTGAAAAGACACCTAAGTTTTATTCAGCCAAGTCGCTCCTCTGGGAAATAGTGACGATCAAAGGGTTTTTTTCTTTCTTGAATACAGTAATTAATTTGTCACCCTGTCAAAGCTTTTCAGAGCTGATCTTAGAACTTCCTGCTCTCATGTGGGGTGATGTAACAGAGTTCAGCTGTTCCTGCTCTGAGAAGACAACAACAGGGCTGTCAGTAGCAGCAAGATAAAACTGTGATTTTTTTCACCAGTGAGAGTAATGGTGCTCACATCAGGCAGTGAATTTGAGCAGGAGCTTTTAGGATTTTTATCCTGAAATTCTGTGCAAATAATGAATAATCTTCCCAAATGTTCAGACAGCTCTGTTAGGTCTCTGTTTTGTCAAGCAAGTCAAAACAGTAAGATTTATTCAGTTTTACTGTTGCTCTGAAGAACCTCAGAGTACAGCAAAAATAGTCAAGAGCCTTATAATCTTCAGGCATGCTTTGCTGCTACTGCCTTAGGGAAACTGGAGCAACGAAAACATCCAGTGGCCTTTTTCCTTTTATTTTGAGCAGTGGTAGACCTAATGGACTAGTGCAAAACAGAATTCATTAGTTTGAATTCAAACTCTGAATAACAAATAAGCCACATTTATGTGCAGTCAATCACTTCCCTGTGAAACTAAGGAATTCCGTTTTTCATGAGCAAGATTAGCTAGCTGGCAGATCTCCACCTGAGTAAAATTATATTAACTAGTTCAGATATCCAGCATGAGCTGCTGCTTAGCTCAGTGGAAGATTGCACAGAAATTTTGATCAGATTTCACTGAAAAAGAATACTGCACAAATAAAGTCTGGCATATATATGATGGTGCTTTTCTTCTGTTATATTATACACATAATATCTCCATGGATCAGCCTCTTCTGACAGGAAAACCTTTTTCAAAAACCATATTTTAATTGACCATTTACAGAAGTCTCTTCTGGAACGGAATAAGTCCAGCCATGAAACTCCCACTCTGTATACTTACATATACACATAATTGCTATGTATCAGAGTGGACATCAAAAAATAACTGTAGACTAGAACTTAAAACACAGTGATACAAATGTGTTAGTCATTGTGCTGCTGTGCTGGAGATGGGTGGTGCTGTCACTAGCTCCAGCCATGAGAAGATGCACAGCAGTCTTCAGGGAGAGTTTGGACTCAGGGCTGAGAGCTGGCACAGGGCATTCTCTCTCTCCTGTCTCAGTAAATTAGGGTGTGTGACTGTGTTTTGTGCTGTTACATGTGGCTAGTATCTCCTGCTGGCTATCTGCAGGCAATTCCTGGCAGAGTGGGATTTCTGAGCAGCCCTTTGGAAGTGCCTTAAAGCCTCCAAATCTGTGGAGTCCTGTTCCTGATGGGATTTTAGATTCGGTGGTGGTGACAGTGCATTATATTTAGTTTCCAGTTCTGGTAAGTTGAAGTGATGTTACCCATATACTTTTTTTGAGTCTCAATCCTTAGATAAGGATTTCACAGTGAGGCCAAAGTATTTTTAGATTGTCTATTTAATTTGAATACAAATGAACATACTTTATCTACTGTGTCTTTTTTCCCCTTTACAGTTGCACTGAAATAGGAATTAAAAAGCCTGAGGGGAAAAAGAAAGAAATGATAGTAAGTGTTTAATTATGAATACTGCCTGTTTAAATTTCTATGAAAAAATACCCATTCATTACTTTATGCTTGTATAATTTATGTTTAACCGTTAATGTGTGCTATTTCAGGGAAGATTATGATATGATAATAATATCAATTTACCTGAGATTCATTATGCAAAATTTTGGATACAAAGATAATGTTACTCCATCCTAACTTTCCTTTGTCCTTACTGTGCAACTATTTAAACATCAGTGGACTGGCAATAAATATTTTCAGGAATTAAGAGTAATTATTACTCTCTTACGTTCTTTGCTGTGGAGTGTAAAAGTAGAAGTTCAGGCAGTGTAAACTGTAGATAACATTTAGTGATTAATCACAGCATCATGACATTGTTGAGATTGGAGGTGACCTCTGGAGGTCATCCAGTCCTCTTTGGAGTCCTTTCCTCCAAACCCCTACTCACTGAGGGGACAACTAAAGCAGGTTGCTTAGTCCATTTAGGTTCTAAATTTATTGAATGGACGCAGAACCTGCAATCTGCCTGGACAATCAGCCAATGTTTGACCACTCTCACTGAAAAAAAGAGTTGTTCTTTCTTATCTGATCTTGCATGGTTTTCATCCCAGGTGAAACTGATGCCAGATAAGTAAGATTTTCTCATTTTTTTGCTTATGTGGAGTCAGAGACTGACCAAATCACATAGGTGTTAAGTTAGCTTATTTGGATTTAAACTGCTACAGAGGATAAGCAACATTCAAAATTAGAATGTAAGTACTATAGGTCATAAACTTAAATCTATGTGACTTTGTCACACAGAATAATAGCCCTTTTTTTGAACTGTTTATTTTCCAAGCAGGTAAGTTTCAGTTGTGTGTAATTCATCTAGTATGGATTACAGGGAGCTTTTAAGGCAGTATTGATACAGATAATGCAATGTTAAACTATATATCCCTTCGTAGTTATTTTTGGCACTTTGACCTAGCACACGTACACTTTCATTGTGACATCTCTGCTGTATTTATCATTGTAATAGCTTCTTACAGCCAGGGACATAACAGAAAATATGGAATGCTGGCACTACAGGAGTCCCATTTATATCCTCCAAATATAACCTAAGTGGTTCAAGTGGCTTGTGTTGGAATTTAAGCAAACCAAATGGTGGACTATTTTAAGATTTTGGGAAGCCCTGAGTACTGTGTGCACATGCAGAGTAAATCTGTTTCATACATCATGGAATTAACTAGGTTGGAAAAGACCTTTGAGATCATCAAGCCCAACCTATGTACAATGACTCTAACTTGTTCTTTTTTCTGTCTTCTCCCTCTAAAGAGAAGGCAGAGTCCAAGTGACTGGATATGGATTTTCCCTCTTACTGAATTTATGATTTTCAGTCCAGTGTTGCTGTGTAGTGTGGCCTCTCTCAATGTGATATAGATTGTGCCACATACAGAGTTCCTTTGGGCAGGCTTAGCCTGTCAGAGGTTGCCATTATTATTCTGAACAGGAATGTCTCATTCTCCCATATGGCACTGAAGGCAAGCTATGTTATGGATTCATAACTGTTAAAAGGGAAAGGCTTTTGATAAATTTATACATTTTGAATTATAACTGCATTTTGATTAGGAATAGAGATTTATAGTAGTTACTTTCTTCCTCTGTCACTGCTTTGATAAAAAATTACAGTGAAAATGAACTGGGCTAGACTGCTGGCTTTACTGAAACTATGCCATTCTCACTGAGAACAAACAAATAAAGTTAACATTAAAGTTAATAAATGAAGTTAATTCCACCCAATTTCTTGCATAAATAAGAAATATAAATCTCAGAACTTATGTTATTGCTTTGATACCTGCTTGATATAAATTACTAAACTATACATTTGTAAAATGCCATAAGAACACCTATTTAAATTAGCATTTTAATTACTGTGAATAAAAAAACAACAGTAAGCTTATATTCTCACACCTGAATTATAAAAGCTATTTTAATGAAACAAACATTTGGGTCTAATTTGAACAGTAACATTTCTCTTTGTACAGATGTTTGTGCTGTACCTCATAAGAATGCTTTGTGAATAGGGAGGATTAAAAAAACATCAGTTTGGAAGTAACACAATATATTTTATTCTTTTCTCTCTGTTGAGTTGTATTTTGAGCCAAATTCTGTTTGTTCATGGAAATGGACTGAAAAGCAGGAAGACCAGATCTAAGTGATTATGGAGTGGATGACTTAATTACCTGAGAACACCAGTTCTTGGGCTGAGGTGGTCACTCCAGGTGTGTCTGTATGTCATGATACAACCTTGGTGTTTATTATCTCCCCTCCTTGTATTTTCTCTTCCAGTGAAATGGTACAGGAACATGGTCAGAAAGAGACCTCTAGGCAATAGGTATAATACACAGTGCCATAGTCTGTTTGCCTCTGGCTGCATCTTTATCAGTACATTAAACTGTCTCCCCGGATATGTTGGGATACCAGAACTCAATTATCTGTACTGTGACATGCTTTTGGCTTGCAATAGATCATACCCCAGTTCCTAGTCTAGACATCAGGATGGACCAGACATCATTCTCAATGGGCATGAACTTTATTTTGAGGACTAACTGAGCTAAGTATTATGGATTAGAAGATGATCCTATGTGTTTTTGGGACTGGGGAATAGGTATTGTCACTGTCTCATTCAGTAGTGTAAATGTAGCAATTTCTGTGTGGATATTTTGAGAGACCAGGATTTTGTTGTAAATTGTCTTGTAATATTTTTCCACTTTAAGGGCTTTGCTGTACTCTACAAATATCCTTTGAAACTAGAAAGAGGGTAGCTATAAGGGAAATTAAAGGACTTAAATGTAAACCTAGATTGCACCATTGCCAACCAATTCACACATACCCCATGTAGAACTGTAGAACTGTAACAGCACTCAGTGTGCACCTTCATGCTGTATGGAACAGGGCCAAGGCATGGTCCTAAGGACTGGCAAGGGCTGGAATGAAATCTCCAATCTGTTAGTGCAGTCCCTGACACACTTCTGGTGAATGTCTGTTGGAACCCTTTCCAACAAAGTCTTTGTTTGAGATTCACAGTTCCAATGGGCCCAATTGAATATCCTCTGGAGAGTGTTTGGGTATGGTTATGAGCACAGAATACTGTTTTTTGTGGCATCCTGTCCCTGGTTATTTGTACAGATACACGAGTGAGGTTGACTCCAGGATAATGACAGTGTGGGTGTTGAAAGAGAGAACATAGATTTTTACGTCCAACAAATTCCTTGCCTTACACATCTGCTGATAGAATCTCACCAGTACAGAACTCTGTCTCACTGATTATTCACATTTCTTCTCATGTAACTCTTGCAGCTTTTGCATTTAAGGACAGATTTTATGCTGGAGAGAGGATTTATGCTTTCCTACCTTTTCTGTTACACCAGCAGCCTATCTTTGTTTCTTCTGGGTCCTCATCAATAAATACAAATTTATTTGAATGAATAGATTGAAGTTACATAGAAGTTTGCAATCACTGCAGTATCATTAATTATACCAGGGCTTTATATTGCATAAAGTAAAGCAAAATGGAGCCTGCAATGTCTTTTTAGTAGGTGAGGAAAGCAGGTTTTAGAGTTACTTGATTATCACTATAAATATTTGACTGCTTTTTTTTCTGATTTGAACTCCTCTGTGGGAAATCCTTTTTAATTCCAAGCCACAATTCCTCAATTTTAATTCCAAGCCTCAATTTTTCACTTCTTGGCTTAGCAGATAGTGGAAAAGCTGTGGTGGCAGCTTATTTTCTCAGGGGAGAGAGTGTATCAGGCCACTTGACAGTGACTTCTCTGGTTGATTAAATTGTGTCAGCCACTTCCAAACAGAAAAGTCTTTTGGACAAATGATGAAAAAATATGACACAGGTTTTTGATGATAGAAGACATGAAACAGTGAAAGCCTTGGAATTCCTCAAGTATGACAGATTTTCCAAAATACTGACAAGTAACATATTGCATTGAACAAAGATAGTATTTGACAGTGGGACTAGTGTTTATATTTAAGGAATGCTTCTGAAAAGAAAATATTTTAAACATCTTGCATCAGCTAATGATGTATGATTTAGTTTATTTGCAGATTAAATCAATAATTCACAGTACTATCTGTGGGCCTTCCAGATGGCAATTTATCTGTAATAAGTCATATAATATCAAGTAAATATGTTATAAATCAGACTATTTCTTTGCTTTTAAGTTTTTTGCTCTAACGTATACAAACTTCCAAAGGTCTAGGTTCAGTGAAACTCTGGTTATCCAGGTGGGATTTGGAATGTTCAATTTCTTGGTTTAGATAGCATGACTTAAATTAGTATGGTATGACAGTAGGTTTAATTTTTCCAAGGAATTCTTAAGGAAGAAAATAAGTTGAGAGTGCAGATATACTGCAATGCATCATTATGTTAGTGAAATTTAAAGAAAAAACACTGTATAATATTTAGAAAATTTATATAATACAATGTTTAAACATCATAGATAGCATGAAAGGACCCTTAATCCAAGGGTAATTTAAAAAAAATAAATATCATAATCATAAAGCACCACAGTTTTCCAGAACAGCAGAATGTTATGAATAGACAATTTGAAAAATTAATTCTGTGAACTGAAAATGAAACCTAATTTTCTATAAATTTCTGTCTGATATTATGCAATGTTTTTATATATTATATTATTCTAATGATAAAACAGAATAATAATTCATATTTATCTTCCACATTATGACTATGGCCCTTAACAGCAAGCCCCTTACTCAAATAATAGCTATAAAATTCAAGCAAAGCCACCTTCTTTGGAGTTGTGATGCTTCCCATGCAGCAAGACTGTAACAGGTCAACTGTGAAAGAATGGGGCAGTTTTGAAGAAGAATATAATAATATATTGTTTTGCTATCCTTCATGTTACGACTTCCTTAAAGGAGAAACTATTATTTAAAGTGATAAGCATTCAAAATGATATAACCAGGGAAAGGACTATTAGTAGAAGTTTATAAAAGTTGCTTATCTAATATATAATTTGATTTCAGTTTAGCTCCTAATAATTCAAGCCATTGTTGTGACAATTGTACATTTAGGTACAAATTGTACATTTAGGTAACTCTAGCAAGTTACAAATATAGAGAGATCAAAAATTTCATATTTTGCAGTGTCATTCTATAACTAATGTGGTTTTTATTACCAATCCTGTTATCTCCAGCTGAACACTTGTCTATTATGTGGAGGAAGACCAAATATAGTCTCATAATTAACTCCCAAAATTTGTATGATCTTATCTGAAACTCTAGTGATGAGATAGTTGAAATAATCATGATAAATTCTATAGAAAGGTTTGTGCACTAAAGCAAGTAATGTTTAAACTGTACACAGAAATAAATACGAAGCTGAGGTAATTCTCTGAGTGCAGATGTGAAATTTTGCCATGAAGCTAATGTTGAAAGATTTAAATTTTCTGTAATCAAGCAATCACACATGATTCCAGTGTTAAAATCAAGAGGCAATTAAAATATATAAGTTGAAGAATATGTCTGACATATGATGTGAATTGCTTCTTCAAGGAAAGGAAGTGTGTTTATTAAATCATTCTTGACCACTGTATATCTACCACTGGCAAATTAAACAACAGAAGATAAAGAAAATAATTTAGGTCTTTTAGCTAATTGCTGTAGCTGCCATGTCTTACACTATGCAGTACACTTTCCTGGTTACTCCGGATTTATGTACTTCTGGGGATGATGTTTCTAAATCAACCCTCAGATCATCCTGCATGTTTGAACTTTTACATTAATTGTAAGTTCTTTTTAAAGATATTTTTTTTCTTAAATTTGAATAACAAAAATTGTGTCAAGTTTCATAATGTGTTTGAGGAAAAAAACTGCTAGAAATGAAGCACAACTCTCCCTTCTCTGCCAAACTGACTGCATTTCATGTCCACAATCCCCAGGTTTTATCTGATTTCACTCCAGTTGCACTAGATCACTAGATGGCTCCAAAAGTCTTCTGAATGCAGTTTTATTGCTTCAAGATGTTTTAATGTGGCATGCAGACATAAATATTTGCTCTTGGCTGGAACCTGACACACTGTAGTAGAAGTGCTAGGATTTGCCCCTGGCAGTTTTATTTATTTATTGAAAAAAAAAACCTCACCACCCCCCCCCAAAAAAAGAAAAAATAAAAAGAAAAAAGAACACATGTTCCTGGAAAATGTTTTTCTTCCCATAGTATTCTTACCTACCCAGAAAGTTATATTTTGCAATTTTCAAGATAAACAAATCATTAAAATACGTTTTCTTAGTCTCAGAATAACAAAGTATGTTATAAGAATCCACATTAAAAAAAAAAAAAAAGAAAAGGCAGGAAGAGAGCTGTTCAATAGAAAGCATTTAGATACCAATAGTATAGAAAATTGGTAAATTATTAATTAATTTTTATGACATCTAAATTATGTTAGATTATGAATGTTACACAGAAGATGCTTCAACTTTCTTTTTAGACAATTTGTTAGAAGTTACTCTTTCATGGAAGAAGACAGAAGGTTACTTTCTAAAGCATTTTAGAGCAGGTTTGCAGCACTGACAGCATGGAATGGCTGATTTAAGCCTAGATTACAAAATCCCTTTAAAAAATAGCTATTTTTCAGCTGTAAATTTATAAATGCTTTCTGTTAAATCCCTTCTGACAAGGAAATCCACTTGCAAAACGCTGGACTAATAGAAGAGCAATTAGTTTTTACATATGTTCTCAGTCTGATCAGGTTCTAAGTTTTGTCTTTGTTCTGGGCGAGAGGCTAGATATAGAACTGGAGTCTTGATAACAATTATGAATAGTATAAAGTAGATGATAAACTTTCATTTATAGATGTTCTTTCATTTATATGTTCAAAATAGAAGGGTTTATTAGGAAATTATTTATTCTTAAGAATGTAATGTGTGAAACTATAAGGAATTCTCAGTTGACCTTCAATATCAAAAAAGAGAAAAGATTTAATGAATGAAAATTGATGAAAAATGACTGAAAATTTGGTATTAAAATTAGTGCCATTAGTGATGTAGGAGAAAGAGGGAAGGAAGTATTTTAATGTTTGAATGGGTTGTGAGTCATGGATAATCTTCAGAAGGTCCAAAAGAAGCTTACACTTGTGGGAAGAAGAGAAGTTTCAAGGAAGTAATAGGAAGTAATAGGAAGAGGAGCTTCAAGGAAAATGGATGTGTAATGCTAGGAGCTGAGGAAGGTAACATCATAATTATTTATTTTTTCAATTAGAAAACACAGCCTTTGGAAAGGAGATTGTAGTATCACAGAATGCAGACACAGAATATGAAAAAATATCCAAGTACTTTTCTATTGATTTAATCTGTATTTAGGAGAACAGTGTGTGTCAAAAGGGAAAAAAAGAGAATGAATGAGTTTTGAGAATCTGTCATTGATACAAAAGCACATAAATCAGAATTGTTAAAAATGAAGGGCACTTATGGGGATTAATCAAACTCCTATTCACAGACAGGTCAACTGGAGCTGATTTCCCCTACTCAGCCAGGTTCTGAATATCTCCAAGCATGGAGATGTTGCAATCTCTCTGATTAACCAGTACCAGAGTTTGACCAACCTCACTGTAAAAAAGCTTTTTTCTTATGCTTGAGTGAAATTTCCCACCTTTCAGTTTGTACCCATTGTCCTGTAGCCAGATCCTACTGCAAAGAGTTTATTTACTTCAGTCACTCTGTCAGGAATTTATACACATTGCTGAGATCCCCCTGAGCCTCCACATCTCCACCCTTAGCAGTTATTGTAGCTTCTCCTCATAATCCAATATATGCTCCAAGGCCTTCCTTCTCTGTGGCCTGGCTTCAGTAATCTCACACCTCTCTTGGACTGAGGAGCCCACAGCTGGACACAACATCTAATATGGACTGCAACTATTGTCTTGCTAAGTGTTTTGATGAGCTTACCTTGCTTCTGCTAGGAGTCATGACAACTTTGCTGAATAACACCAAGAGAATGCAGCTGAAGTCTGGAGGAGAATGTATTTCACTATTGACCCATCTGTTACATCAGACAGGCATTAAGGATATGATCCCACATTTTTTTGGTGAGTTTTAAAATTTGATGAAATACATTAGGATTTAAAATGCACAATTGAAATTTAAAATTATATTTTAATAGATAAATGATTTAAATTCAGCCAGCTTTCTCCTTGAATCAATTGTTATTCCTTGTTATTATTTGGTTTTGATCTTGTTCAATATTGCTTTTTTCATGTTGAATTTTGGTCATGGTGGGAAGAAAACAAAAGTATCAATATTTTTATGCATATTTCAGGACTGTTAGAATTACATTGGACAAAAATATCCCTTTTTTCTTTTAGCCTACCTTATTTTTCAGCTTACTTTTAACTTTTATACTTCACACACAGTTCCTCAGTTATTATTTTTAATGACTAATTAACCAAAAGTGCATGACTTCTGATTGCTCATTTAAATTAACTAATGAACATGAAAGACTTCATGTAGTTTTGACACAGGAAAAGATGTTCTCAGTTGCTATGTTCTTATCAAACTTCCTCTCAGTCATATGCAAGTGAGAAATTTAAGGTTCAGAAGAAGAGATGTTAGGGTGTGCTGCTTTGTAATGTGTGCAGTTTTGCAATGTGATGAAATAAGCATAGGTACAAGTGACAGAACAAGAACAATAGTACAAGTTCTGTGCAAGTGACAGAACAATTTATATTTACTTTTTTTTTCCTACAGTCTGTAACTGAAACTCACTAGTTGACATGGACAGCAAAAGAGTATACATGTCACAAAATTTATTTTGATGTTTAAATTTATCTGAAAACAGACATCCATGGGAATTACAATAAATACCATTTTTTTCTGTTGGAATGGTCTCAGAGTAGTTCACTGTATATTTGGAAATATTTAGGGTATTTCTGGTCATCAGCATGAATCTTTCTTCTTTGTACCTTGCCTTTGTTATCTTAGTAATGGTTTATACTTTGGAAATTGTTTGAGACATCACTGTGGCACCATATTACAGTCTAGTTTTAGACTTCATTAGTTTAATGTTAAGCTTTTCTTTAAAATTTTTGTACAGTATTAGAACTCACAAAATAATAAAGTCCTTGGGTTCTGATATTGTATTTAGGAGTAATATGCAGGTATTTTATTCATTGATGAAGGCCCTGGTTATTTCCTCAGAGGGAAATTATATAATCAATACTGTAAGCATATCTCCAGCTTAAAAAATCAGTTAAATGATAAATTAAGGTAATTATAATAAGAAATGTACATGCAGAGTGAATAATATTTTTAAGCTGTTAATTTAATGATGGGTAATTTCAATACCACCAAACAAGAAAGTTCCCACATTCATATGTTTGGTAATTTAGGAGATGGAATTGTCTCAGCATCTTGTAGTACTAACATTTAGACTCTGCCTAATCTGAAAAAATGTGCTGATTAGCCCATGGATCTGAGTGCAATTTTGGACTTAAATGTAGCAGATAAATGGATAATCTGCTTTCTGTTGTTTTTGAAATTCTACTAGCAATTCTTGGAGTTGCTTGATTTTTATACAAATACTCTAATTGGGTAGCAGTAATGTTAAATTTATGTGAACTATGTGAAACTATGTGAAAGTGCTTATCAATTTGAATTGTCTGGAACTGAATTGCCATGCATCACAGAATAAGGAATCACAGATGTAATATGTTTAACAAAAGATAAGCTGGTATATCCTGTTCTAGGCAGGGTTTCTGAATGACTGTGGTAAAACTATTGTTTAGGTATTTTACTGATCTGGCCAGATACATGGATAATTGTTTAAATGCTAGTTTTTTAATGAAAATACTCAATATTTTGTCCAGTTGAAGATCAAGTATATTTCTGTCCACAGCTACACAAATATTACTTTCTTTAGAATCCTAAATTTGGAAACAATTCTGAAAACTTGTGATCAGAGGTATTTGTTAGGGTGAAGCCTTAGTGAAGCAACTTACCCCTGACAAAATGCCTCTTTTTCTTACCCATATTAAATCTAGTTTCAGCCACATATTTTTTCGGTATGGTACCATGAGTGGAGAGAAATAGTTACATGCTATTCCAATAAAACTTCCCTTCAGTTCTGCAAATTTCAGTGTTATACACCATCATGTTTAAGAGTTTTCTATAGTTGCTTCCTTATAGGCTTTCTGTATATTGAGCAGAAATATCTATTGAGCAAAACTTTTTTATTCCTCCAAAATGTGTGAACCTGCTGATACTCTTTAGTAAGATGAAGCATGGATGTAGGCCAGCTACGCTTTCTTCTTCTAAAACACATGAGATTATTGTAGTGGTTCAAACCACTACATCTGAAACTCAGATTTTCTTGAACTAAGCATATGAAAATCTTAAGTCACGATGTGTTTTTCCCAAAGCAGAAGCACTTATAAAAATGCTGTTGGAAGACACATTGCACTTTACTGGCTTTTCATATTTACTATTAAAAATATTTTATTAGCAACATAATTATTTAAGTCTCAAAGTACATAATTCTTTAAGTTCTTTCTCCGTGTTTAACAAAACTTTCAAGAATAGAATTAACATCTGAGCAGAAGCAAGTGGGAAGACATTCAGCTGCTGACTGATGTTGATAAGTGTTACCGGTTCTCTTCTGGTAACATATAAATGGCCATATAAAACATGAGATAAGAACCCTTTTAGTGCAATAATCAAGCTCCATTTTAAGAGTAATTTTAAGAAATTGCTTTTGCTCTCTCCTTTGATTCCAGATTTTTATTAATTTTAATGTTTAATAACATGATTTTCAGACTACATTTTATCATGGATATGCTGGTATACAATTGTTTTGGTGATACTACTATATTTTAGTTTTAACAGTATTTCTCCTTGTTATTTCATGGTTTAGCTCTTTATTTCTTACTTTATTACAATTTGTAATAAAAATTTGTAATGGATCAATTGATCATACTTAATATTTCTGTCAAACTGGAATATTAATCCTTCAAAATATGTCAAATATTTTTAAAAATTGATTTTGTAACTACTGAGATCACTTTTTGGAGTTATTAGGCACTTTTAAGTTCCTGGACATAATTTAAAGCAATCCTCCACAGTTTGCAGTGTCTTGCTTTGCACCCAATAAATGCATTTTGTTTGCAACAGTAGTAAGATGGAGAACCAAGTGCTAGGTCTTCTGTAAAGAGGCAACCTTTGACTTTGTTCTTAAGGACAAGACAGGTATTAAGTATGTGATACAAGCTCACATATATTATGGTTCAACTGCTGCATTATTTAATAATTCACTGATACAAACTGATACATTATTTCCATTTGAAAAAATCCTGATCTGCTAGTGTTGACTCCTTAGTTAAATATTGTTAGGGTGAATATTTGTCATAAAGTGGGTAATGAAAGAACTTTTTGGTTGTTATATTAATGAGAAACAGGATTTTCACAAATCCTCTTGTTCCCATTTGGGTTCATGAGGTAAAGTCAAGGGCATATGATTAATCCAGTGCTCTCTAAGAACTGGTAAGCAAATAGATCCTGTCTTGTTCTGATTAACTTTTCTGAGGACTTGGGAAAAAAAGCTCAGTTTATTATGATACTATGATTTGAGGGTTGGATATTATGATGTGTGACACCAGATTGCAACAATGGGGTTTGCTCAGCCTTAAAAAATGAAAGCTTAGGGGTGACACCACTGCTTTACAATTACCAAATAAGGGAGAAGATGGATCCTGGTTGTTAAAAGAGACACCTGATTAAAGGAGAAGAGACAATAGACATAAATTGCAATATTAGCAATTCTTATAAGATGTTAGGACCTTTTTTTTCACCATAATAAAAGGGCCAAAAGTTGCACCAGAAGAGGTTCAATTGGGAATATGTTTTTTTTTTCGTTAACAAGATCATGCTAGGTTAACAATTGAACTAGATGACCTTAGACATCTTTTCCAGACTAAATGCTTACATTCTCGGTTACAAAATAACAGAAGATGATAAAGAATGTTCTATTTGTTTCAACATTTAGAGAATGGAATATTCATGTCGAATCCAACATTCATGTTGAATCCATGCATTCTAAAGTGAATAGCAGAGATTCTCTTTTGCAAGAATGTCGTTTAAGTGAAGAGGCCCCTTAGCACCTCATCAGGATCTATCTGTGGTGGATTTCTCAAGAATTTTTGAGACAGTGAAGGGAGTGGTCCATTATTGGTGATTGCATTGGCAGGGAATTTACATTTTATAGGTGTTGGGGTGGAAGTAGGCCTGGAACAGGCACACCCACCAGTGGAACCTCTGAAATCTTGTTAATGTGAGATGAGAGAAGGTAGAGCTATTTACACTTGATGTGACATTATCCTGATTCGAGGTGCAAATGTCAAAACACTAGATTTTTTTTTTCCCCTACAACACAGAAGAGTACTGTGTACTTTTAGGGTACACAGAAGAGTTCAGGTTATTCAGAAATGGTTTGTATCTCATAGATGGGAGGCAGAGAAGAACCCAATTGTTTATATGAACCAGGATTTACAAACAACCTTAACTAGCTGCAGCAGCTAACAATTACACACCACTTCCACTCTTCCTCTGAGAGGAACCAAACAAACATTGGCTATTTTAAAATTTGCATCTAGGAGTTAGCATGAGAATAGGTGAGCTGAAAATTTTGGTAGACTGGCTTGAGTTTAAAAAGCCCAAAGGAACAGAGAGACACCCACTTCTGTCTATCCTTGCTGTCATATTGCATACCCATACAGGATATCTACACTTGCACTCATGATGGGAGCTAAAACAGATTTGGAGACAGACTGAAGGATCCACTTTCACAAACCATGCATTGGAGTGCCAACAGTGATAGATCCAGTCTGGGAGTCCAAGTGAAGAAAAATATGAGATGCCAGTCAAACAGGAACAAATTTAATAAAGACATCAGATTTTTTGAATCAAACAGGGCTGCACCCAATTGTGGTTTTGGTAGGTCATTACAGAGAAGATTTCAAGCTGGGCTATCTAGTTGTTTTTCAAAAGCATTTAGTTTGGATATTATATTTACTATTGATATAGTCTATTATAATATTTTCTGCAAAGATTAAGACTTGTGATTATGAGATATTGATGAACTCACATTGACTTACAAAGAGGTTTCTGTTTGAAAGCTTTTTTCAAGCAGTATTTTTATTTTATGAAGAGCAGCATGCTTTTACCTTTTGCAGTATTATTTGTATTACCTGGATGAGGTGTCATTGCTTCTAGAGTGTGATTTCACACAATATTGTAACTGCTTTCACAGTTACTGAGAGCAGATATCTTTGTGGGTTGGCATATGCTTACTTTTATAGTTTGACAGCATTTTTAATTTAATGAGGTTGGCATTTTTGCTCAGCCTACTAAACTTTCCATTTGTGAGTAATAATTCTTTTTAGCTCTCCTAATATTTTTTCTTTGGAAAGTCAAGTTTGTTTTTACAGTACTATTTTATCTATATTGTAATTGGCCATACTGCAAATAGTGAATCATCTAACAAATAAATTTCTAAATTTGCGAACTGTTTGAATGCATTGAAAAATGACAAACTAGGTGTTCCTTCATCTATGAATCTTCCCAGTCTTTCTTAATGTAATTCCATCAGCAATTCATGATACGTACACAATATCATATGTTCTTCCTAGAACAGCTTCCAAAAAAATTAGTTTCAGAGAATATATGAGAACTAAAAAAAATAAACACAGATACCTGTAGTATAAAAAATGGTCTGCACAAACAGAATTATCTGCTTGTTAGTGCTTACTTGAATAACTAAAAACCATTGTGATTTAAATTGCTTAAAGTTAGATTTAAAACAGCTTATAAGATAATTGTATTCTTCTGGGTTTAGAACAAATGCATAAATAACCTGATATTTATTATAATAATATTTTATTTGACTGTATTAAGTATAATTTGAGTGTGTTTTAAAACTGATAAACTAGTTGATGAGTTTATGAAATGAATTTATATAATTATTGAATATTGGTAATTCAAAGCAGTTAGCTCTGTAGCACTTAAGCCTCTTGCTTCTACGTAAGGAATGTGAATTTGGACAAGACTTATGGTAGACAGAAATGGCTACCACTTGGAAGTCTTTCAGGGTTCTAAATCAAGTGACTTGATGGTTTCACACCATTTGCCACTGTCTAAATACTTTTATGAAAATGTTTCACAGCAGTGTCTAGATACTTCAGAAAACTCCCTGCTGATTTAATTTCTATGATTTCTTCAAAATTTGACTGTAAAAGGTAACAGTCTCATCATGATGACATATATTATATTGCCACTACTTGAGTAAAATGATGCTGTTTTTTTTGTGGGAGAACCATTACTTAAAAATATAGCATGTGGAAAAAATGGGACAAAATATGTACAGCTGCCTATAGTAACTGCATGAACTTTTTAATACTCAAGTATAATACAGAAGTAAATGAATAGGATTTAGGGTTCTAATTGGAAGTATGTTTTTTTACTTTATAAACCAATCACTTAGAAGTTATTTGGTATATGTCATTTGCAGGAGGCAATAGCTCATATAGAAGGGAAATCATTAAAGTGCATCAAAAATTTAAGTTCCATGTTAATATAATACTTTATGATGATAAATATTTTCACCTGGTTGAATCTTTTCAGTGGGTGGAAGACTTTATTAGCATTGTTACTTTTATTTGAAATTAGTAAAAAAAAGAATGGACCTTCATTGTAACACTTGTCATTCAAAATTATCAAATTAGAATCACAGAATCATAGAATGGCTTCTGTTGTGTTACTTAGGGACCCTAAGTATCATCTGGTTCCAAGGACCTGACATGGGCAGGGACATCTTCCACTAGACCAGGTTGTTCAGAGCCCCATCCAGTCTGACCTTGACCACTTTCAGGGATGGAGAGTTCACAGCCTTTCTTGGCAACCTTTTCCAGTGCCTCACTACCCTCCCAGTAAAGAATTTCTTCCTCATATCTAATCTAAATCTACTCTCCTTCAGTTAAAGGCCATTCCATCATGTTCTGTCACTACAGACCCCTGTGAAAAGTTCCTATCCATCTCTCTTGTAGTCTCTTTAGGTATTGGAAGGTGATCTAAATTTTCCCCAAAGCTTTCTCCTGTCTAGGCTGAGCAGCCCCAGTTGTCTCAGCCTGGCTTATGAGAGGTGCTCCAGCCCTGTGATCAACTGTCTCTCCTCTGGACTTGCTCCAACAGGTCTGTGTCTGTCTTGTTCTGGGGACCCCAGAGCTGGATGCAGGGTTCCAGGTGAGGTGTCACCAGAGCAGAGCAGAGCAGAGCAGAGGGGCAGAATCCTCCCCCTCATCCTGCTGCCATGCCAAGGACATGTAAGGAAATTTCTGGGCTTTGCTTAATGGGACTTACAACTCCTGACACACACGGAATGTTTCATAAACCAGCTAGAGAATGCTAATAAAAGGAGTATAATATATGGAAATATTGTCACTTTCTTAGAGTAAGGTGTTGACATGAAATCTTGAAATAGTCACCTCTGAGAAATGGAGATTCATGGTGTAATACTTTCTTCAGAGTCTGTGTCCCATTACCATTTGGGTACAGGCAGCTGGACCACTCTCCTATTTTAGAAAACACAAGGAAAGGTCTCAGAGAGAAGAGAGAAATATTTTCATGAACTATGGTCTGAGGCCTTAACTGGCAAATGGGAGTTCTGAGTTCCTAATCTTGTCTTAGCTTAACTGGTTTCAAACCCACAACATGCACTTCAGTGAAGAGTGATGAGGCTATAGAGTACCTGAACCTGAGAGACATCCTTCTCTCACCTGGGGAGAGCTGGGTAATCATGGATGATTCCTCTTATAAAGGAATTTTTCCTTTAAGGTTGTCAGTCAAAGTTTGATTTCTATGCTGGATTTATTTAATAAATTTTTTTAGTTAATAAGTTAATGTAGCTGTGCATAAATGTAATTGTTCCTTAAATGTTACTGAGATATTAGTTTTTTAAACAGTAAGACCTACATGGAAAGTATCTGTCATGTAATAAAAGTTACATTTATTTCTATCTATGTTAGAATTTTATTGGTTATTCTGCTGTTCTTGAATTAAGCTGAACGCCATCTGTGGTTCACTTAATATTTTATAAACTTTTATTACAATCCTTCTTTTATCTTTTGTATCATACCTAAATTCATAACTACATTCTCTAAAATTTCTCTTCATGTGAAAGATCACATTATAAAAATAAGGACATATTTTCATGATGAAGATCAGTTTATATTTTGCCTTCAATGGGATTTTTATATCAACCTTTTCTGTTATTATGTAATTGGCTTTTCCTCTTTTTTTTTTCCTCTTGTTTTCTTCTAGTATATATGACAGTTCCATATGCATTAATCATAATATTAGAAATATCACTGCACTGATATTACATAAGCTTTGGCTACTTGTAATCCACTGGGACATTAAATCTAAATCTTGGCCTGATGTAATTCTTGCATTGCTAAGAACTAACCAGTCTACATCTAGTCACAGCAAGCCTTGCAGTATCACAGACTCACAGAGTCAATTAGGTTGGAAAAAGCCTTTGAGATCATTGGGTCTGACCTAACACCACCTTGTCAACCAGACCATGGCACTGAGCAACATATCCAGTCTTTTCTTAAAGTAAAAGGAATTTGCAAGGATTCTGGATTGTTTACAAACCTGATGTATACTATTTAGTTCTGATGTTTACTATTGTGTGAGGACTGAAATAATTTCAGAAATGGGAACTGGAAGCTGGAAAGGGAATAACCCCACCCTGGTGAGGTAAGTAGGGCCAACACTGAGAATTTGGGAACATACTGGCTATGTTCTCCTTCCAACTGAATTGCATATAAAAATACTATGTGGTCTGTAGGTTACCTGCATTTTGAAAGGAGCGATAACAAGTAGTTAATGGCTTCCTCTTTGAAATGGAAATAAAAACCCGTAGTTTTGTATGAAATTATTTAATTTTTCTTAAATGTCTCAAAAAGAGTTTAACATTTCTTAAAGGGATCTATGCATGCTACCTGTAGTTAGTGATTTCACATCATGACTGAAATATGAGAATATAGGCACAAGAGCTGCACTACTTTCTCACTTTTGCAAAGCCAAAATAACTTTGGAAATCAAAGTAAAAAAGATTATAGGTGTAATAAATCAGAACATTGGTACTGGTTGCACTAAATACTATTTGGAAACAAATTATTTTGGCATAATTATCAATATATCTAAACTGTTTAGCCTCTATTTTGACATTTTCTGTTTATGTTTCATTAGTCAGCTATTTGTACCAGGAACCTTCCAGCAGACCTCAAGGAATATCCATTAAAAATACAAAAATAGCAGTTGAAAAATGAAAACCAGACTTTTATGGAAAAAGGTAACCCAAGATAACTTATAGGTGATGATTTAAGGCAACATAAATAAATTCTGAGATGAGTAGTGATCTGTAGTGTCACTGTTGGACACGAAGCAGAAGTGTGGATTCTATGCAGCAGTGCGCACCAGAATGAGATGCTGAGGAAAAGCTTTATTATCCAAACTTTTCTGCTTTTTATAGTGTATTACTCTACAGGTTTAATGTGATTGGTAAAGGGAACACCACCTCTCTGTCCCATTGGTGGGACAAGAGAAAACACACCACAGCTGTACAGAACTGCTTTGAGAAAATGAGATTATTTACAATAATAGTCCTTGAGCGAGAGCTGATCTCAAGAGACTTTCCCTTGGGAACAGATCAGCCACTGACAGGCTGGAACCCTCTCAGACTCAGAAAAATCACGTCCTCACTGGAGAATTAATATTATTTAGTCTCCTGCTTGTCTGAACTCTCTCTGTCTAATACAAATACCCAAACATATGGGATGACAGAATAAGGTAGAACTATGAATTTCTTTCAGGACAATGTTAACTGCAGTTTAATGAACCTGTACAAGAAATAGTGTTTAAGTATATGGGTAATCTCTTCCAATGTTCAGCTTTTAATATAGGATAATAATATATAATAATAATTATAATAATAACAATAATATTCTTTTTTCTGTATATGTTGCACAACTGGATCTATATAGATCCAGAAATTATATATATATAACCTCTGTTCTGCAGATATACATTCATGAAAAGAATATACCTGATACCATCTAGTGCCACTGTACAGCACAACTCAACTTCAAATACCAGAAGTATCTGATGCTATTAGAAGGTAAAGAACGTAAATTTTGTGTTTCACAAATACATTTAAAAATAGTTTTGTCATTCTAATTTTTCCTAAATTTCTATTTATCTTGAAGTACTTATTTTCCTCCTTCCAAGGTTTAATGTGTTTCTAGAATGTAAAGAAAAAGCATTATATTTACAATAGCCTCTTCATTACTATCTGTAAAAGGTTGAAAGGTATGATGGACTGCTAAAGTCTGCTGGAACTGTTGGATGCTGGGGCAGGGAAATACTGGTATGAAAATTTAACAGAAGTCACTGGGCTGATTAACACCAGGGAATCAGCAAACTACATACTGGTGGAGATAAGATACCCATAATCTACGTTGGAAAATTGCTGGGACAGACAGTTTGATTTTGCTCCTCCCTGGGGAAAAATCAGACCAATTTCTTGGATTGTCTTTGCTCAAGCAGCCAGCTAGGCTAGTTGGATAATGTGGGTGAATATGCTGAGTCTCTCCCAGAGGGATTTATATTTCCACTACTTCTTTAAACTCTTAATAAAATAATGGAATCAAACCAGGGCCACTCACCCATGAACTCATGCAACTTTTTGTTTGATTGATTTGGTTTTTGAACGTTAATGTAATGGTAGAGAAAAATCATAATTGTATATACCAGACTCAAAAGTGAACCTGACAGAATACTCAGGTTTTCTTTTGCTTCCTTTCTGGCAGGGTTGGAATGTGTTGTGCTGAATTTTTGTGTCATGCTGAATGGATGTATATACATTTTTAAGAGAAACTTGGGCCCTGTCAGTAAAAAAAAGCTGAGCTGATTCTAGCTATCCTGGCAAATCAGAAATTATATTAGTAATCATTAAGAGCATAAAATTTTCCTCAATAAAAAACTTTAATAAACAGGAGCATGTATAGTTTAAAAGACCAATAGAGAAGACCACATATGAAAAATTACTGCATGTGTTGTTAGCTCATGATCATTATGTTAAGTCATTAAATCATTAATTCATTAAATTGATTTATTGTATTAATTTTTTCTTATATTTAGTTTAATTAATAGGACTTTTATATGCATAGATATTTTAACATCTTAGGCATTTTTATAATAGTTACAATAAACAAACAGTTATTTTATAATTTTATAGCACTATACCTGTGTTGTTTAAAAGATAAAAAAAAATAGCTACTTTATGTTAAAGATGTTCTTAGTGTTACTATTTCAGATAAGCTGCCCAAACATATAAGTCAGGGGAAAAATAGGGGGAAACAATGGGAAATGTATAAATCAGGATAGAGTAGTATTTTATCTTTATTTGGGTTTGGAAAAGACTGAGACAAAAGATTACTTTTAATTTTATTTTTATTTTTTTTTACAAAAGCATCTAATTAAATATGCTACTGTCTTTCAGTTTCAGCCCAGATGAGAGAGATTGCTGAAGGGCAATGAACTGTCTTCATCTCTGAAATCTCTCACTCAATTCATCTGTCAGGTCAAACCTGTTTTGACAGTGAAATCTTTATTTTTGTATTTTAAAGGGGACTCAAAGCTTGTGAAAGATGCCAGACTGACAGTACAGAAAGGTGAAGTCATCAGTTTGTTCATGGCAGAGATGCTGCTCATCAAGTAACCTCAGCACTAGAAAGTTCACACAAGCTTTAGCATTAAAGTACAGTTGCTTCATAATTGATTTTTCAAGTCATAATTTTAAAAACCACGGCAAAATCCAGAAGGTAGTTACCTACTGTAACTAAACCCAGCACCAGGTTTATCAGCTTTTATAGCTTTGTTTCCCACTTTTAGTCTTTTGTGTGCATGAAGCTGTTTTCAACCTGTTGACATTTGACTACCCATTGTGTAAGGTCAATTGAGATTTTGTGCTGCCATTTTATATCCATCTGGTTTGCCACCAGTTCTTTTTGAGATGATCTTTACCACAGTAACCACTGCAAGATAACAGCAAAGCTGGACAGCAGCATATTACACTTGATGGTAAAGCAGCAAAAGATGGAATGTAAAAGGAGAGGAAGGATAAGAAAGAAGGAAAGTATAGCAAGCTTATAATTCAGTAAATTATAGATAGGCAGATGCAGAATATAGAAACGGAAACAGAGCTGGAGAATTCAGAAATGGAAACAAAGACACTAGACCAAAAAAAGAATAGAAACACATAAAATAAAGAATAAAGAATGCTAGGTATGAATATGAGGGCACAATAAATATTTATGTAAAAATGTGATCATTTTTTGGAGTATACTTGTTATACACAATTATTATGCTCATTTTTCTTTATTACAGCCATGGGGCTATATCAATATTTTTCTTTGCTTGGAGAACCAATACGCATAAGACCAAAAATTGTTTTGCGTTGCTAGAATGTTATATCTTAACTTTTAATGATATTTTTCTTGGAATGTATAAATCTACTGAGTAGTTTTCAAACATGTATTTTATTAATTTAATTAATGAAATTCTTGTGCCTTTTTCTACGCATATCAGCATTCTTCTCAAACAAAGACTTCTAGTTAATTTTTATTTCTTTGCCTCTTATCCCTTTTTACTCAATGTGTTTGATGAAAGTTTGTGTGTAAAACCTTTTTATCAAATCCAACATATTTGCATTTGACTTTGAGAAGTAAAACTTCTGTATTTTCATAGATAAGGGTTCATTACTCTATTCAAAGGGAATTTAAGCATTTGGACAGTGGATCAAAGACTACTGCTTATTGTCCTCTGTTAGTCAAAAGGCAGTTGCAGTGCTTGTCTATTAAAAAAGATGAACTGAATGTGGCCCAGCATATTTAGCCTATGTGACAGGGGCAGAGCAAGAAAAAACTACTGATTTTGTTAAAAGCCTAAAAAAAAGCTGAAAAGGTGTTCTTTGTGTTTTCTTTGGTGAAGATGCTTGTTTAAATTCATTTAAATTTTTTAAAAGATTGAAAATTACATTAAAATGTTTTGCTTTAAGTATTTTCTCAATAATCTTATAAGATAAATGTTAGTCTTTAGTGGGATAAGGTTATAATGGTTTTACTATTGTAATTGTAATACTTTTGTTCCCTACACTTGTTCTAATTCATTTTCATACACCAACAGTAATTTTGATTTTACTAAATTATTTATAAGAGCTGAATGTCTTTGTGAATATGAAATTAGCATAATTCATTATTTTACTACTTTAAGCCAGACCCTCCAGCTCTTATTTAAGTAAAAACCTTGCTGAAGTGTATACCTATGCCTGAAGCAGAGTTTTGACTTGAATAAGGCCTTCAGATCAAATCTTTTGTTTAATAATACATATGTAAATAATATTTTATAGATATTTTGATTCCTAAGTTAAAGAATTAGTTTTTAATTCTTTGCATATTACCACTGAATATAATTTAAAATTAAGGAAAAAAAAGCTAAGACTAATTTAATGATACAAGTTAGAATGAAACTAGGGTATGGAAAGTTTTAATGACTAGTATATAAATTCAGCAAGGAAGAGCTAAATTGGTTTTCATGTATGTAAGTTCCACCTGAGAATGTGCAAGTAGAAATAACAGCACATACCAGCAGTACTGTGACTGATGTTAGATTTCCTTGTTTTTTAAATGTGTTTGCCTGTTTTAAATGCAAGCTGGATTTTTCATGCAGAATGTGAAGCATTTTGCATTTGATTCTGAACATGAAACCATTTAATGTAGTTTTTGATTAAGGGGTGGAATGGTGAGGTTTTTTGCTTAGTTCTGATGTGGTTGAAATTTCAATGAAGCATTTACTTAGGATATTGACATGATTAAATGATGATGGGAGTCCTGTAGGATTCAGTAATCAAATTTTTGTCATTATTACAGGAGTAACTCATGAAATGCCAACATCATTAAATCAGTTTCAACTGAAAATTTAAATCCATTTGACTTAACTAGTGTATACAAACAACACTCCTTTTCCCTTTTGCAGCCAAAAATGAAAATGCAATACAACCACAAAGATTCTGTGAACACTTACAGAAACAATTGAAATAAGTCTGTTTATGTATGTCTTTTTATCAGAATATATTTATTTTCATTCTGCCAATAGCAATTTGTCTTTTACAAGCTTGACTTAGAATTGACTCATTCTTTAACAGTGTTGCAAGAGAAAAAGCACCTCTCAGGGGTCGTGCAATGAATTCCCTGGCAGAAAATTTTGCTTCACCAGTAATAGTGTGTGCTTTATAATTGACTTTGTCAAGTTTAATAAAATTGTACCACATATATGTTTTATGAGATAAAGATTAATCTGAAAAGCACAGCTTCTACGTCAGAATTTCTTTGTCGCTAATCATTTGTCTGTGTGTTACTTATGCTCAAAACAATGCCTACCCTGATTCTATCTATGTATGCTTAAGTCCATGAATTGAGAAAAAGAAGCAGGTCTAATTTTAAAGACAGCACTGTCACTGTTTTGACTATGTGAATGTGAATACACTCACAAGAAGTGAATGTTGAGACTGAAGCCTGGGAAGGGCTATGCCACTTGATGCTGAGGCAATTTAATAGCTTATTCAATGATTCAAAAAAATTAGTCAGGATTCACAAAGAAATTTATGATCATAATTATAGCATGTACTTTCTAAGCATGGTGTTTTTCAGTCACATTTGTAATCTCAGCATGGTCACTTAAGCTTCCTGTAGAATGCATGTGGAAAATAGGGAATCTTAGTCTGTGATCCACCAAAGCCTGAATTCCAGGTGTGTGTTATCTCAACTGACAAGGGTGAGACGGGTGTTACAAGTCCTAGCCCTTAGTATGAATGGATTTAAATTCAGGCTTTATTACATTATCTTAAGACACTGAGTTGTGGGAGCTGGTCATGAGTCTCTTCCATTTGCTTTTAACTGAAATGATGTTCTCATTGTATGATTAAATAAATGTCCACTCTAGCAGGAAATAGAACATAATGGTCTCTCAGACTGGGAACTGACTACTAGCCACCAAGACAGGGTCCTACTTGATGTCTCATTCGCTGCAGACCACCATGCACCAGCTATTGCTACAAGCTGAACTTGCTGGGATTGCATTTTCTTTCATGAGAAAAGGCAAAGCTATTTATGCTATCTCCTTGTACTTAGAAGATAGATTCCAGCAAAACTTGAGTCTTGATCTCAAACTTGAATCCAAAGATAGAATTTGGCACTCTTTTTTTTTAGGTATTTGTGTGGTATAAGTGTGTATATTCATGCACAAATGCAGACTGTGCCATACATATTTATAACAAAAATTTCAGATATGATTCAGCATATCCAGACGTACATTATTGGCACTTCAGTTGGTGTATTTCTGTAACTCTTAGAAAAAGTGGTAGGAATGGCATAGAAATACTTAAAACCGTTTAAAAAATGTATGAGTTACTTGAAAGAATTTGCGATTGCAGTAGTTGCAGATGTGAAAGTAAATATTATTTATTCATGCATTTTCAATGGGTAAAATTCCAAGTGAAACCAATGTTGAAAATGCTGATAATGGGATTTCAATTAAATATTCAGTGGATTAACTGCTATACACTTTTTGGCATAGGTTGAAGGGGATACTCTGTCTCTGAGGGTGTTCAGGAAAAGTTTTAATTAAAAACAGAGTGTTCTGAACAGAAGAATTCTGGGTAGCAGGCTAAAAGAAGTACTGCAAATTTTGGGTAGGTAAATGCATATTTAAATGTAAGCCTAAATTAATCTAGAAAAAAGTAGTACAGTGTTGGGGGTTAGGTGTCCTTTTTTTTTGTTTGTTCTGGTTTGCCCGTGGAATTTTTACCCATTAGTTGCGGGGACAACCTAACTGTGGGTACTTAGTGAGTGCTTGAAAAAAGACGAAGAGTTTGGCCGGGTCCAGGGAGGGGGAAGGGGGCAGGGAAAAAGCAGGGTGGGGACAGTTTGGTGGGCTTTTCTTCAGCTTCGGAGAAGGACACGTTGGGCGCGGAGCTGCTGCTGTGGGGAGAAGGGAATTTCGCCATCACCCAGACGGAGCTGCTGCTTCTTCTCCTTCTCCCCTCTTTGCTGGTGGCCTCGCACCCCCTGTCCTGCCAGGACGTGTGGCAGTGCCAGCCACCACCGCGGAGCTGCTGATCCACCTCAGCCACCGGCCCAGGATCTCAGCTCATCCCTGCTGTTCCAGCCGACTGTTCCTCAGAGCCCTGCAGGAGCAC
>NC_031770.1:95596531-95722750 GCF_001522545.3 Parus major
TGCTGTAGTTATTGTTGTTTGTTTGCCTGGTTATATTAGTAAAGAACTGTTATTCCTATCCGTAGATCTCTGCCTGAAAGCCCCTTGATTTCAAATTTATAATAATTCGGAGGGAGGGGGGGTCTACATTCGTTCATCCCAAGGGAGGCTCCTGCTCTCCCTAGCAGACACCTGTCTTCTAGAACCCAGACATACAGAAAGTGCTATTCCATATCCAGCATAAGTAAACCTGGACTATCGTTACAAGCATACACTTAGTAAGTAACGCTTTTGGGATACAGGTCTTACTTTGTAGGCTGTGTATGGGGCTACTGGCATATTTGGAATTTTAAAGCTACCAACCTGTGCATCAGTAGGAAAGCCTGCAAGAAATGCACCTATAAAGATTTTGAAAATTGTATATGGTGATAAATACAATGTCATACTTATGAACAGCAATATGCAGAGCAATAAGAAAGTAATAATAAGTAATAACAAGTAAGGTTTAATGGTAATATTTTATGTGAAAAATGGAGAAAATGTATGAGAAAATGTAATGTGACTAAAAACCACACTTTTCTAGTGGAGAGAGATTGAGTTTCAGTTGAATCTTTCTTTTTCAGTCAGGAACTGGGTCATTTTGGATTTAAACCTTTTTATACTCCTATGAATTTTTTCAATAATTTAGTTTTCCTTTTTCAGTCAGAACATACATTAAATTAAAAATATTTAACTTAATATTGAGACAAAAATCCTTTTACTGGTTATATCTAGAAATCAGAAGCTAAAATAATGGTATCTTAAGGGAACTTTTTTTTTTGTTGTATTTTTAGAACAACTTGAAAAATGTGTTATCCTTTAATTCTGTTTTTACCATCACTGTCTGAACTCAGGGACGGATTTCCTTGTTTTACCTTGTATGAGGTTGATAATGTTGGTGGGAAGAGGCCCTTAGTGAGAACTTCTGTTGATGATCTATGAACAATAATCAAATGTGGGCCATTTTTATAATTGTACTATCTCTGCATTACCAATTAACAAGAAGATATAATATATTCTCACTTTTAGCAGGTAATAAGCAAACATGACCTGGTAAAATAGGGAACTATATTGATGGAGACTGTGGTAGGTCAGCTTTGCTAGTATACATCGACCCATTTCCAACAAGGCCGTCCCTGTTTTTTAGTGAAAGGTCAAGGAGCACACCATTCCTTGTGGGAACCTCCACTCCCCGTGTCAGGAAGTTGCCATCAGCGCTTTCCAGGATGCTCCTGTGCTGTTTGAGCTTCACGGTGTTGCTTCCCCAGCAATGTCAGGGTGGTTGAAGTCCCCGACAAGAGCCAGAGCCTGTGACTGTGAGGCTGCTCTGAGCTGCCTGTAAAAGGCCTCATCCACTCCCCGCTCCTGACCAGGAGCCTGTAGCAAACACCCACAACAGTGCCACCCTTACTACTCTGCCCTTTTATCCTACCCTGCCCTTTTATTCTCCTATGCCCTTTTATCCTAACTCACAACTCTCAATTTGCCCATCATCCACCCCAAGACAGAGCCTGATACATTCCAAGAGTTGTTTCATATAGAGGGCAGCTCCACCACCGTGCTTTCCAGTCTGTCTTTCCCAAACAGCTTACAGCTGCTCATGACAGCATTCCTGTCACATGAGCTGTCCCACAATGTCTCTGTGATTGCAACGAGATCAAAGCCCTGTGACCGCACATAGATCTCTAGTTCCTCCTGTTTGTTCTCCACATGTGTGCATTAGTGTACACGGACTTTATAGAAGTATTTGACTGTGTCAATATCCCAGTGAGGGTATAAAAGGATGCCCCACAATTCATTCTTGTTGTTATGCCTCTGGGTACTTGTGCTCGCTGGAGGTGTCCCTTCTTTAAGTCTCATTTTGCCACTTTTGGGTGGTTACAATAGTTTTCCCTTTCCCATACCTCATGTCTGTCAAGCCTGGCTATGTCCCTCACCCTCTTCAAATCTAGTTAATACTCTCTCAATGAGCCCTGCTAAGTCCAGAGCTGGGATCTTTTTTCCCTTCGAGATGCATGCACCCTGTGTGTTGCCATCAGGCTCAGTGCCATATATATCTAGGTATAATCAAACCCCATAATTCTGCTAATAACACCAGTGTCAAAGCCAGGTATTATTCTGCATGATTTTCCTGTTTCTCTCCCCATTGTTCCCTGCAACTGGCAGGACAGAAGAGAATACATCTTGTGCTCCATATCCCAAGGTCCTGAGGTCCCTCTTAATTGTCTGCAGCCTTCTTAGGACTTCATGAGTACTCCGTGGGAAGAACAGTAGCAGGTGATAAATGACTGGACCATACCAGGCTGGGACATTTCTTTATATTCAGGGCAAGCTGGTGCCACATGAGGAAAGCTCATTACAGTCTCTGATCTTTTAGGATCAATGTTACCAAAGGACCACACACTGCTGACCAGACACCTGGTTTGATTTTTAGAACATTTAAATGCAAATTGTTTTTGTTGTGATCTTTAATTGCAAAGTGAATGGTCAGCACCTGCTTATCATCCAGGGGCCAAAAGTTAACCTTAGCGGTTTGGCATATAACACTTGCTCCATCTGCTCAAGTGATTTTAACTCTTTGTTGTCCAAGTCATACACTCAGGTTCTCAGCATCTTGGGCATTAATATTGGACATTGTCCTCCCTTACCTATTAAAATGTTATTAACTGTTAAAAAGAACCAACTGAGATCTTAATATATGGGCCATTATTATGTATGCATTGATAGAATTCCACTTGCTGGACTTCAATCTTGCCTGGCTTGTGGCCAAAATGCTTTTGTACATCAGCTGCCTGAATCAGATCAAATAGGGTCAATTTTTGTTTGTGATTCTCTGCTCCACCTCAAGGTTTTATAGTGGATCTGGCTTTGTGTGCCAGGGAATGTGAAAGAAATAAGGAATAGTTTTGCCCTTTTATCACAAGGGTCACTTGCTGTATTTCTATCCAGTTCTTCAAGGAATATGATTAGTTTTCTAGTCTGTTCAATGCTTTGTGGATTGGTAGCTCTCTTAAGGGTCATTTCTACCTTTTCTTCCCTTTACAAGAATAGTGAAAGACACAGCTTAGTATAGAGTGAACCTGTGGAAGGCTATGCAAAATAAAACACTCATGGTTAGTAAGAAAACCACATAAATACTCTGAAGAAACACTTTAAACCCTATCAAGTAAAAAAATCTAAAATGTTTTGGATAAAACACTGCAGACATGCACTATCAAGAGGCTGGACTACGTTTTTCTCTTACCTACAGTGAGGTAATTTGCTTTCTGTTAATAACCTGCACCCCTGCAAACAGATTTTCATCTTCATTCATTGCATGTACAATATCACTTGGGCAGAACTTGTCTCATGACCATGTTGCTCAACTATCAGAATTCATTTTAAGACAAACCAAGCAAATGAAGTGCACCTGCTTGGTGTTCTGACTAGCAAACAGATTGTAAACTGTATCTGAGAAAGCCGTGTTAACAAACCACCACCTGCTGAAACATCACCCTAAGATAAACTACCTTGGGTAATTCAGTTCAGTTATAAATCTGATTAATTTCATCCACACAGGTGCACTCAGTTTGAATCAATACACAAAGAACACAGTTTACACTTTGGTGAACACTGGCCCTTTCAAAACTAAATTGTTCTACTTTCTGGTATGGCATCTAAAGTTTGGTCAACTTTAAGTAAGCTGAATGACTGAGAAACTTATTTTATGTACTTATTTTCTTGAGCCGCTCTTTTTATTTTTTTTATAAAATATGTTCAAAACTAAAAATTTGATTTAATATAACAAAAAAAATCAAAGTGTATCTGTATATATAAATGAATTTCTAGTTAACTTCAATAGAAGGATAAAAGTTCAGTAAAACCTTGAATAAATTCTTATTTTGTTTCTATTAATATCATGGGTTATGGGACTTTAAAAGAGGTCAAAAATCATTCTAGTGTAATCAGTACATGTCCTTTATGTCTGTTGAAATACCTTCTTGGGGGGTTTGTTGCTTAACTGTCCCAGGGGTTTAGGGTGAACAGCCTGTAGCCCCTTGAGTCCTCCTGATGCCCTTTTTGAAGTATAGATGTAGCTCAAGACTCTGGTTCAGGCTGTTACATATTAATGCAATTAGTCAAAGTTGCAGCACTGCAATTTTAATTATTTTCATGTAAGGAAGTAACACAATGGGTGGTATAACTTGCAGACTGATTAAATGATAGAGAGAAAGAGAAGTGTTTTGGGTACTGCTTCTTCAGTTTATAGCTCCTGTCATAGAGAAATTTATAGCACCATATGTTCAATTTAAGTTCTGGTATAGAAGTAGTAGATTTTATTCACATCCATTCAAAACATAAAGAACACATTGGGAATTTTGTACATGAGTGGTCCTACCAGTTATTATTTTTTGTACAATAATAGTAAGTGCAGACAGGTCAACAGGGCCCTTTATTCCTTTTTCATTTGCAGATGAGTATTATTAAAAACGTATCCAGTATTCAGCTCTAAGATAACAGGTAGAAGGCTGATAATTCAAAGTATTGAGAATTTTAAAATTAATGGCTTGAAACAAGTTTGTATTTTCTGTTCTAGGGAGGGCTGGATAGTACATTTCTTGGTCACAATATTTGTATTAGACACAGTGCTAACTGTAGCAAGGCTTATACAAACAGAAGTCTATGGCACTTTTTTTTCCAGATGTAATTCATACTGATTTCACAGATTTAGTTAACAGCAATACAGGGTATTTTGTTGATTTAAATTAGTTGCATTAAAACTCTTTTCAGTATTAAAAAATAACTAAAAGTCACACTTTCATATGATTTTTCAGACTGCAAAGAAGTCTCATTTAGATCCCAGCAAAAAATGTGATTTGTTTTGAATGCCCTTTCAGATTTAATATAGGTTATTTTCCTAATTGTTGGTAATTATTTAAGTCAGTCAGATAGGTATTTGGATGCAACAGATATTGAAAAAATAGCTAAGTGATCAGTGAAGCTCATGAAAGGTCTGATTACACTGACATTTCCTTTTGACTTTTTTTTTGTATTTTGGAAGTTTGAGTTAGCACTGATGTTATTTAAATACTGTCTAATTTTACAGCCATTTCTGTTGAGCAGAAAAAAACCCAACTGAAGTAAAATAAATGGTGTTCTTCCTTTTTTCTTCTTTCTTCTTGTTACATGGCTGAAATGTACTGCACTTCTGCTTTCTTTGTCGTTTATTTCTGGATAGTGTTAGTCAGTTTGATAACAGGAATGTACATTTGCTATGGTGCAATGTAGCTATGAAGGGTGCTGGGTGCAAAATAAACAGTTTTAGTCTTTCTAAGAGGTTCTGTTGTGCAGAGAGAATAACAGAAGCCTGGGATACCAAGACTGATTAATAATTCCAAGTCCATATTAAGGAATTGGGCAGCTTTTTGTAAGACACAATTAATGAAGTATTAATCTTTCTCAGAATATGGACTTTGTCTACAGAAGTTAATAAGACCAGAATCAGACACAGTGTTGCTTTTCCCAGTGTCCAAGTCCTTTAAATGTGTTCTGTTTTCTTTTTCAAACATAAAAATCACTAGTGAAAGGTTTACTGTTTTCCAGAAAACTTATTTTTTGCATGGCGTACATATTATTTTCATAGCAGAAGCCGTATTTCTGTTGTGAACACCTTAGTAAGACATAAGGGGATAAATCTCTCATGGGATTGATTCAGTCTGGGAAACTTCCATGTATCCCCTCTGTGTACAGAAGGAGCTGGGCCCAGTAGCTTAGTCTAAGTTTCATAATGCCCAGTTTAGGCACCAGTGTTAGTAGGTGAAATCAGGAAAGAATTTGAGCATGGAGCATTAGGTCTTTCATAATTGTGTATTACACACATTTGGTACATAAAGTAGAACAGCTCCATGTTTCCATTTTAAGACATGGGCTGTGACAGCTACATACAGAATCACTTATAATTTTCGATAGGTGCAGCAGATTATATGAATTATCTTTCATAGATAATGTGGCAGAACTTAATGCTTTTTATTTCATAATTTGTGGGATCTGAATGCCCTTTACTTATTGAAAGATTTTGGATTACTTTTTTTACAATGCTTTAAAAAATTTTAATCTATAGATTCTGAGGCTCTTATGTTTTTATCTGCAGGATGTAGCTTCTCAACATTTCCATTGGGTATAATCCAGTTCTATCACTTTAACCAGTACTAATAATAAATAATAACCAGTACTGATAATTAAAACCCTTCTATAACAGTGCAAAACTTGTGTTTGTCGTGCTGGAGTTGAAATAAATATATTTGAAGTGAATTTCTGAATCATAGCCTGATTTATATAGGTTTCCAAGTACCTACAGCCACGTCACATTACATTTAGATCAGTCTTTAAATATTTTGCATATATTCTTTTAATTCATACTGTAGCAGTGGGCACTGATAGTTCTTTTCTTATAGGTGCATATTTATAATACATTTTGATATTTTATTAATAAAAATGCTAATGAAGCAGTTAAAGGAAGTAAAAAAATAAGGATTGATAGGGAAAATGTTCTTAATTTTATTGCATTTTTGTAAATACAATGTAAATTTCTGGTGAAAATTTCTCTTGCTATTTGAAATGCTTAACTAAATCTCAAATTTATTTACACCATGTGTAAGTACACAGATTCTGTATACAGGTGTTTTATGCAGGTAGACCTGTAAAAAGAAATCTTCTTTTGTTTTGTCTTAAAACTGTTCCAGAACTTTTAATGATAGACAAGTCTAGACTGATTTTATGTCATATATTTTTATACTGAAAACTATGACTTGTAACATTTAATGATTTTTATAACATTTATACATTTGTTTATAGAGTCATAAGCTCAGAATTATCTTCATAGGTAAAAATATTATTTTATTTCTTTTGAGAGATAACTTGCTGATTTTTTTTTTTATTTAGCAATCCCTTCTGTGTGGTTTTTCCAATATTGGGGTTAACTTTATTGATATTATCTAACCAGTGGGAGATGCCTTATACTGCTTTACTCCTTTACTCATTCTTGGGAATTACTATTTTTATTACTTTTGGGGCTTTTAAGAACTTTGGCCAGGAAAACTTAAGGTAACATCTATTTATGAGGAAATGGAGCCATATGATACATATGTAAACATGTATTTACTATACTGGGGTTGATGGCTAGATCTCATGGAAACAGGTTATACGTATCAGTAAAATATGTATAAGATACATGTTTGCTGCTGTTGATAAAAATCTTACCCCTTCTCCATCACTTTCAGGCTCATTCCACATTATTCCCCATGAAGTTCTCCTTTATTAAGTCTCCAGGGTTCAATGAAAATATTGTGTATCTTTGCAAAAAAGCCGTTACTACTTCTGAGTTGGTGCTTTGATCATTTTTCTCTAGCTCTCAATAGTATTTTTAGATACTTGACATAGCTCCTTTGTAGATCTCATGTACTTTTAAGTATTGGCAGCCTCTGATGGGGACTTCTATTGTCACTGCATTGTCCCTTTGCCATCATCTCCTACAGAGTCTGATCAGGCACCCAGTTCAACAGCACATGTACATTCTTGATTTCCATCATTATTAGTGACCACTTTAATTAAAATTTGATTTTAATGTAACATTGCATCATGAACTGTTTCTGAGTATATTATTGCCTTTACTTCTGTGTTGTATCTGCCAGTTATGTGGTTTCATCTGGAACAACTGAATCATGGCTGTGATGAACCTCAAGATGCCTGAAGACATCTCAGTTTACATATGTTGAAATGAATATTGTTCTGAAAGACAAACTTCTAGGAATCTGACATTTTCATTTATAATTTAAATGATCTCTTTAGTGTCTTGTAGATGGCTTTTGGTTTGCTCTCTCTTAACAGGGACTTCGAATATACTGATGGACTTTTCTAATTTATAAACTGTTTTCCATGAGCAAAACAATTTCTGCCTCTAAGTGACATAATGACTGGAGACACTGAACTTCAGGCCTGATTCCTGCAAAAGTTTTTGTGCCTGTTTTTGAGTAGCCTTACAGAAATTAATAGATGTGTATATATATGTGCATGTATTTACAGGAACAGGTTACAATTTTCTAAAGAATTGCTTGGGACTTGGTTTATCTGGGACTGTCACATGGGATGTAAGGATAGTAATTAATATTTTATTACTGTCTTTTAATTTTTCCATTTTAGGATTTTAGTGTTACAGATTGAGGCATAATTTGCAATAAAATACATATTTATACTACAAGGGGCTGTCTTCTACGTAATCTATTAAAATAGTGCTTTGTAAAGAAACAAGCAGTAAATTACCCATCTGTCTTGCACAATTCAAAATGGAAACCCCTAATGGGTGGTTATATGATCTTTATTCTTTACTGGCACATGTATACATGCCTCCTATTAAGCTTTGGTGGATTTGGAAAGGAGGGATTTAATTATTTATTGGCTGCTGAATATCATATTTTTATTTTACATGCTGGTGATGATTAATTCTTTTTGTAATTTTCTGATGAATTATTTCTGTTTCTGCCTAATCAGCAGGCATACTGTGAAATATAATTGCACTTGAAGGAAAATTACAGTCTCATGAGATGAATAAATTTGATGATTAAATTACATAGAATAAAGCAATAACATTCACATACCCAACCAAGATGGCATACTCATCCTTTGTTGTGCTTTGATGACCTTAATAAAAACAAAAAGTATTTTTAGAAAAAATTCAATACATTTCATGTCAGACTATATGAAATAAAATTTGAAAAAGCCTAAATAATATATAGTCTTACGGTAAATACAAAAAATTCACCTTTTAAAATTAAAAAAGATTGGTCCTGATCAACAAAATGTATATTGCTGAGGTTGGAAAAAGCTCTTAAAATAGATCAAACTCCATAGTTACTACTAAAGTTAATTACTGGACTTGATCACAAATAGGTTTGCAGGCTGCTGTTCATATCAGCAGGAGGCAGACTCGGTTGGAAGAGACCTTAGAGAGTTCCACCTGTGCCCTCACCACAGGCAGGGATGTTGTAATATTTACAAAATCCCCACATTTTTAAGACAAGTTAAGACTTTGCTTCAGAAGTAACAGATTTTTGAGTATAAGTAGAGCAAACGGCTGTCTAGGTACATATTATAAAATACCATTATTAAAAAAATGTAAAATTAAGTTTTACTGGATTTTGTGGAGCTCATTTTGAAAGGTAAACTTCAGCTTTCATGAGAATGACACCTTAAATTGATTTTGCAGGTTTGCCAATGAATCTGAGCTCTTCAGATTGCTAATTCTGAGTTATAGCTTTTATTTAATGTCTTGCACTATAGAGTGCAAAATCATGCAAATTGAGCAACAAATTAAAAAAAAAATAAAAAAAATAGATAAGAACCTTATCCCTTGGCATGCATGCCTGACATTTCATGAGAAATTTCTCAAAAAGTGCTTATAGTAAAGATTGTCACCAAGATTGAAGTGCATGGTGGCAAATCCCTCTGATCAGGGTAGTCATTTTTACCTCAGTGCAGCAATTGCTGGAATCTTGGTAGAAGAAATTTCAGAGAAAAACTTGTCTTTCTAAAATAAATAATCTATTAGAACAACTCCCTGTAATTTTCAAAATGGAATTTGGAGTTGGAACTTTCTAGGACTGGTGATCTTTGATGCGGAGTCTCAGAAGAGGTTTTGTATATTTCTGAGGAATGCTGGGGGATGTGAAGGGAAAAAAGCCCTCAATAAATGGACAGAATTAAAAATGCTGAGTGCAGTGCAGTTTTGCTTAAAAGAATGATTCAGTAGTCAAATTTTAATACAGAATCAAATGGGGACTGCAAGAGGTTTAGCCAGTGCCAAATGGTACATGGAATATAGATGCCTTTTTCTGAATATCAACCCTGCTTAGGTTACTTCTCCAGCATGAAATATTTAGAACTTCTGACACAAAGTGCCAAAGAACTGTAAATTGATTTTTCTAAAATATTTGAATGTTTCAGAAATTATTTAATTCAAAACACTTTACTCTGGTATTTCTATTTTGGTTTGTTTTATGTTTGTTTGTTTTTATTTTTTAAGTCCTTGGGCCTCCTCTTGCTAAAGCTAGTAACAAGGATTGTCCTGCTACTTCATGTTTACTGAATGAAAGAAGATTCTGGGGAAATAAACACAGTAGGACAATGGCGCTGAGGGAAATGGCATATAGGGTTTGAAAAATATCGTTTACACTATAATGAATACTCAAAAAGACCTTTGAAAGAACCTTGACCATAGTAAAAGACATGAATCATGGAAAACAGACTAAGTCTTAAAAGGCAGCAGAAAGACACAAGAAGCTTTCTCTGTGTGTCCAGAACATGAATACAGCTGAACTCATATTTCTTCAAAGAACTTTCTTAATAGAAGAACAATAATTTTGCAGGAGTTGAGTCTGTTTCTATTCATACCTATTAATATCCAGATGAATGAAGCCCAAATCTAGTGTGTGCTTGGGGTTATCAGTATTTGAAAGCTCTCTTTTG
Source organism: Parus major (assembly GCF_001522545.3). Classification (NCBI taxonomy): domain Eukaryota; kingdom Metazoa; phylum Chordata; class Aves; order Passeriformes; family Paridae; genus Parus; species Parus major. The sequence continues at coordinate 95,607,050 of NC_031770.1, forward strand.
GTATTCATGGGAATGAAATGGAATCTCCCTGAAGCAGAAATTCTAGTGGTAAATGGGCTTGTTTTGTTAGTAAGAAGGCAGAAATATTTGCAACAGGGATTCTGATTTTGGTAGGCTACTGGAGATTGAGCATGCTGGTGACAGCTGGGTTGGGATTCCTCTCATCTGCTACTAAACTTCTCCATCTAAGACAGCAGAAATAAAGTAATGGTTAATAAAGCTAAATCACTTGATCACTTGATAGGTGTAACTAAACATGAAGACTGCATGGAGCCAGAACAGCAAAGAATGATAATATTATTTGTTGATTAATCAATTACCATCTTATTGGTAGTTGATTAAATCATCTAGCATCATCTAATCTGTAATTAAGATACTGTTGCTTGGGAAGACAGTAAGATAGACTCATGCCAGTAAGACTGACAACTGCTGAAGAAATTGTAATTGCTTTTTTGAAGCATATACTTCCATGGTTGAAAAAAAAAAAAAAAAAGTAAAAAAAAAAGTGTTAATTTAATAACTACATTTTTTCTTATTTTCATAAATTCTAGCAGTTTCTATGGAAAAGATTATTCATCATCTTGGGGGTGGCATTTATTTTTCTCAAAGTTTTAAGTTTGCTGATTTTTTTCTATAGATTTTTAATTAAAAGTGGCTCTGGTCTGGCCCTTGTGCTATGATTGATCAGCTGGCAGGAGGATGAAAGAAGAGTATTTCTAAGAATAGAATTAGACTGACTTTTCTGCGTGATGTCCTGAATCTTGTTAATTTTGTTAATCATAGGGCATTTTAAATTTTGTCTCATTAGACTTCACGAGTTTGTATTTTTATCCACAGTGTGTCTAAATCTAACTTTAGCATTAACTTTGAAGTGAATAGGTGTCAAACTCATTACTTTCTCTGGATTGCTCTTGTAAGATAAGTTTCGTTTAAGACCAGAAATCTCAGCCCTATCATCACAGCTTAATTCAAAGATCAAATCAATAGGTAATTACTTTGCATTTTGCATTCAGTATTAGAGGAAATTATTCCTTGAGTATGTATTAAAGTAGAGAAAGATAATGACCTTGACTGTAGTGGGCATTCTTCATTCCCAGAACCATCAATTTTCTGCATTTCAGTGTTGCAATGACAAGGTCTTTCTTTAGAAGGAAATATTAGCAAAAAACCCTGATTTTGTATTTCAGGAATATGAGTGTTTCTGATGGTTTCCTATGCTTTCCTAAGCTTCCAATGCTTTCTTAATGTTTACAGTTTTAAATCTGAATCTTTGGACTGTAATTAAGGCAATGGTTTTTAATGTAGCCTCATCTTTCTCCATTTTATTAATTGTATTTGAAATGCTGGCATGTGGTTATTATTGAAGTTAAGAGTGGGTTAGAACAGAGACAGAAATTTCACTTTGGAAGCCCAGTGCACTGTAGTGACTAGACAGGGGAGATGTGTCCAGTTGATTGAAATCATTAATTGGAAACTATCAGTCTTCAGGGGCTGGAGATATTTTGAAACAGAAAATTGACAGAAATGATTACAGACAATTGTCTTCTTTATTCTCACAAAATTCAGTGAGAAAGTTTCTCATTTAACAGCTTGCCAATGACACAAAACATATTGGACAGCAATTTCATATGAACTTGGAGACCTATTAAGAAAAGGTAGGGATAGAAAGCTGGCACATTTTTTATATTACAAGTGATAAATGGATGTATTCCTCCGAGCCTCAGGAAGGTCAGATTTTAATAAGATTTATTCAGTGAAGGGAGACAATAAGCATATAAGTCCCCAATTGCCTAGTTAAAGAGAAGCTATTGGTATACAGAAAAAAAAAAAAAAAAAAAGGAAGAGCAGAGATATTTTCATTTACTACACTTAATGCAACAAATGGTCAAATAATCTCAAGAATGGCAAAACCAGTATAGTGTAACATAAAAGAGGTCTTGCTCAGTGATGTGCATTTTGTTTTAACTCAGTTCAAATATGGCCTACTTTGTGACTGATAACCCTGTCAGTCTGAGATTAGGGACAGATATATCATTGTACAGTTATAACAAGATGTCTTGCTCAGTGATAGGCAAAACAAACAGTACAGATTAGGGCTGACCAAAATGCTGCTGAAGAAAAAAAGACAAAACTGCAACAACTGCCAAACCTGTCAGAGTCTTGAACAATTTTTTTGTTATTTTGGAAAATCATTAAGTGTGAGAGTAACCAGTTTAGTGCAAATTTTCAGTTGAACCTCCAAGAAAGACTTTTTGCCTGACCTGCACTCCACTGAATGCATACAGTAGTATCAGTCCTTCTGCCTCACTCACAGCTATAAGGGTAAATTCAGACTTCTGGGTCATCAATACCAAGTTTCGTTCTAAGAACATGAGATATTAGCACTGAAATTTGATACAGAGGATCAGTGTTGAAATATCAAAAATATACAGCTTTCTGTCATGGAAAAGACAGTAACAAGAAAGCGCTGCTGAATATGTTTGGCTGAAATACTTTAACACCTGGTCTACCATTTCTCACTACTTTGCACAAACAAAAACACCCTTTGTTTAAAGCTCTTTTACATTATTCTTTTAGCAATAATACAGAAGAGAATTTTCTGTGTTTGATTTTTGTATTGGGTTGCAAAGCAAGATGTAACCAAAAGTATGTATTCTATTAGCACCTGTTGAAACCAGGTGGGACAGTGGTCTTTATCTCTTCCATAACCCATCCTCTGTCCAGGGGGATATCTTCTGTTAATGGGCCATTGAGTCTCACTGCAGGACTGATAAAATTACATCACCCCACTGGGAGATGCCCCACCCAGGGGAGGAGCCAAGCATTCCTGGGTATAATTGGAGAATTGGAACACCACAGGCAGCCTTTCTCCACTGGATTCCCAGAGGAAGGACTGAATCCATCTCCACCACTGGGCCTTTAGAGGAAAACTACATCCTTCTACAGGATCACTGCTTCAACAGAACCACATCTGTCACTCCAGAAGGACTGCAGCCACCACTTAATTGGACTGCTACCAACACCCTGACCAACAGGGTGTCAGGTTGTATTCTGACTCTCAGTGTTTTTTTTTCGGTTTTTTTGTACTACTACATTTTTTTATTTTAATTTTCCTAGTAAAGAACTGTTATTCCTATTCCCATTACATCTTTGTCTGAGAGCCCCTTGATTTCAAGATTATAATAATTTGGAGGAGGGTGTAGTTTATATTTTTCCATTTCAAGGGAGATTTCTGCTTTCAGTAGCAGACACCTCTTTTCAAACCAAGACCATTCTATTGCCTGCTACTTTGGCTAGATGTAGATACATCTTCACTTAACTTTTTGGGCACCATTATTTCTGTGGGTAGTTATATGTTCAAGTTTAGGTTTCACCCCATTTGCTTTTGAAAGATGTGTATGATTTCAGGAAAGAGAACTCTTTATCCATTATCATAATAGTGTTGATATTTATAATTTATGTTAATCTACCCTCAAAATAATGACCTATTAGGTAATCTACATGCTCTTCCAACTTAAAAGAAGTGTTAACTTTTTTTATTAGGCTGCTCTTCATATGTTGAGTTTTATTTTGTGTGGCAAAATGAATGGAGATTATTAACCAGGCTGCCAAAACAGATGTTATAGGGTGAACTGAATTACAGAAAAGTAATGTCAGATTATACCGGTCTTGGAATTTTTTAATGTTCTTGCCCTGTAAAGTTTACTATCCTATTAAATCTGTAGGTTAGTCTTTATTAGGAGGCTTTTGTAAGGTTTCCTAAATGAATGGTTTGTGGAAAAATTTATCATATGAAACAATGCAACTGAGAAATTCATGGTTATAATTTAGTTTGTAGGGGCAGGGAATCATGAGACATATTTCTTACTTCTAAATTCAAATTAATAGACATGCCTTCCTAAATTATGTTTTTCAATTGCAAAAGCAAAATCAATATATTATATTAAATATATTTTATCCCTTGCATAGTGGCTCAGGCTTTTACTCTTCTATTTTAAACATCCCGTCAGTAAATCATGCTGGGCAAATAGAGAGTGATTTACATTAAACAATAATGATGGAAATATATACACCAGGAAAATCCAATTAGGTACACAAAAAAACCCTAACCAATTTCATAATTTTTATGATTGTTAGCTTCATTTTCTATGGAAACAATATGTATGGGATTGTACTGTTTCCACATCTGTTCCTTTGCCTCTGCTTCCTTACTCAATGGCTAATTTCAAGCAAATGACATGTGTGGTTCAGAGACAATAAATTTCTACAAATTCTGGTGGTCAGAGAAAACCTCTCTGTGAGACTCTTAATATTATCTGAAAGAATGCAGCAAGATTTTGGATTTATTTAATATAATAGAGAAATATTGCAAATCCCATACTGGGAAAGCTTCAGTTGGACTTTTAACTATATGTCAACATATTCATTAAATTTTGTCTTTGATATAAATTCTTATATAATAAGTTCATGTGTTGGATTTTGTGTACTTCCACTGAAAAGCCAGTTGGTGATGAGGCAGAGCTCATTGCAGACCAGGGCTCAGGAGGTTCAGTGCTTGCAGCAAATGTTTTTTTGTCTTACAAAGCTATGGTATAAAACAGTACAACCTCACTGTAGTAGTTACTTTATGGGTAGACCTTAACATGCTGTGAAGGTCCAGCCTTTTTAGGTTCTTGTTGACACTCATAGTGATTGTCCTCTTTTTGTACTCCCATGAAAGTGATCACAGAGCTGGAACACCCCTTGTCTGAGGAAGAGCTGAGAATAGGCGTTATTCAGCCTGGACAAGAGGAGGCTTTGGGGAGACTTCCGTTCCAGTACCTAAAGGAGACCTATAAGAGAAAAGGGGACAGAGTTTTTTGCATGGTCTGTTGTGACAGGACAAGGGATAATAGTTTAAATTGAAGGATGGTCAGTTTAGATTAGATATAAGGAAGAGTTTTTTTGCATGAGGGTGATGAGATGCTGGCACAGGGACCCCAGAGAGGTGGTAGATGCCCCATCCCTGGAAACATTCCAGATAAGTTTTAATAGGGCTCTAAGCCAACAAATTTAACTGAAGATGTCCCTGCCAATTGCAGGCACCTTGGACTAGATGGCCTTTAAAGGCTCCTTCCAACCCAAGCTGTTCTAGGATTCTATGGTTTGTGCTTCCCACACATTTAGGTATTTAATGCCAAGATATAGGGGCTTCTGTCTCTAATCCTGGGCTTGCTGTGCACTGCAGTAGTCTGGCAGGAGCATTAATTGAACCAGAGCTTTGGAACTGTGTTGAACAACCTTGGTGGTTTCAGTAAAAGTAGTCACCACAGCAGATAGCAGAGTCACAAGGCTTTCAGTTGAACCTTAGGTCTCTGAAGAATACTTGGGAATTAACTACCTTCTATATGCCTCAATTTATTTACTAATTCAAGGGACCATCCCAGCCTCCTTCCTCTTGTGATATATGCTTATACTGCATTTATATATGATATTGTTTAAACAATAAAGACTTTATTTCTACCACAAAAAACACCAGGATCCTGGGCACTGATCACGCAAAATGTTACATCAAACAAACTGTTGTTATTCTTTGTTAGGCAATTTCAGCTGTATACTCAAAAACCAAAAGACATTGCCATCATAATTTTAATTGTGATTTTATTTACATTTTTTGACTGCCTGGAAGCCTCCATCAGTATCAGTATGTCATTATGCTGTGTGAAAAACAAAACAAAGACACAGTCCTTATTCCAGAGAGCTAATGATTTGCAAAACTGCAGAACACCAGGACATTTTTATGTGTGCTTACATCTGAATTAATATTATCTAACCCCTAATATTTCTTTTTTCCACTTTATGGGTTGTATCATCCATTGCTGTTTTAGCAGTGTGTAGAACATTGACATGATACATTTGCCATTATTGAGATAAAGAATGAAATTATTGGAAGCACTTTTGCAATCAATAATTTTATTTTGTCAAAACTTGTCAGGCAATGCTCATTTTCTTCTTTTTCTCTCTGATGACTGGATGTGAAGACTAAAGCTATTATAATCCATAGGTAAACAGAGGGGAAGAAATTATAAAAATGGTATATTTGTGACTGGAGAGCTTAAAAAGAGTAGCCATAAACAAAGTCATTAATTCACTTTACAAGAAAATATGTCATTCTGTTAGGAAAGATACTTTTATTGCTCTCATAGAGGTAATAAATCTTGGCAAAAAACTGTTATGAAAATACAGCCCTGCACAGTGGAAAAAGAAAATCATTGCTATGGCTGATATCTCTCTCTGTAATAGAGAGAAAAACATGTTGGCATCATCCAGAATTATTCTTGGGTGCTGAGGAAGAACTGGAAGAAGTGGGAGCTCAGCCCACATGTAAGATATGTTCCTGGGTTCCTGGCTTACCTTGCTCAGCTTTACTCTTTTCTCATCTCTAGCTCAGCCAGGAGTTCACTCTTGAGCAGCTCTTGTTGAAGAAGTTGTTCTGGCAGTGTCTCAGCTTGTCTCTTGGCTGCCTCTTGTAGGTTCATTGTCTATTGACAGGAGGTGGAGAGGAAAAAAGGGGATGTAGAAGGGCAGGATATAAAAGCCAGAGAATTTTGAAAATACTGCAGGGCAATTTCTTGTATTTGAGATCTGTGGTGTCTCAGTGATCTGCCTTGCACATTCCAGAAGTGGGCAGGGAGTAAGTCAATACTACCAGTGCAGAAAGCTGAAGAAAATAAATATTTCATCTAGGCCCAGTGGAAAATTGAATCACTGCAGCCACTGATCAAGAGGTACATGTGCTGCCCTCTGGCCATATCAGTACCAGTAGCTTCAACAGTGTAAGTGAATGTACTTGAGCAGTTGAGTTTGATCAGCTGGCAAGGATTCCTGACCATGGTTTCAGTTTCTGCATGTGGTGTGGGAATTGGCACAGATGCTGAACTGTTCCCATCTGGCAGTTTGCATTGAAGGAGAAATTCAAATTGTAACTGCTCAGCAATGGTAATTTGTGACCAAGTAGTTATCTGGCTTTAGAAGTTGTAAATTTAGTGGTGAAAACTGGGTTAGATTATGATTGTCCCAGGCTAAGGCATGATCCCAGATGTTCTTAATTTTCAAGTGTAAATATAACTGGTGTATCCAGCTTTGTAACTCTGGTCTTTATCTGTTAACCTCAAAAAAGAGCAGTTTTATACTCGCAGCTCTGGAAACTCATGACTTCCAGAGACATCTAGGTGTGCTCTAAATTATTAGTCAAACTATGTCTTTCAAAATATCAAGTAAGAGATTCTGATATCTGTGATTCAGATTTTGAATTCAGACTTTGAGGCTGGCAAAGACTTTCTGCCTCAAGCTCAGCTGGACTTATAACCAGAAAAGTGTTTCTGTTAAAGCCTCCACTCTAAATTCCCAAGCCATCATGTGGCTGTCACCATGCTAATGAACAAAAATCATGTCTCTTTCTCTTCCTCACTGACCAGAGGTGTCCAGTATCTCTGTGCATATACAAATGCATGCTAAGACTTAGTTTTCTATGTTTTGTCTCTGGTATTCACATCCAAATATTTTTAAAGCCAGTACATTTCCCTTAAGCAACTCTTAATTCTATAGAACTAGGCAAAGTAGGACTAGCAAAAAGAGAGGAAATATGTGTGAATAAAGAGTTAACAAAAGAATTAGTATTATCTAGTAAATCTATGCTGTGTAGTCTCTTTCAGTGAAAAGATCTAGCCTCAGCTCTTGTTTCTGCTCCCTTTCTGTTGTGACATTCAAATTCCCACAGTAATACTTATCAGGTGGCTTGGGTAGCTACATGTGAGGTGACACAATGTCCATCTGACACTGAGAATGCTAAAGTCACTGCTACTTAGGAGAATCTTGCCCTTAGGCTCTCTGCCTCCTTGTAAGACATAATAATGGTGAAGTGGTCACTTCGATATGTGTCTTTCATTTGTGAATTACTGGCAGTTCAAGGAGGTTGCTCATTTCTGACTGATCAATCAAGAGCTTGCTTGAACCTGCTGAGGTTGTCTCTCTGACAACGGCGAAAAGAAAATACACTTTTTCTTGCTGGCAAATGGACAATGAAGAGTGAGCTTTTATGTTTCTGTTCCTTGCTATCTGACCAGTGCAGTTGGCTGGAGGCTTGATGGAATAAATTCTCAGATAAGGAAGGAGATGAGAATGTATTCTCTGTGCAGGTGATTATAGCCTGTACTTGGGCGGTTCCTGCTGATGCTGCTCACCCTTGACAGTTAACAGATGACTCTCCCAAGTGGTTCTCCACACTTCTTAATAGAAGTTGCTGTTGTTATTGTTGTGGTTGAGGACTAAGCAACATGTGCCTCCCAGCTCTCCTGTCCCCAGATGCCATCCTTTAATTTGTGCTCTGAACAAGCTTTTGTTAACAATCTGTTTCATTTAGTTGTAGAGCAGGATAGTAAGTGAAAGAGTGAGTTTTGACTTCTGTTGAAGTTAAAGCTGCCACCTTAGGTTGGCATCCTCATTTTGTTTCCTGGCCTCTGCTTGGAGTGAAGTATTTCCTGTCCATCAGGAAAGATCCCCAAACTACATTTAGTTCCTACCATCATAGAAATTTATAGGAAGACTGCATCAACTTACAGAGAAGGAAACACAAAGTAAAAACTTTACAAAATTTTTATATTGAACTGGCACTTAAAAATGAAATGTCAATTTGCATCCTGTCTTGATAAAACTTAGTTGTAAAACTGTTGATTTTTGTGTTAATTTAAATAAAACCCTACAAGTACTTTAACATTTTAAAATAATGCTTCTAAATACTTAAAAGAGTGTGTATTAAATTAGGGTATGGAGAAGAATTCTTCTCATGGCAGAAAGCTCTATTCCTTCACAAAGAGGAATTATACCCAAATCATTTTGTGGTGATCTGAATGACCACTAATGAATTTCTCTGGTGCAAATGGAGCATTTTTCACATCACCAGTATTGTATACACTCACGGTCTCATTTGAAGGCAGTATTTTTAGGCATTTTTAGCAATAGCACGCAGTCAAATTATGAAGGTAATTAGGTACCCCTTGTGCTTATTCACAATCATTTTGTATAAACATCATATCTTAAACTCCATAACCATGTCTTCTTACATTTTTTCAATTAGTAGTTTTCATTTTTTTATCTGAAATCCCCAAAGTTGTGCACTGAGAGGCATTGATAATATGTGAAAAGAAACAATCTATTTTTTGCACATCCATATATACAATATTTACATTATACAGTGATAATTTCCCTCCCTCTGTGTGTGAAATAACATTTCTCAGGCATGGTGCTAAGGGTGTAAATCAAAACAGAGTCAGTCTAAAAAGTGTGCTTTTCATCCTCAAATACATGAAATATGCATATTAAATTAAAAAGCTTTGGAATTCATGAATTACTGTAGCCTGGGGTTAGTAATAATTTATATCTTATGAAATTTGGTAGTTATTCATGGAAGTAACTCAACAGCAAAGCATACATACCACTATACCATTGCAATACATCCCAGATTACTTAAAAAGGAAAAGCATTTTTTACCTGATGTAAATCAATCCAGATGTCTTGATTCCCAACCCAGTAAAGATCAAACTGAGGTTTTCAGTCAATGTCTAGGATGCATTTGGAATACAATGTCTAATAACAAAAGCTAAATATGTAGGGGGATCTTGGTGTGCATGATGGGCTTGTTGGTTCCTTACAAATACAAGGATTCAAATCAGTCATTTATTTGCACGTGTTAACTGCTGTGTTATTTCCTCCTTTCAGCTTCTGAAGACGTACTGATTGTTTTATCCAGGAAGTAAAGTTCAGGCAGGAGAGTGAAAGTGAAGGTGCTACCGAAGATTTTATTTTCCCTCCAATAATTTAACTACATAAATCATACATAAATTAAGAAATTCGCACTTCTGACTTTAGCTGAAACAGGTTTACACAGGAAAGCTTGGCTGGGCTGTAGAGGAGAGAGTAATGATAATATCTAATGAGTAATGAGAATAATGATAATAAGTAATGATAAATATGATTCTGCAGTCACAATCTGGGATGGTCTGCAATGACAGTCACTCTCATTGCCATTGAAGCAGTGACAATCACTCTCAGGGTTACTGTCATGGCACAGGGATAGATAATCTTGGAGGCTGCTGTAGAAGTATTGCACTGAGTGTTGTTCACTAACAGAAAGATACATTAAATCCTGGTGAACACAAAATGTCTGGAAAATGAGAACATTTGTGAAATTGTGAAGGAAGTATGTATTTTTCTAGAGGACATTTTAAATTAATAATAATTTTCTTATGCCTTTTGGGGAAAATCTTTATGTTAATGCCTGTGAAATTGTCAGCATTAAGATTTTACTTGCCTTGCAAAAGTAAAAACTTAGAGTAGCATTCCACTATCTAAAAGGAGGCTACAAGAGGTCTGGAGAGGGACTTTTCACAAGGGTATATAGGGATAAGACAAGATGGAATGGCTTTCAAAGGAGGGTAGGTTTAGATTAGATATTAGGAAGAAATTCTTTATCATGAGGTTGGTGAGGCAGGATGGGACAGGATGTCCAGAGGAGCTGTGAATGCCCCATCCCTGAAGTTATTCAAGACCAGGGTGGATGGAGCTCTGAGCAACCTGGTCAAATGGAAGGGGTCCTGGACAATGGCTGGGGATGGTGAAACTAGGTGGTTCCTTGCAACTCAAGCCATTCTGTGATTCTATGAATTTGGAGTTAAAAGACAAAAATTCAGGGAAAGACATGCCATCCTTATCAAGTGATATCACATTCTTGGGTAACTCAGTAAAATAATGTGCAGAAATGCCATGACTGTGGAGAGACAAAGAACAATTTAGAACTTAGGTCATTTAAACAATTCTCTAAAAGCCTCAATTTTAATTTCAAATATTGTAAATAGACCTTCAATGGCTGACTTGCCATGTTATGCCTCTCATTTGTCTGCCTGATATTAGGAGACAGCACCCACATCAGAGTGATTTTTTTGTTTATTCTTCAGAAACTACACTGAAGCTGTTTGACATCATAACCTGTCATATTGTTGACTGGAATTATTGTATTAGCTTCTGGGTTTTAGATGTATGTTAGAACTGTAGTAAGAGTATAGAAAGTAAGGTACAGAAGAAGCATTATAGTACGAGAGTAAGGATAGTATTGTAGTATTTAAACACAGCTTTTCAAAATAATTTTAAAAGTTTCAAATATTTTATACAATTTATTTTTCATTCACCTGTATGGAAGGAAGTATATTGAACATGATATTTTGAGGTTAGTTTGTGGAATCCTGTCTTTTAGCCTGCCTACTTTGCCAGCTGAAGGGCCAATTCTGGATGAGTTTCAAGGTGCAAAAAGTCTCATTGAAGGGAATGTGTCCCTTTGGCTAGACTGGCTCGATTCCACCACTTTCATTATGCCAATACACTCTCAAGATGTAGAATTATTGAATTTTTTAAGTTCCTGCCCTACTCTTCAGTAGCTGGGATAAAATACAACAGGTTGATTCATTTTACAAAGCTTTGCCTTTTTGAGAGACAGGTGTCAAATTATTTCTTTGAGTGGGGAGGTGACCAGAGGGCTTTCTGAATCTCTTTATGACCCAAATAATTGTATAACTTTCTGCTTTGTGAAATGGATTTCAAGAAGACATTGTAGGCTGGAATCATTTACACCAGCACTGAAAGATGGAATTTCTAATGTTAATAAGTAGCTATGAATTGCCACAGTCAGGGCATGTGCACAAGAAGACGTGGCAGGGTCGTTACTGCACTTCAAATGTTCAGCAACCATTTTAAATTTTGATACAGAATGATTCAGTGGTCTAGAAAATGAACTAAAAATGAACTAAAATACAAATAATCACACATGTTAGACTGTTTTTAAACAGCTTGGAAGCAAGTTTATAAAGTTGTTTATATGACATATGGGTAGACTTCTAAACTTCTTCAGAACTATTCTTAAAAATTGAATACAGTGTTAATTTTGAATTGGTCTTTTAGAATTAACAAACAGAATTTTCCTTACTTTAGAAATTATTTCCTTTGATTTCTTAAAACTCAGGTTAAGAAAGAAATACTGACAGAATTTGCAATAACAATTATTTTTCAAGGATTGATATTATTCTAACTTTCTTTCTGTGAAAATATTTTGCTTTAAGAACTTCATAAACAAAAGAATGATGTAGCTTAATGAAAGTTAAGGGAGTTTAATTTTTATTTCATTATTATTGATACCAGTTACAGATATCTTTCATCTATCTGAATCCGTTACTTTGATTTGGTAAAATGCCCCAAATTTTCTAGACATGTATCTGAGCCTAACCCGAGAAAAATATCCCCGACACAGGACTGAAAAACACCCAAATACAACAAAAATATCTTTGATGCAGGATATTTTCAAATGTTTTTAGACTCTGGAAAAAGATCTGAGCCCTTTTCCCATTGTGGAAGTCATTTAGCACCTTGCAACACTGAGATTTTAGTCAGGATTTCGACAGTATTTGACTTAATATTCCATGGCAGGGTATTCTACTCATTATGCACTTTGAATCTCAAATTAAATAAATAACCAGGGAAGAACAAATCCCTAAAGAAATGCTCAGAAGAGGATAAGGATCAATTATTCCCATTAGCAAATGAAAGTTGAAGAAGAATTGTTTCCAAACTACAGAGGAAATATGTAGGATAAATATTATGTAAGACATTGATAGAAATTAAATCTAACAAGCAATTTAATGAGGATGGAGGAGATGGGCAAGGTTAGGAATCTTTTTGGAATGGTTAGTTTAATTATCACTGACAATATGGAGGAAATGAACATATTAATGTTCAACCAAAGGTTTATTGTATTCCAAATTATTCTAGAAATTTTATTGTGGATTTACCAAGTATAAACCTCTCTCTCTCGAGATCAAAATAAAGTCAGTGATGAGTAATCTTTTCATTTCTGAATAAGCTTTTAGGGACAGGAAAGTTATGAGCAAGAGGTTGTGTGTTTTTTCACCAAGACTTAACCTGGATGAACAGCATGAGTCTCTGAAGAGCAGCAGTCCGCCTTCTAGTCCTCAAAACTAATATAAATAATGTATGACTGGCATTCCATTTGAACTTTTCAATGTTCTGTGACTATATATTACCCTTACAAATTTCACCTGCTGTCGTAGATCCAGACCTGCATTTCGTGTAGCTTTTGATATCCACTCATATTTTCTTCCACACAGTGTGCTGAATGTGCTTCCTAGCCAACTTCCATCACAGACTTCTGTGTTGCACATGCAACTGCCCCTGTTTAACCAGAGAACTGACTAATGGTGTCTAAAAATGGCTGGATTACTGCTTCCATTAATTTACAATACATACCTTAGAAAGCAGTCTGTCTGTTAGAAAGCAGAAGACAAACAAAAACCCTAAGTAGAATTTATCTTATACATACTTGTTTAATGAGAAAATAACCAGTCCTTGCTGGAGCTCAGGCTTGGATTATGCAACAGAAAGACAGATTGGGTCATTCTGCATTGTTTTTTGCATCACCACACAGTTTGAAGAATATGAAGAAAAATATATGGGACAACATCTGTGTGAAGCAGAGCCTCAAAATTGCATTTTTCATCCAGATTATGTTCAGGATTCTACTGTGTCCCACTGTGTGAATTTATTCATATCTCACTGCCATTTATTACACTAGAGTTTGCAAATGCATAATCGGCTTTCCTTTTGCTGAGTAAGGAAACAAGTTAAGGATTAGCAGCTCTTGACAAAATTGATTCCTAACTTCCATAATTATGAAGCAAGTCTTCAAAGTGATAGCTGAGCATGATTATGAAATCATACATTTGGCTGTGTGTATGCACCTAAGGACATTGTAAGTACTGCTTCAGATAATTAAGATGGCTCTAAATCAGTCCATATTGTTCACAAAAACCTAAGGTGAGTCATTTAGCCTCTGAGGAGAGAGATATTGTCTGAAGCACGGGAAGTCTGTTTTTTGTCAGTATGAAAACAGTCTGGATTTTGTATGAAACCTGTGAGGTCTGAGCACATATTGTGCTTGATGTTGCAAGGAATATTTTGGGAATAAGCTCCTGATTTAGTTATTAAAGAAAAGTGACTAATCAAAGTGAGTTTTGCAGCATATTTTCCATGGATATCCACAAATTATGTTTGCCCACATATTCATATATATGGCTACAGCAGATAATAGGCAAAAAACCCTATCATAAGAAAGTCTTGTGAATTACTTGGCAAATTTCATTTTCTTCAGTGATCTCATGTCTAAACCCAGATATATTACCAGTGCTGATCCATTAGGACACCTTACAGAAACAGATTTAGATGTATATAGAGGTGGATAATGTTATTTGGATGATCTCTCAGAAATTGGCTACCTAATGTACATTTCAGTGGGAGGTCTTGTAAACTGTCTTTTAGTCACTTGCTAATTTTCTTACAATGTTATAATAATAAAAATAATAATTATTTAGTACACAGCACATTTCATTTCCAAAGTGCTTTTGCAGTACTAATTAATCCTCACTGTGAGGTTTAATGGTGCATACCAGAGAATTATATCCTGGCTTAATGCCAATTGCCAATCAACTGACAAGATTCTAATTTCAGAAGATCTCCTAAGAGGAAAAAGGCATAATTTAAATTAGCCTGGACAGCAGTGGCAGTTTTTATGGAGAGAATTCATAGGTCATTGGAGTGCTGTCGAGATGTTTGGTTTGAGGGTGAAATTACAAAATTCCAAAGAGATAACAACTTCAATTTTAAAAACAATTATACAAAGAACAGCTAAAGCTACTTCAAAAATATCTTAAAAATATGTGTTTAGTTTTAGATTCTTGATTATTTAGGGATCATTAAGACTCAGATTCATCATTAGCTGAGATCATATAATACTAGGTTGAGAGGGACCTCCAGGACCTTCTGGTCCAGTCTTTCCTGGTAAAAGCACAGTCTAGACAAGATGGGCCAGGACCCTGTCCAGGTGGGTCTTGAAAGTGTCCTGTGTTGGGGAATCTACCACTTTCCTGGGAAGAGTACTCCAATGGATGATTTTTCTCATTGTGAGAAATATTCTTCTTGTGTTCATATGGATTCTCCCCAGGATTAGCTTGTACCAATTACCCCTTACCTTACCTTTTCCATGTGGTCCCTTGGGAAAAATGAAGTCCGTGACTTCTTTGTAGCTACTCTTTTAATATTGGATAATTCACTGTATGTCACTTGTAGGAGAACATAGATACAAAGACTTTATTATATGGTCCAAACCACTGCTGTAGTAGGACAATTTATTTCACATAATATTTTCTTTTCTGGCAAAAGTAGCACAGATATTTTCTACCGTCTGCTAGTGCCTGCATAGCAGACTGGCTCATTATAATTATCTGGGTCTGTAAAAACACCATCACAAATTATCTTTCCTCCCCGATATTTAAACCTGTGAAAGAAATTAAAATTTTAAGTTCTGTCTGCTGTTCTACTAAATTAACAGCAGCTGAGAGTGAATAATGAGGATGGTAAAGATGTTGTGAATAACTTTCCTGCTTGAGAAAAGAACATGGATGCATGTCCTTAACACAAGTTTATAGACTGAAGATATGAGAATTTCTGACTTCTGAGCCTGTGTTGAATGCTCTTTTATTTTTAAGAGATAGAGTGTATTCAGCTTCCTCAGAGATTCCTTGTTGTGCAGATTGTTGATATGTTGTCAGTGAAAAGGGGAGATTGACTCAAACCCTTAGTGTTTGATTTGTCTGTCAGGAAAGCTGAGACTCTTGTGCCCAGCTTGTCTCTTGGTGTCATTTTGGGGCACTTTGTACCTTCAGTAAGCAGTCCTGCTGGATCAGAGGACAGTTTCATTGTTTCATTCAGGGTCACATGCGAAAAAGAGAAATTCCCTCCTGGATCTCACGCTTGCTGCCAGGGAATAATAACCCCTTGGAAGGACTCACATTAACAGTTTACAGAGTAACACTCTTCATTAGTAAAATTGTGAATTTTTTTGAGGATTGCCAGTGATAGTATCTGATTGCAAGAGTGTTCAAAGCAGTATACTAGTTCAAAACACTGTACAGACAAGCTCCTTTCCCCAATGAGAGCAAGCTTGGGACAATCATCCAGCACATCGAGAACACAGTTCTTACCAAATGATGCTCCTACGATGGAGATGGGTTCAGCTGTTTACAGAAGCTATGATGGAGTCTTCTGTCAACTTCTCCCTGTTCTTAACTAACTTTTGTTACCATTTCTTTGTTTTAGGTGGAGCTGTACCCTGGGGGCAGATATCTCTATATAGTAGCTGAGATGACTTTGGGTGGGGATGTGTGTCAGTCTGAGCAGAGTGATTTTGTCATGGTTGCTATTTCAACAGCAGGACATCTTCCTTTATCTCCTGTGGATTTCAGCTGCTGTGTGGCTTATCAGCTGGAAAGTACCACTGAGTTCTTCTTCTGAAGGGTTTTGACAGAGCTTGGCTGGGACATCTCCATTCCACCCTCCCTTTAGCACTTTAGATTATATTGTGTGGGGGAGGTTGGATATACTCACAGTATATCCAACTGCTACTCCAGAGAGTAGCAGCTGTATTTTTCCCCTTTAAGTTCTGTGCCATTATCTTCTTGCTCCCAATCATGTTCTGATGCATGTCAAAGCTTTTCATTTTGTGTCACATTGTGACAAAGGAGGATTTTTTGTGTATTGCGTTTGGCTCTTGTAGGGAGAGTAAGAACATTGTAAGGAGAGAGCTGAGCAGATACCTGCCCCATAAGTGATTTTTTTTCTACACTATTTCATTTTATTCAGCTCATTTCAGTGCAGAAAGAAATCAGACTTTGCAAGTTGTGAGAGTGGTTGTTTTCTAGGCAGCCCTAATACTTTATATTGAGAAATACCTGCAGAAATCTTCCTCAAGAGGTTGAAAAAACTTGTTTAATTTCCACTGACATTTTTACAAGTGTTTACATAATGTACAGTAGTATCATTTGTTTAATGCAGCCAAGAAGCTGGAGAGGCAATTTTTCTAGCATGATGTAATCAAGACTGCCACTGCTTTCTTCCTTGGGGAAAAAGAAATCCTACCAAATGTATGTACCATATTAGAGACTTCAGAAGCATGAATTACTTGACAGATTGTTAGTCTCCAGCCTGTAAACACATTTAGAGTATTTTTTAAAGACATATTAGCTACCTGATAGAATGTAATAACTTCAAAGGGTTTTACTTCAGTGTGTCATATAGATACAGCCAGGGTCCTTAAAATACAACAGAAAATAATATATCCTTTAGCCAAAGGGAAAGCAGCAGTTGCCTCAGAGGTGTTGCAGTTTGTTTTATTCATCCTTGTAAATCAACATTTGTCTTCTTTAGAGCTGCAACCAGGAATGTGTCAACAGTGAAATTTTCACTGTAACAGTTTAAAGCGTCTCTTTGGTAGCAGAGGTAGGATTTATTTGAGTAAATTGTGTAATGGTATTCTTCCCTGTGAGGGTAGTGAGGCTCTGGAACAGGTTTTCTGAAGAAGTGGATGCCTCATTCTGGAAGTGTTCAAGGCCAGGTTGAATGGGGTCCTGGGCAACCTGGTGTACTGGATGGTGCCCCCACCCCTGGCACGTATGTGGGTACTAGATGATTTTAAAGCTCCCTTCCAACACAAACCACTCTATAACTCTGTTGTCTTCATTAGAGCTAGTTGTTTTATAGTCTACTGAAGAAAAGGTGTGGTTCTTCTAATCTTATATCTGTGATAGATTAAGATGTGTTATATTCTAAAATGTCTGTTTCTCTCTGCTGATGGTAACCAGGATTACTATCACAAGTAGGTCCACAGCTTTACATAAGTGTTGCTTTATGGTGAAGTGCACACCAGGTAACCTCATGTCTCATGCATCCTTTCCAATGCCTGCAGAATGTAACTGGAATAGTAAGTGTGTAAGGCTACATGAATGGGAGGCAGAATGGCTAACTGCCTGGAGACAAAAGCTTGCCTTCAGAGAATTAGTGCAACGCTGATGTTTGTTAAATTATGCTTTAATCTGGAGTTTTACCTTCACAGAATATGCTGAATTGTAAGGGACCCACAATGATCATTGAAGTCCAAATCATGGCCCTTCCCAGCACCATCTGCAAGAGCCACACCGTGTGCCTCAGAGCATTGAAAAGCTTCTTGAGCTCTGTCAGGCTTGTGCTGTGACCACCTCCCTGGGGATTCTGTTCCAGTGTCCAGAGCATTTTCAAATGTCCAACCATCCTCATTCTTATGCAGGATTATCTTGAATGCAGGAGTGAAGAGGTGCTGTTACTTACTGCTTAAAGCTGGAAATTTGTTGATGAGAGTCTTCAATTATAGGTTTAAAAATCAACAGAGGTGGTTTAACTGAAAATTTTCAACTAATTGGGGATGGAATGGAGCTCACACATTTATCAGGAAACAATTTTAGACTTCTAATTAGACTTTCAAACTTGATGCAGTATCACCTTTAATTATAACCCTCTTTATAATGGTTTGTTATTCATTTATGTATATAAAATTGCTTCCTTATTGCCTGATTGAGAAACTTCAGTTGGTAATTATTCTCAATTATTTGATGTATGACTCAAGTTTGAATCAATTGACCAAATATAGATAAATGGTGTCATTTAATATGCATGGTCTCAAGCTTTCAAAATGGAAATCCTATCTGGCCTCCAATTGCTGTCCCAGGAAGACGTGTCATATCTGCTGGATCCATGTGGATATATTAAAAACAATAATCTGTTTCAAATGGCATTGGATGTCTATTTTTGGAATCTGAATGGGGTCCTTACAATATACAGGGATACTTTCAGATAAATGCAATTACAACTATAAATATTTTTAATTAGGGGTTGTTTTTCTGTCAAGGCTTGCATATTTGACTGTGTAATAAAAAAGCCATAAAAAATAAAAAGCTGTATGATGTTATAATAGATATTCTTTCCTGAATGTGATCTTCTTAATAGTATTTCCTTTTATATTCTAAGTAAACTTCCAACATATTTCCCCTCCATATTTACTTCACATTTACTCTGTATTTTATACACTGTAATAGTCTAATTTTTTATAAACACCAAGTTATGACAAGTTAATACTGTTGATTTTATAAATGTTACTCTGTGATTCCTCCTTTGATAATATCCTTTCAACTGATTATATTCAATTCTATTTGAAAAGAGGAAAGAAAAAAATTAAATTCAGAAATAGTGAAGTGTAATGGTGCTCACTACATTGCAGTTAGCAAGTGCTGATTTTAAATATTTTGAGAAATCAGACCATGCTTCATGAAGTCAGAGCCTGCTTCAATCAATCCTCAGCACTCTGACTTGTTAAGGTCATGGGACGAAGCACTTGGAAGGACTGCAACTTGCTGATAGAACGAATGCAATTCTTTGCTAAATTCTCTGAGTTCAGTCACCTGAATTCATTTAGTGAAGTATGGAAAAGCTACATCTAAGCTTGGAATTGAAATTTAAAAGGATTTTGAAAGACATTTTCATACCATTTTCTTTTCCTTCCAGTGCTTTAATGTCTTGGGGCTTAAAATTGCTCTTTTAACCAGGAAAAAAAAAAGGACAGTTGTCCAGGGAACAGGGAAAAAATTACCTGCAAAAGTTGATAAAAAACACTAGAGGAATGGAAACTTGGCATCAGTCGGTTCTCCTGGTTATGAGAACATGGGAAATAATCTGTTTTGGAAATCACATGGTACCTGTAATGGAGCTGTTGTGTGTACATAAGAACAAACTTGACATATTTGTTGATTGGAGAAATTATTTCAGAATTTAATTAGAGTATTTATGTTAAGCTTTAACTTCCAGGCTTAAATTTCTGTAAGTAGATTTTAAGATATCTGAGAATCATGTATCTGTCCATCTCTTTGTTATTTCTTTCTCTCTGTATTTGTAATCTGCTTATTTAAGTGGAAAATCTTGTACCTTCCCATAAAATCTGCATTTAAAAAAATTAAGAAAACACTGAATGGTTAATTTTATCCCACACTGATGTGTACTTAATCTTATTAAAATTCTTCAGAAAGAATAACAAGAGTCAAAGATGGCTTTGCCAGTTTTGATAGTTTTCCCACTTTAGAGGTGAAGTGAGGAAATTGAACTGATAAAAATGGGGAAAAAAGGTGTCTCAGGCTGTTCAAAACTGTACCAAAAAAAGACTTCTCTTTTATATTTATTAAACATATAAAAATTGATAGTTATAAACCAAATTGTTTTGTTTTTTGTTTCTTCTTTTTTTATATATAACCTCTGTATACCCTTTTTTATATATAACCTAAAGATACTTTGAAGATACCTAACGAAGTTTTTATTTTTCATTGCAGTTTTCAACAGTAAACACTTTGGGTCAGAAGTTGCCTTGCAATTCTTCAATTGTACAATATCTGGTACAATGATCATAGTCTGATTTGTAGGTGTATCACAGTACAAATAAAAAGGAAGGATCTCTTAATGCAATATTGAAATAACTATTAACAAACTGAGAATTTCTTGCCCACACTATGTTTATATTCATACAAACAAATACCATTATATGACCCAGCCTTTCTTCAAGGAGGGAAAGCAGAATAGATCCATTGCATTACTTTGCCAGATGAATAACTAACAGCCCCCCAGAAAGTATATGGATGGAGAACTAGCATAGAGGACTCTTTCTCTGAATCAGGGTGGGAACAGTAACACAGACAGTTTCATTCTATCTAGTTCAGATACAGTTTGTAGACTATGAGAGTTCATTTACATTTGAAATTATTTGTTTGACAAATTTTGTACTTCATATAAGTTTTCAGGTTTGTCTTTCAAGCATTTCCTCTCTGAGGACACAGGTAGTAGATACAGGTATTGACATGACAGATCTCAATCTTCTTTGTATAATCCATTATCATCTGTTCATGGTTTTAATTTCCAGTGGCTTGAAGTGATGGGCTAGATTGTAAAGGCAACTTTTAAGTTCTGCATGCATCATGAGGTATATAGATTGTACAGATAGTTTCTGAATTTCATCTCAAACCCTGCATGGAGTTTTATAGACTAAATGGTATGAGGGTTTTTTTTTTTTAAATTTGGGGCTGCATTGATAAATAGTTTCACAGAATTCTGTAGTTGTGCCTACACTGACCATGGAGTTGCATGTGTTCTTCCAATACAGTAGAAGCACCTCTGTCTTGTAGAATTTTACTTTGAGCTTACACATAGCTCAGCTTTAAATACAGCTGCCAAACTGTACTGCCTAATTTAGACTTTATCCTTATTTTTGTTAGCCTAGCAGGAGTGTTTGGTTAGATCCAATTTGCACAGAATAAACAGGAATTTTAGGAATGTAGGAACTGCTATGCTGTGCCAAACCCGAGATTTGATGTCCTGTTTCAGCAGTGTCTGGTGCCAGAGAGGTCAGCTGAAAGTGCCAGAAATCTCTAGAGTGGCTATTGGGGAAATGCCTTGCCCCAGTCTGAGTAAGGTGCATATGCACTGTTTCAGGTTGTAGCTCAACAATTACTGTTGGAGTAATATTATTTCAGCTGAAACAATCCCTTTACCCTTGTTTTGCATTTTCAGCAATTTCCCTTTAATGTTGCTCGATGAGAAATGAGGCCCAGAGAAGTGGTCATTATTAGGTGTCCCTCTACATTCTTCAAACTATATCACATCCTCTCTAAAACCCTATGTTTGTAGTTTGTATTGTAAGAATTTCAACTGTGCCAAGCAGGTTTTAGAATATTGTTACCTGTTGGGACAGAATTTAAGCTTTAGCTTTAGCATGGATCTGTGAAATAATTTACTGTTTTATAACACTGATTTCTTTGAATATCCCGACTTCTACAAAGATCTCTGTTAAATTCTGCTGTATCCAATGGAATTAGATGACCAGAACTGAGAGCATTTTCCCAGATGATGAAGGATAATCACTTCATATAACAGCATTAAAATATTTAATTTCCTTCTCTGTTTATGAGGGATTGTAAAAAGCTCCTTCAGTGAATTCTGCTGTGTGTTAGTGTGATTGCTAAACATGTGAAAAATTTAAGAAGACTTTTTCTATGTTATATAAAGCAATGTTTTATAGGAATCCAGGCATTTGCTGTGTGACTTTCCACCTTATGATGCAGAATCCATCAGAAGATAAAACTGGATTGTGATCAAATCTGTTTCGTTTCCAGTCTGGGGTAGATTTAAAATTGTGAAGACTGTTCTCAGGCAAGAATGCTTGCACTGTTGTAATTTCATGAGAATTTATATATCATAGTGCTATGCCTCAATATGATGTTATTTCATGACATAATTTATCTATCATTCCTGAATGTTTTGAAAAATCCCTCATTCCAGCTGTCTCAGTCTGACAGCCTGGCAAGCTTGGTTCTGCCAAAAAATGCAATTTGTCAAAGAGAACTTCAGCTTTCATAAGCAAATTCTAAGACCTCACTGAACAGAGCATCTGGGTAGCAGAAAAACTGAGCAGAGATAAAGCAGTATTTTTTCCTAACAAAAATTAGCAAGAGATGAAGATTACCTACTATTAGCTCTGGGAGTAGTGGGCTATGCAACCAAGCCATATGAAAACCAAGAGATCAACATGACTGTGTAAGCTGTGCTATTTCCAGGTCTTTTGTATTTGCACACATAATTAATTTCCTTTGACTTCTTCTGCTGGATCCAGGTTTAAATTTCCAGGTTTGTGCATGTTTTCCCAAAATAGATACCAAATTCATATCCACGCTTTTGAGCCTAATGGAATTTTATCCGAGGTTTGAATGGGAAACTAAAACGAGGTGTTTCTGCAAAGTGGTGGTTTAAAGGTAAATTTTTTTTGTTTTGTTTTTATATTTGGCAAGCGACTGGGAGCTGTTAGATGATGTCCGCAGGTGTTTTCGGGGATGCCCGCAGGACTGTCCCGTGTGGCCGCTCGGGGCCGCTGTTCCTCCGCAGAGATGCTCGGGCAGGCCGGGCGGAGTGCCCGGCTCCCGTCTGCCAGGGGCTCCCTGCTCACGGCAAAAAGGCTAAGCAGACTAACTTCTCACCTTCAGAAGCAGAACACTGATTCCTGGTGGGGTGTTGTTTTTTTTTATTCTTTTTTTCTTGTTTTTTAAATTTATTTGAAGCTAGGTTTTGGTCTCCGACTGAACAGCCCCATCACAATTTGAGCCTGAAACAGGAATTCTTTCATTTCCTTGAGCTGTAAAGCTTCTCAGAGTGAATGGACACTGCTGCTGTTTTTCTTGCTATAATGCAAAGTCAAATTTTGTACCTCTTTGCAACTGTTCGTTTACTTTAAACATTTTTAATCTGAAAAGGAAAACAAGATCCTCCTTATAGCAAAAAGTGTGAAGGGTCTTGATTTTAAAATTTGCATCAAATTTGAGGTGCCAGTTGAAGGTAAACTTATAATAGTATACTTTTATGATATAATATTTATATTTATATAAATATATTTTATATTTATATAAATATAAATATTTTATTTATATTTATAATATTATTATACTATTATAAGCAATTATACTATTTATAATAGTATAATTGCTTATAATAGTAGAGTGCAGAATTAGTTATAAACTCACTAAAGAAATTTATTCTGACAAGACAAACATCTTAAAAACTTTCCCCAGTTGGTTCTGAACGTTCTGTGGTGAGAAAAACATTATTACAGCAGAAAGTTCAAGATGAGTAAAAGCACTCCTTCTTACATGACTTCCCAGAAGGTTAAGTTTGCTTCTTCGCACTGTTCAGTTAATGCCACAAATGTGCATCACCTGGAAAAACAAACACATCAACCCTAACAGAGCCACTCCTTAGTTCTCAGTATGTATTTTATGTTGGCATCATAGGACTGTGCAGCTGCCTGCAAAGGCACACTGGTCACTGTGCTGCAGAGCAGAGAATGAGGGCAGAGGGCAAAGGCAGGGGAGCTTCATCAGAAGAGAGCAGAGTCCATCTGCATCAGCCCCACAACCTGTGTGTTCTGAACTGAGGCGGGTCTGGGTTCAATGCATGAGCTGTAGAAGGGTAAGGACGAGGGGAGACAAGGTTTTTGTACATGATTTGTGAGGGTGTCAGCAGCCACCACACACAGTAGGTGCCCTGTCAATACCAATGAGATCCTTTGCCCTGTTCAGTCCAGTCCAGCAAATGAGCACTGGAAAACACTGTTCACAAATCAGCAAAATGGGGCCTTGAAATACCAGTAAGTCATCAGGAACAGCCTAAGGAAACATGGACAAGATTACCAAATCTAAGAATACCTATGTGGAGGTGGACAGAGTACAGGTAACAGCTACATGAGTATAATAAAAGGCAGCTGAAAGTTGGTCTCTGAAGTATCAAGCTTTTTCATTAGAATCAAGTTTTGTGTTAATTACATGTTCCCAGAATGTTCAGCAGAGTGCATTACTGATTAGTTTGTAAATGCTTTAAAAGAAATACTTGGAGACGAGAGCCCCCCCCCCCCAAACAAAAATTAAAATCCATAAAGCTACAAACAAGTGTCAAAAACCTCACAGAAGCATTGCCATCAATATTAATCACAGGAAGAAGAAAATGCTTTAAAACATAGGATTCTAAATCTCCTGATAAGCTACTGAAATATAAAAAAGGCATTTACTTTCTCCATTTGTTTATGGCTGTGGAAGGGATACCTCTCACTGCTCCTCTCTTCATCCTTATTTTCATGTGGGACATTTCTATTCCATAAGTTTAAAAAATATAGTTTTGTTTTTGTTTGTTTTCTTGATGCTTTATATTTAAGGAACAATAGCCGTGTGTATTTTTTCACTGCGAAAATTGATACTGTGCTGTTTTTCTCAACTTTTCTTCAGGAAATACTGATCTTCTATCATGATTATATTACATTAAAATTCATAAAGGCAAGAGCATATACGTGTTAGTTCTCTGCCCAATATCAGATTTTCTATTGTATAAACCAAATTATATATTTTTAAACTAATAGGTGTTAAGGAATTTCACACCCTGAATTTTGTAAGCTCATTTAGCTCTGTATTTTTCTAGAAAACTGTTTTCTCTCCAAATACTTCCTCTGCTATACTTGCAAGACTTCATTATATCACTATATAGTGTACAGATAAATCACAGAGTTACAGAAGCAGAATGGCTGTGATAGAAATGAACCTCTGGAGGTCAGTTTATACAGCTGTCCCAGCTCAATCATGACCAAGGATGCCCAAGGATGGAGGTTTCACAAGCTCCCTGGTCAACTTGAGCCAGTGCCAGGCCATCCTCACGTGACAAAGTGTTCCCTGTTGTTCAGATAGAGGCTCCTCCATTACAGTTTGTGCCCATTGCTTCTGACCCTGGCACTGGGCACCCCTGGAAAGAGTCTGGCTGTGTCCTCTTTGCACACCTTCCCTTTAGGTGTGTACACACACACACACACACACACACACACTATACATGCAATATATATATATATAATATACTATCTGTGTATGTATATATATATGAAGGTTCTGCATGCAATCACAAACTTGTTGAAAGGTGTTATGTGTGGGTATGGGGTGACTTTACTAGCTAGGTGATTAGAGGACTTATAAGATTACTAATTCTAAGATACTGGCTTTTTAAGAGACTTGCATGAGATTTTCATTGGCATATTTTGTGTTAGTCAGAAATACTGTGAATCAAATTTATTCTCAAGTTACTTGGATAGAAGAGGAAATTACTAAATCTGGGGTTATTGTGTAGTTCACAAGAAGAAATGCACCTCCTGATCTTTTAGTCTAAGAGTTGTTTTCTGCTCCAAGGTCACAGACATAGAGTGCCAAATTCAGAAGTGAAACAGATGATTCAAAAGGTGTGTGGATGTGGCACTTGGGAATACAGTTTAGTGGTGAGCACAATGCTGCTGGGTTAATGATTGGACTCGATATTCTATGTCTTTTCCAACCTTGATGATTCTATGATTCTTTGTGAGACAACACAGAAGATTTAATGTCTTGCTTTGCTGCTCTTCTTTTCACTCATTGGTCTGTGTGGTATAACCTCTTCCTTAGTCTGGAAAATATACCATCCTGTACCTCCCTTTCAGGCTGCAAGCATTTTTTCCTGATGCACCTAGATTTTGCTCATAGCATCATTTGTCTTGCCATCCTTTCTTTCTCTCTGTGCTTTTCCGGTGGTGTAAACATGTACCAAAATTGTCCAAGTGGCAATGCATGTCTGCAATCAGAAGGCTCACCATTCCAATGAACACCAGAGATACACATCTGCTCCTTTTATTTTGTAGTATATTCATAACTCATACTTTGAGTGTGCTGTACTGAGTGTTTACCCAAGAGTATTTGCATGCCTATTTGGTAAGCCAGTATTTGCAAAGAAAACCTTATTTGCCTTCAAGTTATCAAAATAAGTATTAAATTTATATCCCATGCCTCAGGTCTTAGCTGCAGTTTTCTTTTAGAAAAGAGGCCTCCAGTCCTTCAGTACTCTCTTACTTCCCGACCCTGTATTGAATTATTTAGTTACATCTCAACATCATCTTTGGAAAGACTGATTAATAAAGAAATCAAGTTGTTTCCTTTTTGGTGGGAAAAAACATACGTCTGTTTGCCTATAAATCAACTTGTGCTCAAAAGCTGTGCTTGAAATCTAAGCTGTATTGTAAAGGCAATGATATGTCAAAATATTTCGGAAGTAGCTGTGCATTTTGCTGGATGTTGCAGCAAGAGTTAGAGAGGTTTGACAGCTGCATAAGGGATGCCCTGATATGTGGACCTTGGGAATCCAGCATGTTCTGTGCCTTCAGGGCCTCTCTTTTTAAGTCAGGCAACCACTGGAAGGGAAGGATGGGGAATGATTTGAGCAAAGCAACTACTGCTTCATTAGTTCTCATATTACTAGTGCAGTATAGCAGCCTGCATGATAACGAGTACAAATCAACCAAACCTGCCATCAGCGAAATTAGCGATGGAGGCTGGTCAGTAGTTTGTAACTACTGTTTGTGACCTTCCTGGGGTTAGGGCACTGGCCTGGCTGCTGCTGAAGGAGAAAAGCTTGTGATGCCTTTCAAGAGCTACTTAACTTGTCAGATACAAGGGACAGCTTATTCCTGACTGTTTCTGCCCAGTTCTGAGACATGTAAGAGCCGCAGTACCTGCCACCCGTTGTGTGCAGTACTGCTACCTGAGCTGGGGTGAATCTTAAGGTCTGCCTCTCTCATATCATCTCAGTGGAAGTAAAAAATGAAAATGTGCCCTTTGAGATAGAGCTTATTAATTTCTTAGACTGTTTTTTTATAGGCCAAATCTTGGGAGACTTGTGAAAGGACATTGGCATGTGGGGCTTCCAGTGAGAATTGCTGCATCATATTTAAAGTGGTACTGAGTGGAATTCACACCAAAAATTGTCACTGACATTAGTACAAATGACATGGTGAGTTATGGGGTTCTCTGTAAAACTTAGTCTTTCTCTGGATTAGTCCCATGAATAGTTTTTTCCTAATCAAGTCTTGAGCAAAAGCTGAATTACAAATTATGAATCAAAAACTCTAGAGTATGTCTGCTTCTCTTCATTACATTGATTTGAGCAGTTTCAGAGTATAGTCTTACAGTGTCTAACTCAGGGCAGCCAGTACTTTCTAGCACTCCTCCCTTGTGTTTTCTTCTTTTTTTTTTCTTTTTTTTTTAAATAACAAATGACATCCAAAAGTACATTATGGTATGATCACCATAATTGAAAAGAATTTTTCCATGAAACATGATCTTAATTACTGAAATACCACATACAGGATCTTGATAGTCCATAAAAAAGCAAAGTAGAAGTGTTAGAGCTAATGCATTGATATCATACCAATGTGCACACTCTGTTCCTGTCCACAGTGATTTAGTATTTCACTGCTGTAACACAAGTCTGAGCTAGTATTAAAAGTAAGTTTTAGGTACCAATACTTGTTCATTAATTCAAGTCTGACTGCTAGTGTACACTGTTTTCTAATATTCAGTCTTTCAAAACTATTCTTATTAGAAGATCATGATAGAAGAGCTGGAAATATAGATCTGGAAGACTGCCAAGAAAAGCAAAACTATCAAGGAGAAAGAGAATAAAGAGATTTTGCCTTTTTAAAAATAGTTTTTAATTTAATTTTTTTTTCTTAATACTAAGTTTTCTTACTGATTGGTTTGGTAGTGCAAGATGTTGAAAAGATCAATTTTTGGTCCTCAGGAGAAAGGATACTTCTGTCTTAGAACTAACATGATTGTCCTGACTTGTTTGACCTGTGTTTACTCAAGCACATGAGGGAATATGTATGTACTAATCAAAATCATCAAAAGTGGGACTCAACTTTAAATTCATTAAAATGTGATTCTATAGAGGAGTCCAAATTCTTGTATCCTGGCTTTTCTATTTTAATGTTATTTTAGTTTCTGTTTTAGTTGCGCCTTTTTTGAAGCACTGGAGCTGATATTCTAGGAAACAATGGTGTTCCTGCTTGGTTTTGCTTGAATCAAACATCTGAAGCGACAAATATGAAACCCAGCGTTTATACAGCAAATGCCTAGAGGGCAAGGTAAAAAACTGGCTTGGGCTGGTTTTGGGTGTAAGGCTTAAACCTCACTGCAAAGATACAGTGCACTGTCATGGCTGGGTGTTTTTAAACGTGGGCTGTTGAATCCAGGACCTGTTCTTCATTACTGTGCCTTGCTGCAGCACAGCCTGAGGAAGGTCTTTACTGAAGTGGCTGTAGTAGAGTGTTGGTGAAGGCTACTCTCAGAGAAAAGGAAGTTATTGGAAAAACATCTGGAAAAACATATCCCTGCCAAGTAGTGTAACAGGCTAGCTGGAGTCAGCTGAAAATGCCACCCTGATCTGCAGCTCCTTGTATCAGCTGAGGAGTGGCACAGCAAAGCGGAGGAGTGCATTAAAGAGAGATTTCCTGAAATAAATGTAGAAAAAGTGAGTGATATCATCCTATATATAGGCATTGTGTAGTTTAAGTGAAGCTGAATCACTGATGTTTTCTCCTGGAGAAGGAAAGAATATCCTGGACACAGATGGGACCTTTGACTGCAATCACAGTAAGTAGTTGTGGTTTCTGCCCCTGGGGCTATGACAACTGCATCTGGTATCTGAGGATGACACTGTGAGAGCACTTATGCTGTTGCCCTCCATGCAATGCTCAATCTAATGGCCACTCATGTAGGGGAACATTACAAGTGCCTGTACGCCTCCACATTTAAAAAATGGGCAGGAAACATTCATTTTATGTTCACTGTTAAGTTTAATGATTTGTGAAATCAACAGACACAAAAATCATCCCCTTTTGCAAGGTATCAAGTTGAAATTATTTCTTTTTATATCCATTGCTTGCCCTTTTATCTGCTCCATTTGAGACTTTTCAGAAATGCACTTGGGTGTAATACCCTAAAACTCTTAAAGGAAATTGCTTTATCCAGTGCTTAAGGCAGGGCTGGAGAGTTGTTTTTGATCTACAAATACTATAAAGTGACAAAATGAAGACTTAGCAGGGAATGCAATGAAGCTTTACAGAGCTCATGTTGGCAGCTGTTCAGCTTTAGGTTAATGCATATTGGAGGAAGGGCTGCAACTGGTCAGCTGAGTCCTTTGTAAATGTAAATACAGACCAGCAAACCTCAGATCTGGTCAGACTGTTCCATAGGTTTCCTCAAGGTTTTGGAGTATTGAGAGCTTTGCTGCTGATTTATTGTAAAGTAAGCATGATAACAGAAACTCACTGCATGGGTATTCTGACCTGGCCTTAAGTTAACATGCAAAAGGGGGCTTTCCTTTGCATGTTTCATTACAGTAATATTTACTACAGAATAACACATATTTAGTATATAATGGCACATATTTTCATACCCAGCTTTCAGGTAGTTAAGGACTGAAATTCTCTTTCAGAAATGAATCAGTGAAGCAAGATTAAATATTTTGTCTAGGTTAGTTAGTGGCAGAACTAGAGAAAACTGCCATTCCTACTATTAAGCTGGGATAGCCAGAAAGTCCTGTGGACCATTTTGTGAGCTTTGTTAATATGTGACAGGCTCAAAGTGCTGTTTTGTCAGTGGAGTTACTCAAGTAGTCTTATGTGTAAATCCAGAGGCAAATTTTGTGTCCAGGTAGTCTTAAAATGACTCCTTAGAATCTCATTTTTGCAATACATATAAACCAGCCAGTCTTCCTTACTTGCATCTCTCCTGAAGCTCCTGGTATCATGACAGTATTTCCTATACAAAGCTAACTGAAAATAATAGTTAAAATACCCTTCTTCCACTAAATGAACTTCCTCACTGAAGCACAGGCTGAATAAAATTCTGTCTTCTCAGAAAGCATTACACAGAATTAAACATCAGCATAAATGAATGAAAAAGCAGCTAAGTGATTCCTGAGGGATGTGTTACACATTCTTAGTAAATTCTAAGCTTTCTGTTAAAAAAAAAAAGCTGTGCTCCTTTTTCTTTGCTTTCGAGTGTTTTTTCCTGTATTACTCTGTAGCAAAACAGAAAAGTCTCATGGATTTCAAAAGAAGGGAATGGATTTACTTCTATGCCCTATTGCTCTGAAACTCTGTGACTAAATGCATCCTGGTAAGTAAAACGAACAACATTTTTGTCCTCAGGGTAGGTAGCTGGTACAGCTTGTATCCTGATACCTGAACTTGCTTCCCACACAGAGCACGATGTCTGCTTGAAGGCCTCTGGCCTATTCTGTGTTCAAATCTATGCCTAGGTGTTTGGGAGCATGAGAGCTGATCGAAAGCTGATAAGTGCTCCTATAAGTGGGAACCAGCTGCAGCTGAGCTTGTGCTCCAGCCCTATTTAATGGGCTGTTACAGCTCTAGCATGTGTGTACTTAAACACAACAGGTGTTAGGTTCACACTTTTTCAGCCTGTCAGAAGATTTGTTGAACTGTGTTCAGTTGGAGGAGTTAGGAATGTCATACGGGCCTTTCACTTGAAGAGAGTTATTATCTCTTAGCAGATGCTAGGACTTACCGGAACATTGATCTTTCTGTTATTTGCTCAGGACTATTGAACAAAGTGAAGTATTAAACATTCTGATTATTCCTGTTTCAGCTGAGCCTTGGATCAGAATTTTTCTAATTCCTTTTGTCATCTGATTGGACTTGATATTTTGTATTTGGTTCTACTCCAGATACATATTTTCTTTTTGCTGTATTCCTTTAGTTGTCATCATATTTTCTTTGTCCTGTTGTGGTGGGTTGACCTTGGATGAATTCCAGGTGCTCACTAAAGCTATTCTGTAATTCCCCTCCTCAGCTGGGCAAGGGAGAGAAAATGTAATGAAAGGCTTGGAATAGGAGCAGGGAGAGATCACTCCACAATTACTATCATGGGCGAAACAGTCTCCACTCGGGGAAATTAATCTATTGCCAACCAAATCAGAGTAGGACAATAAGAAATAAAACATACTCTTATGTTTTAACATAACCTCTTCCCCCTTGGCACCACAGGGGAACGGGGACTGCTGTCAGTTCATCACATCCTGTCTGTACCTCATGGGGTCACAAGTTCTGCCAGCAAACTGCTCCAGCATGGACTTCCCACCACACAGGGACACAATTCCTACCAGGAGTGGGCTTCTCATGGGCTAGTCTCCACCTTTGGGCATCCACCTGCTCTGACATGAGGTCCTACTTGGGCTGCAGGAGGATCTCTGCTCCACCATGGAGCCCCGATGGCTGCGGGGGCACAGCTGAACTGCCTCACCGTGGGCTGCACTGTAGGCTGCGGGGGAACCTCTGCTCTGGTGCCTGAAGCATCTCCTGCTTCTTCTTCTTCCCTGGCCTTGGTGTCTGCAGAGCTGATTCCCTCACCTGTTGTCACTTTTCTCTCTGGATGCTGCTGCACATATTTGTTTCCCTTCTTCTTCACCGTATTACCGCAGAGGTGCTACCCACTGCTGATGGGCTCAGCTTTGTCCAGTGGCAGGTCTGCCTTGGACGTGGGGGAAGTTTCTGGGGGCTTCTCACAGAACCATCCTGCTATCAAAGCCTGGGTGCCAATACACCTATCTTAAATTTGATGGTTTTCTACTTTTGACAGTTTTCAATTTTATCCTTCAAATGCTTGAATGCAATTTACTTTCATGTAGAAATTAATCTAATATTTCACTGTGGTGTTACTTGTTAAAATGAAGGCTTTATGAAAAATAAATATCAGAGGTTTTTGGCTTCTAGAAACCATAGCCCAAGGTATAGTAGATTATTTTTCTTTATTCTTGTGCCTGACCATAAAATTTCCATTCATTATTAGTATCATAAATGTAATGTTAACAATACTTAGCTCATGTTCATGCTTTATGAAAAGTTCTTTGTTAATTTAAGCACACATATTATTAGTAAATGACTCTTAAAAGTAGCTCAGGTGAAGAACACCATTCAGGCATATTTATTTCAGAAAGAATACTGAAATCTCTCCTCACAGTATGTAATTTGACCATGTTCAAATTAATTTTTGGGAAATTTTAAGTAAACAGAGATCTCTTTCAAATTTTTGCCGTATTTTTATGCTAGTCATATATTTAGTGCAGAGAAATGAAAAAAATGCCTTTCAAATGTTGAAAAATGCTTTTTTTATCATTGATAAAAAAGACAAACCCCTTTTTCAAGCAAAAAGAATTAAATAATTATTTTCCAGTATGATTACAATCCAGGATTGAAGAAAAATATTACATATATCTAAACTAATCAAGAGCTAGAATGGGTGTAGGCCATAACTGGGACAGTCAATGTTTGAGATCTATCTTTTCAGGAGTTCACTGTCTTTTTTACTGTAACCACGGTAACAGAGATAGAAATTGTCACTGGTCCTGCAGTGTCAGCCTCAAAAATTCCCCAGACAAAGCCAGGCAGTATATTCATTTGGGCTTAATAACCAAAGCACTAATGTGATTTCAGCAGATGCTTTAGTAGGATGAGCTGTCTAGTTGTCATTTCTTACATGTCATTTTGATGTAATAAATACTTTGGTATGCAACACATAAATTCAGAGCAGATTAAGGTGGTGAATTACTTCATAGAATCATTGTAACATTAAGGTTGGAAAAGACCTCTGAGGTCATTGGGTACAATCATTAACCTAACACTGCCAGGTCCAGCACTAATCCATGTCCCTAAGCACCACATCTATGATAACAGGAAGTTAGATCCTATGACAGCAGATCCTATTCACTGTCACTAGCAGCTCAGAATTTAATTGCAAACCATACCAGAAAATCCCAAAATTTTGTTGCACATTTCCAGTCCTCTGTGATTCTGACTCTTCATTTTTGTGTGGTTAGCAACCACAGAATTCCTGAAAAAAAATGTGCTGCCTTTTTCTTCAAATGGTGGCAATAGGTAAACCAGGATTTGGGAACACAGAGTAGAGCTCTTAATCATGTTAATATTCTTGTTAACTTCCATGGGACTTCCAATGCTACTGATCCTTTTTGGAATGTGAAATATTTAGAAATAACAAGTGGAACAATTAATGGGGTGTAACCTCACAGCACTGTTGATGGAGCAGCAGCAGCAGCAGGATTTGGTAGCATAATGCCCTGTTGGCAGTGGATACAGGAAGGAAAAAGTGAATAGACCTTTCAGGAGAAAAGGGTGGCAAAGTGAGAGAGCAGTGTGGAAGGAAACAGCGCTGGGATCACAGCTGGAGACCCTCACTCTGGGGCAGGAGCCCCCCTGAAGGGATGGAGCATCATCCACCAGGACAGAGGAGCAGTAAGAGCCAAGGAGCAGTGGAAGAACAACAGCAAGAAGTGAACGGCAGAGGAAATTGACACTGACCTGGAGCTCCTGTGCCACCCAACACCTCACTGAAGGGTTTGGCAAAACATAAGAAAGTGAGACTGGGAAGGTGGGAACAGAGATATTGGGCTTGAGTCTGAAGATTGGGGAGGCAAAGTGCTGCAAACTTAATTGTTTGCTTTCTATTTTTTCCAATACCAGCATCAATAATTAGAACTTAATGTTAAAAATTGTCAGTTACTTAAGTGAAATTCCCTGAATCAGGAGTCTTCTGCCTGCAACACACAGTTGTATGTGCTATATCATGCTATGCAGTAACTGATTAAGCCCTCTAATGGGATATATGTATTTATAGATATGGAGGAAGCAGAGAGAACTGGGGCAGTTTTATTCTATGAGAGATAGTGCCATGTTATGAATGAATGCACACTGCTAGAAATGGTGGAAAAAAATAGCTGGAAGTGGTGGCTTCAAGAGCTGATAACAATTTTTTAAGTCCAGAGGGCTGGTGCCAGTTGCCTGTTGTGTTTCTTGTATTATGTGTAACTTCTAGACAATATTGACACTTCTTATTTTATGTCATCTGATGTTGTATTTTATTCTGGGTCTCTCTTGGACATTGGATCACCATCCTGTGGAAGAACTACTATTGTTGGGCTGCAGCACGGACTATTGCTCCATATGGAATACTAGCTACAAGTACTGCTGCTGGAAAAACAAATCCTAGCAAACCACAAATAATTTTTTACTGTACTTTATTTGTTTCCTCCATCCTTCTCTTCTTCATTTTCACACTAATTTAAAGGGAAATGATATGTAAAAGAGGGTAAATACTCTTATGTAAGATGTTATTAATAGAAATCTTTTATATAGAACCATTTTTCCTCAGAGTTAT
Organism: Parus major; assembly: GCF_001522545.3. NCBI lineage: Eukaryota > Metazoa > Chordata > Aves > Passeriformes > Paridae > Parus > Parus major. The sequence continues at coordinate 95,641,687 of NC_031770.1, forward strand.
TATATGTTCATTTATCACAGAGAGAATGGTTGGAACTTTTTTTGTGTATTGCTACTAAGGTTTTAGAAAATAAGGGGAAATCCTCAAGAAGTCTCCATCCTGACTAAAGCAATTTTAGCTGACTGTGGGGGTTGTTTCTTGTGAAAGTTGCACCTGTACCATGTTCTCAGGATATAGTTTTCTCAATGAAGGAACCCTGTATGCTGGCAGATTTCCCAGTGTACTTGCGGAGGTAGCCTGGGAGGGAGGATGGCAATCTGCTCAGCAGGGATGTAGGAGGTGTTTATAATCAAAAGCAACATTTTCAGACTCCAGTGGCAGAGGAATATACTTAGGGAGGAGAAATTCAAAAGGCAGCTGTTCCATGGATTGTGAATGCCTCAGTTTTGTGGCTGTGCCGTGCATGACCAAAGGTGTTACAGCCTAGGGGAGAAGAGGGAAAGAGAGGTGGCCTGTGCAAATAGCTTTAAGTATTACAGCTGTGCAGAATTGATCCCCGTGTTTGGGTGTCCTACAGACTTGAAATGGGGGTAGTTCATTGACTTGGTTTACCTGGGTCTTGTAAAGGCAGGCTTTGAAATCACCTGCTATTTTTCATCCAGTGACTTCCCAAGTAATTTATGTTCAGCCTTCAAAGGAAATAGATGGATGGATAGATGGATAGATGGATAGATAGATAGATAGATAGATAGATAGATAGATAGATAGATAGATAGATGAATAGGTAGATAATTCACCAAGAATCTGTCCATTACCTCTGGGGACAGACATTGTCTGTGGGAGCTAGAATCTGACTCTCTCACCTTGCTCAGAGCCTAAGCAGCTGCAGGGTTCTTGTGGCTTAATCCAGTTATTTAAGAGAGCAACCACAAATTAACTTTTCTCTGAGCATTCATGCTCTTTTGACACTTTAGGTGGCATGAGGAGTCCTATAAAAATTATCTGAGAATGACACAGAATTGCTGCTAAGGCAGAGGGAATGGATGTCAGTGGCAGGGCCCTGCAGCCCGTTTCCAAATGGTTCATGTCAGAATGAGATCAAAGTCTAGAAAAACTGGCTTGAGAGCTCTACTCAGTGTACACATGAACAGTGTACAAATAGATCTATTTGGTTTCCTATCTGTACAGTGGAGATGGTGGTCCTTCCCTGGGGCACAGGGAGATGAGGAGAAATGCATTAAATTCAGAGCTGCTCAGATAGAACAGTAATAGGGCTATAAAAGAAGGAAAAATGGCATTCTGGAACTACACAGTTATTATTGCATTATGCTGTTCAGGGCAAGGGTTGTCTCCAAAAGTGCCTAGAATATTTTGAGCAGCATAGAAAATAAGTAATAAAAAGAATTAAAACTGAAGGATATGTAAGAGGGGTGTAAAACTGAACAAGGAGATGGTGGAGAATGAATGGAGCCTGCTTACTGTCAGCTTTGATATATTGCAATTTAAGTATGGTACATTTCCCTGGGCTTTCCTTTGCTTTAAAATATAGGTTTCTCTCCAACTGCCTTATACAGAAATTGAAATCCACTCAGCAAATGGATACCTCCCCCTACTCTCCCAATCCAAGAGTAAAATCTTCAACATCTCCATCAGTACAGAGAAAAATGGAAATGGGAGCCTTTAACTCACAAGGGTATTATGGAGATAGATTAATTCATTTATTTGAGTGAGAAAGTATCACAGAAAAACACAAATAAATGCATCAAGCATGAGGTTTTCTGCTTGTTACCATTTCTTACATAGTTTGTAAAAACATCTCAAAACTTTGAGAACTTTGAATATAAAAATTGAACATTTCTTTGAAATTTTTTTCCAAAGAACATAGGTACACTGTGTGAAGGACAAATTGACATTTACTATCTTAATTGTGTTAGTACACGAGTGGTAAAGCAAACAGCAGCATAAAATTGTAATACTGATCTTTCTGGTCTCCAGTCTCCTGTAAAAGTACAGGAAATATGTTCCCATGTTAATGGTTTTGGAGTGCCAGCAGATATTCACATGGAGATAGAAAGGGAAAACTCTACTAGCTGTCCTTTTTATTGCAGGGGGAAACAATATCTCCATACAGGAAAAAATCAGGATCCAAATATGTAATTACAGATATAACAGAGAGATTACCTGATTTTAGTAGCCTCAGCAGGATTTGCTATTCAGTACCCATATGAAATGAAATCCAGCTTGCAAAGAAAAATAGCATTCACACAGAAACCTTAAATTTTTCTATTGTTTTTGTTAGTTGTAACTCATGTGTTTAATACCTATGCAGCATATACAGAAGGCATATATTTCGGTTTATATACACATTACTAGAGATTTAGCTTGGTTCAATGACAGAAAGTGTGTTTTGTGTTCAAGTAAATGCTCATGTTAAGTATTCCTGAGATGTGTTAAAATGTATCCCCTCCTATTACACTCAGTGTGGATCAGGGAGGGCTCTAAGTACTGAGTTAAGGCTGTACAGGGAGCACGTGGGGCAATAAATAAAAGTACCACCCATTTAATATGGCAGTCATATAATGGAGGTCATGGTTAACTCAGAGTGTGCTCAGGGTACCTTTTTATTTGGATACTGCCTATGCTCTGTTTTTTGCAATTGGAAAAATGCTTATGTCCCAGCTGACAAAATAAAAGTTATGTAAACTTATCTCTGATGTAAATTAGATATTTTGATTTACACAGATGTTTTGAGATGGAAATATCTTCTTGTGACAGAGATTGAAGTGTTCTCGTAACAGAACATCATCCCAAAACAAATACTCTTGCCTGGGGATATTTCCTGATCAAATAGCTTAAAAATTACTTAATGTTTTTTATGTTGAATACTTTTTCACTGTTAAGATTGAAAGAAAAGCATCAGATCATGGAAATGGCAGTATTGTAATGAAAAATGTTTCAGTCTGAAAGTAAAAGAAGGGTTTGTCTTCATTAATATCAATGAAGCAGGAACATTAATGTTCTTTCTTTTGAAAATAAATGTCACATACAGCATTACCGTTTAGAATATGCACTTCTTGAAAGTCCATACTTATAAATTTCCCTAGAAATTTTGTAGTTTTCCAGAAAGCACACTGGGTATTTGATACCACATTATCTTCCATCTGGCTACTGTGTCTTTTTGCAAAAGCCTGAGTTTAGACAATTTCTTCCTTCTGATGATAGAAACTTAAGAAATAAGTTGTTATCCAGAACACTTATCCCATTTTATAACAAGTGTGTCTCACTGGTTACTGATTAAGTGCTCATCTGATGGGTGCTAATAGACACATTTGGTTGTTTCAGTTGTGAATGCCAGCGAAGGGAGCAGTTGTCTGATGAAACTGAGGGTGGTGTATAGCTGTATATCACAGGTCTGCCACAGCAGTGCCTAAGAACTGTTGTTATTGCCCTTTCATATATTTTAAGAGATGGCCAAGGGGTTAGAACAATAAACTCTCACCACCAGAGACAAGAGGAAGTAGTTACTCAAAAGCACAAATTCTTTCTCTGTCTGTCTCACCCCCTCCCCGCCCATTTCTCCATTCCCTGTGGCCATGTCATATTACATTACAAGCACAGCAATTAGCAAGCTATCTTCAGAGTGAGAAGAAACAACAGAAGTGAGAGGGGAATGGACAGGTGGTGTGTGAAAGCATGTGTGCTCAAGCCATTCATTATCTCGAGTGCAGTATTAATTTGTAAATGTTAAATAACAGCCCAAGCCTCCAATGTTTCCACAGACTGCTGGTATTGTCAAATGTTGATCAGCATTTAAAAGAACTCCCTGCCATCAGAGGGACCAAAAGTTACACGAGTCTCTTAAGCCCTTAGAGTCTCTTTACCTTACTCTTCTGTCTCACAAGTGTCTTAAAATGACAGTGTCAGTCCTGTGTTCCCAGCGTCACTGTGCTGACTCTACCACTATCAGACTAAAGGGAATGCAAAGAACTTTCTTGTGCTGGATTTAATTTTGTCTGGACCAGCTCCTCCAAGTAGCTGACTTGATAAATTCTAATAAGAGGATGTGTTTGATAAAGTGTGCCTGTGATCAGGGCGGACAGCAGTGCTGCAGCATTTTTGATCTAGGGGTGTTTAAGATGGACAGTATCTGTGAATGCACAGCCCCAGAGCTGAAGGTTTTACTGCAGCTGGCAGCTCAGCCCCATGCAGACACTTGTTCACTTCTTGTCTGTTCCCAGTGGCATGGGAAAGAGAATCAGAAGGGTAAAAGTGAGACAACTTCTAGTTTGAGATAAAAAAAAACCAAACATTTAATAGGGAAAGCAAAAGCTGCTCACACAAGCTGTGCAAAACAAGGAGTTAATTCACCACTTTCCATGGTTCAGCCATTCCCAGTAAAGCAGGGTTCCATTACGTGTATTGGTGACTCAGAAAGAAAGAACACCACAGCTTTGAACGCATCCACCCTTCCTTCTTCTCCACCCTGCCTTTATATCCTGAGCATGACAACAAATAGAATGAGATATCCCTTTCATCACTTGGGGTCAGTTGTCCTGGCTGTGTCCACACTAAACGAGGCTGATATTCAAGGGGCAAATTTTGTTTGTATGTTGTTATGTCTCTTTAAAAACAAGCAAGAAAATAAATTGTTGTCTTTCACCTTCTTTTGTGAACAGTGAATTCTGCGTATGAGTGTTTCAGGTCTTGTTTAAAAGCTCAAGTGGGACACTTATGTAGTAATTCTAACTAACTGAACCATCTCTAGGAACAAATTTTTAATTCAATTTTCAGACTTTCTTTCAAAGGTGCCCAACAGGAAGCATGTAAAACACAGTGACCTGCTTGGTTTTGACAGTGGGCTCAGTTCAGGGGTGAAAAGCAGGCCAGAGAAGCCCCAAGAACTTAGAATATAAAAACTCTCTGTATAAACATAGGACCAGCTAAATCCTCCAGCATTATCTTTTCTCTTTGGGAGCAGTGTGATTGCTTTCCAGGGCACAATCCATATGGTTCCAGGCATCTGTATAATAGTTAATTGGATGGAAGAGGTATTCTTTTCCATCACAGTATTCAGAGCATGATTGGCTTTGTTGTAAACCAACTACAGGGTAAAATACACAATGCAGTTAACTTTTACATACCCTGCCAGGTTTCATGAACAGTGCTTTACTGCTGATATATTTTTTGTAATTCCACAAGCCTCATATCAAGTGAAAGACTGTACAATAGACAAGTAGTAATAAAAACCAGTGATAGATTTTACAGCATTACAATGCAGGATTTATGAACAGGTGATTTATAGAGCTCTATCATATTTGAGGTAGTAATTATGTTTGCCAATACATTTCTTGGGCTAAAACTATTTTTCATTTTAACTTTCATTTTATAAAAATGTTATCATAAATGGCAAAAAAACAGAGAGAAAGACGTATCAAGATAATCTAATTAAATGAAATTCAAACATATCCCATGAGACTATTTCTGGTCATCTGACACACAAAGTCACTTTATCATTTGAAAACATTGACAGATCTAAAAAGTCTTTATTTAAATGTCCATGTTTGTTATTATTAGTGTTTCTAGGATTTTCAAGGAAACAACACAAAATAAACATTTCTTCCTCATGTCCTTTTTTTATAAGGATTTGTCTCAGGAAATGAAAAAAAAGAAAAAGAAAAAATTTGGCAACCATATGTTTCCTGTCTGGATCCCATTTTTATAGCTATTCTGCCAGCATAATCTCAATCATGAAAAGTGTTCAAATTTACATTTAAAGGGTTGAGGGAGTGTTACATTTATATGTGTCTGATATTAAGATGGGCAGCCACACAAAGAAGGAAGAAGCATCAGACAAGCCAAGTTTGAACTAGCATAAGGCAGATCATCTTTTAAACCTGAAGTGCACACTTGTTACAGAAGCAGTGGAAAGTTGCTGAAGTTCAAATATTCAGAAATGACAAAGAACATTTTGGAAAGCCTAAGTAAAATGTGCTATTATCTGAGAACTCTTTAATAAGGGAAAATTATATTACTTTATAACTTGTTTTGAAATAGAATTACTTTTTGAAAGAAAAGTACATTATGGAAAATTTGTAAAAGAGCCGCATCTAAAGTTGTGTTGCTCAGAACAAAATTTCAAAGCCTACAAATCTCAAGCTTCAAGGCATATGGCCAGTTGGGATATCATTACCGTGTAGGTGTTGCATTTGCTGGTATGTCACGAGAAGCTTTATTGCCTCAGGAACAACTGCAACTGACAGATGCTGTGAGGTCCAAATTACCAACCTGTGCAACATCTCCACAGAGACCACCCTGCTGGGAGGGAGTGAAATGCACCTCTGTAACTCTGGCAGCTCTGCTCCCAGTGTGGTATGGGTTTCCCATATCTTGGGGTTGGAGATCTAAAACTTAGGACTGCAAATAAAGTATCCCCCAGCCTCCCACTTCCATTGATCCTTTTATCCCTTCCTGGCCACCCACTTCAAGCTGTTTGGGATTCTTCTTTGTATTCCTCCTGGACAAATAATGTCTACCTTTCTATCACTTCAGATATTATACTTCAGAAACTGATGGTAGAAATCAACATACAGCATTCAGTCTATTTTAACATCAGTATTTTGGCCATGAAAACTTTACCAAACTTTTATTTTCCCTTCTGTTCCTTCTTCTACTGAAATTAAAGGGTAGCAGAAAGATACCTGAATATAAAAGTTCCCAGAGAAGGCAGTAAAAAGATTTCAGTACTCATATATTATAATGAAAGGCTTTTTAAATAAACATGAAGTAACATTCTGAACTGACAGGTGAAAATTACTTTCTGTTTTGAATTTTTAGAGTGGGAATATTGCCAAAGTAAGTGTTTAGGAAGTTCAAATTTAGCTAGTCAAAACCTTTTGTCAAGATGTTTTGTCTGAAGAAGAGAAAAATTCTAATCACTAGTGCTTATTTTAATTATAAAATTCTTGCTGCTCTACTTCCCAGCTCCATTAGGAGGTCAGGGTCAGTCTGGGATGCTTGTATGTTACCCACAGCAATGAAGTGGTCCCAGGTACTGTGGAATCCATGTCACCCTTCCCTATTTAGGTTTAAAATGCTTACTGATTTACATCAGCTTCCAGCTGAGAAATCTCACTTTTGTGACACACCATTGAGAATGCAGTATAAAGTGTTCCTGGGGATCTATAGGAGATCCTGGGGGGCAGCTATGGGATTTCTCAGGGGCAGGGTAAAAGGAGGCAGTGGGGAAGTCCCAAAGCTTGGGAAGATCAAAAAGATACTTTAGGAGGTTCCTGAGGGCATGATAATTTTATGTTTGTATATTTTTGAGAGAAGCTGTTACCAGGTTTTACAGCAAGGCTGGAATTAGTTATTTCATTTATTACCATGTTAGGTTGTTGGCTCCATGTTGCTCCAGCCACACTAAATTCTCAAGATGATATGTGGTTTGTATATAAGAGTTAAATTTACAGTTTTGCTCCAGATTATGAGAAAAGACATACAGAAATTGGAGTTTGATTTTCTAAAATATAGCAAATAAAGATAACCTTCAGTTATTCCAGTTTATATATATTTTTTCTCATACAGTTTCCTATCCTTTTTGATTGTATTGAACATAAATTTTCCAGCTAAAAATGGGCACTGTCTTAAGTGAGGTCTTAAAAATAAGAAGAAAGTAACTAAGTTTTGAGGAATGATTTCATTGTTTTGTCTGCTTTTTTTAAAACTGATGTACTACCTAAAAAAATTCTTCTATTTCAACAGTATATTTTCCCCATAACATTTTAGGATATTTATACCTAATGTCATTACACATTGTAATTATGTAATTGCACATCTTAATTGCACATTCTCATTATTTCATCATGTACGCTACAACAATTAAGTAATTAGGTCTAATAGTATAAATTAGACTTAATTGTATAAATGCATGACAATGGCATAAAAATGGCCTTAAAGAACAGAGAAGACTTTAATCAAAATACAAGGAATGTCTTTTGTGTGCAATCAGAGGAATGTGGGACACTGGACTAATTCTATGCAGTGATTACTGGGGACTCCTACACTCCACGGTTCCCATTCCCCATTGTCTTGTTCAACTGAGGAGGAGAAGATAGAGAAAATAATGGGTACATTTAAGCCCAGGAAGAAGGAAGGGCTGGGGGAAAGGTGTTTTAAAGATTTGGATTTTTTTCTCTTTAATTTTCCAAAGTCAAGTCTGTTTTTCCCATGACAGTGGGTGCTGAGCCATCTCTCCCTGTCCTTACCTTGATTAATCTTTTCATTGTATTTCCTTTACCCTGCCCATTCGAAGAGGGCAGTGATGGAGCAGATTTGTTTGGCACCTGTTGTCCAGCCAAGGTCAACCTATGACATTAGTTTTTTGACATAGTTGGAGCCATGGAGTCCATCTCACTAGCTTGTCCCAGTCTTTTGGCTAAGAATGTGCTTTAAGCTCCAGTACCCTTGAGTCAGGTCCCATTTAGTGATGAGAGTGTTCATGGCCATCATATTATAATGCAGTGAAGTCTCAATACTCTGTCCAGACTGTTGGATTTTGCTGCAAAGAACCTGGCAAATTCAAATATGTTTTGAAATTTACGACCTGTCAGACATTTTATTTCTTTTATTGACCCTTCTTGACAGAGAGTAAAGGTTTTTCTGCTACATCTACATCTGAACTGACAAAGAAAGCCTCACTTCACAGAGGCCTCTGGTTGTCTCATGTAGCAGCGGCTGTACCCTGATTGTGGACTTCCCAAGAGAAGGAGGGCATATGGGCAAGCCACAGGTGTGCAAACAATACTACATCATAGTAACACCTAGCCATTGCAAATTTTTTGCCAATATATTCGTGTTTTCAGAAGACTCAACTGAACTAAACTGATTCTCTCCTAAACTGGGAAGCAACTTCTGCAACAAAAATTCTCATTGAAAAATACACCAGTGCTTGAACTTGAAATATTTGTCCTTTCCTACTCAAATAACTTTATTTCATAAAAGTAGATTTAAAGAAAATATTAATTGTTGTATTGTGACCATACTGAGAATTCCCATATAAAGGGAATATATTCCCTTCTGAACCTTCAAAACTTCCTTTCATAGGCCAACCAACTAAAGGAGTTTTTGCAATTAATGGCTTTAAAAAAAACCTGTCTCTATCGGAGAGTCACCAAAATGATCTCTTTAATTTCTCAAGGAAATGTATACTTATTTTTTGTAGCTCAACAGAGAAGGTATTCTACCTGATAAAACTTAAATTTATTTTGCTTTCTTTGTTTTCAACAGAAATTTGTACTGGATAGGAAGTTGAGAGATAGTTTTTTCCCCCATACTAAATGCTTTAATTTTTCCTCCTAAGGATTCCTAGAAAATCACAAATACCCTAGAATTTAGCTTATTTTTTTAACTAAACATGTATTTAATATTTTTTAAGAAATAGAGTGGGAAAGAAATGCATTATTTTTACTCTATTATAATCATATCTATTGTAACCTTTGTTCCAGCTCTTCCTTTTGTGAACTTGCAAGAATGAAAATTATTAGTTCTTTACTCCCCATTCCTCTGTCTGGAATAAAAAGTATGCCAAATATATTTCTGTTGTAAGTCCTTTGGAGACAATGGGGTTGCCAAGGGTTTGAATGTTACTTATTGTGTACAAGCCATAACTTCATCTTCAGCAGGATAGGGGTAGAGGTTCCCTGAGCTTTTCTTTAGGGCTACAGCTTTCATTAAATTTCATTACTTCTCCCTGTGGCTGTAAATAGAAGGCGTACCTTAGGAAATTTAATTCTTTTTTTTGGCAGCTTGTGTGATAAAGGTGTGGCTTCTAAATAAAGGTTTAATCTACATGGAAGGAGATTGAATCAAGGATATATAGGAGAGGATTTCAGTTTTGTGCTGAAACTGATCAACACTACTGAAAGAAAAATTTAAATGGTTATATATTCCACCAGAATTCCTTCATTAAAAAAGGAATTATCTTCTAGAACTAGTCTGGAAGTGCAGGAAAGCCAAGCATAGGAAAATAAACTAGAGGTGCACAATTAATAAAATTAATCATTGTGATTAAGAATGTTAAATTAGGTCTGGTTTGAGTCCCTGGTTTTCTGATAGGTACAAAAGTAAGGAAATTATTTTTTCTTCTATAAACTTGCCTGATTAAATAACCTCAGGATAAATCTGTAAATTGCTGTGGTTTTGCTCTTTTGAGCTATTACCATTGCATTGTGCACTGTGAAGAATGGAGTAAGTTTTCTATATTGACAGCGGCCTTTTTTTTTGTTCTTTACTATCCTTATTTTCTTTCTTCCATTATTGTATTTCTCGTAAGTCCTGTGTGAGATTGACCCCTTCTATAGTTGGCATCACTCTTACTTCAGTGGTGTGAAGGTTTCAGCAAAGTTTTCATTAGTCTCTTGTGAAAAAACCAAGACCATTATATCCTTAGGACTGTGCTATACTCACCTTTATCACTCATAATCCTTCTGTTCTTCCAGTGCACTTTTTTATCATTTTATTTTCTGCTCAGCTACAAATATCCATATTTATGAAGTATTCATCACCATGGTATCCAAGTACACTTCAGTTTATTAAAAGGATTATGTGACGTGGCTGCTTGTAACAGCAGGGGATTAGACATGATGACGCAGGTTCCTTCTAGTCTCCTGTTTCTATAAATTAATACAATGAAGCACTTCCCTAAAAATAGGTACTGTTTGGAAGGTCACGATATAACATCTAAAACAACAGCAATTTTGTTGCAAAGTGCTTCATGAGATGTCCAAGGATTCTGCCTTCCCTCTTCTAGGTGGGTTCTTGTTGTCAGCAGGTAGGAAAACTGTGGGCTTGTGTTACATTTGAATGGCAGCTGTCTTGTCCTGGCTCAGATAGCCCCAGAGCGGGGAAAATGTGGCAGGACAAGGTATAAGGGGTTTATTAAAGAAAGAGTTTACATTATGTATTAGGGAGAAATCCTTTATTTAGAAGATACTGAGGTTGCCCAGAGGAGCTGTGGACGCCCCATCCCTGGAAGTGCCCTGTGAGTGTTCAAGGCCGTGTTGAATAGGGCTTTGAGCAACCAGGTCTAGTGAAAGGTGTCCATGCCCATGACCTTTGAGGTCCAAGACAAGCAGCTCTGTGATTCTGTGATACAGACTGTGCTGTGTGTGACCAGCTGTATCTGTAGTATGTACTGCAGTACACACCTGACTTAGCTGAAAGCCTCTGAAATGACTCTCATAAAGGTGGGTTGATAGGATGTACATATCTATGAAGTAATCTTTCTGAATTTTTTACAATTTTCAGTGTTGTTTCAAAAATCAGAGGTTATGTTATTACCAAGTCATTCTGGATTGGTACTGTAGAATAAATTTTTTGTTTTCCAGAATGATTGTTCACATTCTTGGGCCAGGCAAGGAAGACATTTTAATTTGTATGGGATTGTGTTTACCAACCAGCCAATGACAGTTGAATTATAGTTCTGCTGATCCAAATGAATTTTTATTGCACCAAACTTAAACTAGTAAATCATTATAACCATTCCAAGAAGAAGACTCTCTGTGTGTTGCAATACAAGGCTTATACTATTATATATTGCATTCATTTTCTAGAAACATTGATAAATGGAGAGTCAAACAAAAATATACCAAGTATGTAATTTTAATAAATATTGCTCTTTGCACTTTATTGAAAGTTGTTACTTCATTTCTAGTTTTGTGAAATTCAGGTTCATAATATGAAGGAGTAGAAACTGATTCTCATGGTGGCATTTCAGCTGTACAACTCTACATGTTTGTGTTCATCTCCTTGCACAGTGGGTCAGTGCAGGGCCTGTGCTGTATAAAGTACAGCAAATGTAAACACCTTTACATCTGAGACTTCAGCTTTGTACATTTGCAAACAGAGCTCTGGTCAAACCAGCAGGAGATGCTGAAACCTCAGAAAACTGAAGTACCACCAGTCTCTGTTCCCATTTCTTTAGTGGTGTAAAATTTTTTGAAGTGACGAGATAAAGCCTTGAAGGGCTTGCATATATTGGGATCATGATTTCAGCTTGGATACTGTATCCTAGTTAGCTTTAGATCTAGCTGGCTTAGATGTGGCAAGTAATGAAATGACCTTGGCGTGTGTTTGCTAATCAGGCAATCTTCAATCTGCTGAAGCTGGTAGTGCAGCTATTTAACTTGTGTTCCAATAAGTTAGGCAAGAACACTAGAACACATTTCTAGCCAAGTACACTTTTGTGGAAGACTGTTACCTCCACAACCTCTTGCACTGAACGTTAAATACTATGAACAATATTCAGACCAAGATTCTCCTACTGAGGCAAAAGAATTGGTTTGCTGTGTGCCCACCAGAACATGTAAGGACAGGGAACATTTTTCAGTAAGATATTTTTGTAAGACTTAGACAGTTTAAAGACACTCTAAAGTGGGAAAACTTCATTTCATCACTTAAAATGGTCTTGCTGTAGACAAAAAAAAAACCAAAAATCCCCCAAAAATCCAGCCCTAAATGTTTATTGAGCAGTGGGAGTGTACAATAAATTTTTTGGCTGCTAGTTTGCTAGACCATTGTGGATATGGTATGATCATTAGTTTACTAACAGATGGACATCCTTTTAAAGCCAAGCTGTTATATATTTTTACCATTTTAGTCTGGATGGAAACCAGCTTTTATACCTTATGTTGTGCTTTTTATTTCTTATGTCAGAGGACAAAATATCTTCCAAAAAGTGCTTCTGGAAACGAGAAACACTTCTGTAATCCATATGCACTTCTTAACCAGACCAGTACTTGCCCTGGGTATTCCCCCACTAGAACACTCTCTCTGCCTGACCTCAGGGCCTCATTTCCTGTCCCATCCTTTCCTTAGATCAGTGGAATGCTGTTCAGTTGATTGAAGGCCAGGTACAACAGACTTAGGAGATGTCATGGCAGATGCCAGGCCTAGGGATATTTTGTCAGTCTCTTCTGTTTGTTCATGTATTCTACCATTCGTTGGTTTTGCCATCTGTCATGCCTTGCCTGGTGACTCTTTGTTCTTACTGACTGTGTGGTAGGATCTGCTGCCTATATTTGAATCACAGATCCTGGACTAAAATCAGAATTAACATCCAACACCATCCTTATTCACTCCTGTAAATTTAAAATTCATGTAATATACAGTGTACTCTAGATATAAATGACAGTATATATATAAATATAAATATAAAAATATAAATATAAAAAATATAACTATAACTAAAGCTATAACTATAACTATAAACATAAACATAAATATAAATATATGTTTTCACTGGTTTATTAGTAAAGAACTTCACCTCTGAATATGATACAATATACTACCCAGCATAGTCTAAAATTAAATATATTGTGGCTCTATATGCCACTTCTTTATTGATTCCAAAAGCTAATGTCAAAGACACTTTATTGTATAACCTTTCTCAAATTATTTCAAACAGAAAAGTATCAGTGGACACATAGTAGCTGATAAACAATGAGTTAACATCCCCTCCATTTTCTGTAGCCCAAAAAATAAAATCTATGGTTTTACTCAAAAAGAAACAATTTATTGAAGGAGGAAAGCAGTGTGGCCAAAGAAAGGTATGTTTAATTTTGGAATCCTTATGAAGGTAAAAATAAATAAACTAAAACCACTCTGAAGTAATTAAGTTGAGCAAATTGGGTGAGATCTTAGAGGCAAATCTTACACAAAAAAATGAGGATAAGCTTTTAATTTTCAGAAGTATAATGCTAGTTACAGAAAAAAGAAGTAAAAAAAGTAACTAGGGACTGACTTGGCAAAATCACAAACTCATTACTGATATCAAGGGATAAAACATAGGTGAAAAATATAAACCAAATCAAATTGTTAAGGGTGTGTGTAAGGAAAGTATAAAAGAATATATATAGGACAACTAGCAGTGTAAAAGAAATAAAGAGTAAAGGAAATAGTTATTTAACTATTGTTAATTGTAATTATTGTTAATAAGTTGCAGGTGAAAAGCTCCTTAGTACAATTACTACCACAAGTTGTTGAAAGAGCTCAGGCAAAAACATGGTACAGTGTGGATAGATAACGCAGATATTTTCTTATCAACTCCTTGACAAGCTTCAACATAGGCTAGTTACAAAAAGAATAATGACTCTTACTGATTATTTTGTGAAAGATACCTGGCAGAAAAGTGAAGACATGCATCACGTTATTTTTTGAAAACCAAAAAAGAAGGTCAAGGAATTATAGGTCGAGCAGGTTTTTCCTTGCAAAAAAACCTTTGGAATAAATAACAAAACAAGCTTTTGTAAGTACTAGGAACATTATAAAATGAATAGCAATATACAATTTTCAAAAATTAATTGAACCAACCTAGGTTAGTTTCCTTTTGTAGCAGAATAATAGACCCTATGAGCTGCTACTCTTAAGACTGTCACCTGGGATTGAATAGGGATTTTGTGCAACAAGACAATTAGAATTGTTAGGCAAGTCACACTAAGTCATGGCTGTCACCCTGCCTGACTTTGCAGTCATAGAAATTGCTGTCATCATTACAGTGACTCTTTTCATGGTATCTCACTGATGTGGGTTACTTTCCAAGGTTACAGAAAATGGCAACCCCAAATTTATGTTTTAGTAGGCATTCTGACCAACCACCAGAAAGGTGAAGCGTATAAATTAAATAACTTTTCAAAAGCAGTTAAAGAAAGTTACAAGAGAATATAAAATAATTTTGAATCCTTTCCTCCACTGTAAAGGGCAACAGAGGCATTCTGACAGGTTTTTAAAAATGATTGCTATTATATGGAGTCTTAATGTGGAATGATAGGTACAAAGAGATGTAGATTATTTCTGTTTTACTCACTTGAGTGTTATTTGATTGAATCACTGGAGAGGAGCAGCAAAGGCCAGCTGAGACCCAGGAGGTTTCTCAGGGGGCAACAGCAGGGCAGGGACCCAGCCAGCTGGGACCCAGGTGCACACGAGCGAGGGAGCAGAGCAGACCAAGGTCACCAAGGAGAGTGCAGAGCAGCAGGCAGGGTCCTGGTGATGAGGCTGGAGATCAGACCACAGGTCTGGATCAGCCCTGGTGAGGATAACCAGGGTCAGACACAGACCCATCATCACTGAGGCCATTAAGTTTTATTAGTGTCCTCAAGGCACTAGAGTTAGACCTTGCTGTTCCTGTATGCAAGCAAAGATGTGCAAAGGTTGGTGGCAGAAATAGCCTGTTGTCTATGTGTACTTTTATATAAAACCTCAAGCCATTTTCTAAACAGTTTCATGATTTCTTTATCTTTCTCACCTTACCTGTCATATTATTAAAACTTTTCTGTGCTGTGATTAGAGTTATAGCCAACAGTGCCTGGGAAACCTGAAAATATTCAAGGATTGAGAATTAATTTTCATAATTTTCCAAGGCTCAGCAGTTTGTCAGAAGCTGTTACGGATGCTTTACTACTGCTCTCCAGCTATTGTAGTTGGCTCATCAGTATTTGGTATCCTTTAAATTGACTTTGCACTGGCATAAGCCAGAAGTGTTTGCAGCTTCAGCACTGATGGAGCAGGAAGGATTAAGCTCCTCTACTAAATATATGCCTACTGTAACATGCATCTGACATTTGGGATAAGAGCAAGTAATATCTTTTGAGCCTGCAAATCTTATCAAACACCTGGGACACCTGCTCCCAGGCACTAAGATTCTTCGTTTATTTTAACATTTGCAGTTTTTCTCTGCCCAAAAATTCTTTGATCAAAGACTCAGAGGATGTGTACACTAAGTATCAAAACAGTACAAACCATGGTAAGGTCTTATTAGATTAAAACTAAAAATCCAGGCCAAAGTTTCTGATCTAAATTTTCAAATGGTCTGTGCTGCATATTGGCAAAATGAGGTAGTTCAGTTTGTTAGAACACAGGAGTTATTTTTGTAAACAAACTCCTCCTCAGTGGCCTCAAGGCCACTACAGGGAGCAGAGAACTTTAAAATGGAGGGAATAAAATAATTACTTAAAGCTTTTGTTATTCTAAACTGTATTATTTTTTGTCATTTGTAACATGTGCTTTTATTACTGTGGGAACCTCCATTGCTGGATGATGTCAGAAAAGTACCTTGAAGGCATCTTGCTGGTCAGCAAAATAAATGGTGAGTTTTGCCTATAAATCCTTGAAAACATTTTCCTTGTTGTTGCCAACTAATTGCTTTTCTTTTGCAGAGAAGTTATTTCATAACCACTGCATAGGATTTAGGCCTTGGTAGTCTGCTTGCAGGCAAATAGAGTCAAACAGATCAGTCTGCAAGACACTAATTTTCTGGGCTAAAGAACAGATTTATCTAGACTAGGGAACATATTACTTAGAAACATTTTAAGAAACTAATCCATTTTTCTTTTTCAGTTGGCAAAAACGTGTCACAAGTCAGTGTTCTGGCATATATTTCTGACTTGGATCAGCAGTTCTGTCTTACATCAGTATTTAATATTTAAACTATTAGATTTATCAAGTTTCACTGCTAAAAGGACTTTGAATCTGTCACTGGCCATCACAGGCTGTGTAGTCTCTTAAGCAGATTAAGCTCTACTGCTGTCACAGTATATTGGAAAATGCATTATTTTTAATTATTTCTTTGAGCTGTAGTTTACTATGCTACATTATGTACATACATTTGATTTGAAACTAGAAACTTTAAGGTCCCTACCCAAACAATTTTATGATTCTATATACTTATATATATTTTATACAAGATGCATGTATAAAGTAAAATGATCTGCAGGAATTTACTTATGAATTTGTTAGAAAATTTCCAGTAAAACATTTTTTTCAGCATTTTGGAAGCTAGAATTGACATTCATAATTACCTTGACCTAACTGAACTGTATAAATTTGAATGAAAAATTGCTGCTTAATCAGAATGAATTCTAAATACTATTTATGGGAAAGGTTTATCAAGTGGACAAATACAGACTGGGAAAGGTGGAAAGTAGGGAAGGTTAGTGATTAACAAGATTGAATCTAAGCTGTTACCTCTTGCAAACATTGTGCCCACAATACTGCAAGGTATAAAGAGAGGCATAGTTGTACACTCCTCCCAGATAGAACTCAGTGGGCTTGTAATGTTCCTGGTGTCTGACCTTATAGACTTCTTAAGTACCCCTTTTTCACAGTTTCTACAGATATCAGAATGTTTTTGTGGTGTTTCATTAATGTATTTTTGAATATGGGATAGGCACAACACAACAAAGACTGAGTGGGAGGTTAAGCGGTTTTTTATTATATTTTTACTTTCTTGAAGAAAAATTACAGGAGTTGATACTGCTTTAGGAAATAAAAAAAAACCCAAAAAACAATGAACTTCCTTATTCTAATTAATCCTTTCACTGGAACTTGTGGGAGGTGTGTCTGTTAGAATATCAGTGTTTCCTTCACCAGGTTCTCAGGGCAGACAGATCACTGTCCTATAGTTTTAGTGACTAAAACCAAGCAAAGGACAACAGCTGACTTTGTCCTTGTGTTACTCTCCAAACCCTTAATCAGGGATTGCTTGGATCATTTTCCCTAAGGTCATAATAACCTTCATGACCACCTTTCAGGAACCCAGTTTTGGAAGTAATTGACTTGCTGCCTATGCTAAATATGTTTCAGTGCTAGGATACTTACAAAAAAAATCCTCTTCTGTTAGTTCTTCTCTCCTTGAATAGTATGCAACAGAGGAAACCAAAAATATGCAGGCAAAGGCAACTCATTGAATAAAACAGTTCATATTCTGTCATAGGCATATTCAGAGATCATAATCTTACAGAGAATTCATTAATTGTACAGACAAGTTCTCTAAATAATCAACTATCTGTTAATAAGGAAGAATCAAGGTCTTTGAACTGTGGACAGATGCAGTTAGGAACAAGATCACACTATTTTTAATAATGGAATGCAAATCTGCAGCAAGGGAACAGGTGCATAAATGCCAGGGACTGTTAAAACTTATCACAGGTGCATCATGAAGCATGTGAAGAAGCAAGTCAATTCATTCCCCAAGGACTGCAATAGTTTTATTATTTCATAGTAAGCAATATAGCAATATTTTTGGAAAATAACTTTGCCCCAAGTAAGACTTTTGCTGCTGGATGTGCATGATTTTTTTCTCCTTAATAGCACTAATATTTCAGTTTGCTGGACATTTTTTACTCAGACTGTGCTCTATATTAACATGTGCTATCTATGTATATTGAGAATATGAGACAGCAGCTGGTATCTAACCAGCAGTCTTATACATTTAGAGATGTATCTCTGAACCTAGCCTTATCTTCCTATATGGTAACTCACAGACATAATTCTTCCGGCTCTTTTGGATGTTTTTGTGGATCAGTAGATCATTTGGTTCATGGGGCAGGATGGGAAATGTCAACCCCTTGTTTGGCAGTGACTGAGAAGACAGAGGAAAGAATACATCTCCTGTATGCCCTAATCAAGAGTAAAAAGATATGGCTGAAGTTTCATCAGCTGTAAGGGCAAAGGTGTTCTTGCTGCTCTTTTAGTATCCATACAGAAATAAAATGTTATAGTAGAAGCACTTAGTAAAGTGCAATTTGAAGGTCTTTTTAAAATGTGAAACTAGGAGTCCTAGCTGATAGCACTAGGTTCTTCTCAACAATAGCTTGGCCTGATTCCTTGCTTCAAATTGGCCTAATTCCATAGGCAACAAAGAGCTGGATTAACATTAGCAGCAATGAAGATCAGTTGCAGACTTGCAGCAGTACAATGCATAGTGAGTCTGGAGAGGAAATACTCCTTGTACACATCCTTAACATAATTAGATTATCTGCATTTATTAAAATATTTCTGGCTCTGTAAAAGTTCACTTGCATATTAAAAATTACTTAATGGTAACTATCATTATTGTATTTTTTGCCATGAGATAGATATTGGTGATTTATATAAGCAGCCAATGAGTAGGAATCTGATCTGGGATAACTGCATCTCCTCTTGAGGCTAATTTTTTAAAGATTCACTTGCAGAAATAGGAAATAGTTGCTTTTCAGGAAAACAGAGCAAATGAAGAAAATCAAGCTGAAAGATTAAAAGTTTTTGGATCTCTAAAAACTCAGTTTTGAAATGCTGTCTTGCTTAAGGAGCTTTAGGCTAGATTTGAAGTGGTACAGGAATATAGCAGGCTCGACAGATATAATCTATGCAATAGGGACAACTGAGGGTACCCCCAAAACAGCAAAAGGAGACTTAAGAGGGGATACCTCCAACAAGTCCAGCAACCAAAGGTGTAATCACGAGCCAGCACTATTGGAGTCTCCCATTGCAACCTGACTGGGATATTGACACACTCAAACACTTGTGTAAAATGCCTGTACACCAACACACACGATATCGGGAACAAACAGAGATCTGTGTGCAGTCACAGGGCTTTGATCTCTGCAGTTACAGAGATGTGGTGGGACAGCTCACATTACTGAAATGTTGTCATGAAGGGCTACATGATGTCCAGGAGAGAAAGACAGGAAGGCACGGTGGTATAGTCACTCTCTGTGTGATTCAACATTTGGAATGTGTTGAACTCTGTCCTGGGGTGGATGATGAGTGAGTTGAGAGCTTATGGCTTAGGAAAAAAGGGCAGACTAAGGGTGATCTTGCTGTGGGATTTTGCTACAGGCATATTGGGAGGAAGGAGTGGATGAAGCCTCATAGAGGCAGCTCAGAGCAGCCTCACAGTCATAAGCCCTTGTTCTTGTGGGGGACATAAACTTTCCTCTTAGTCTAACCACTAAGTCTTTCCACTTAGTCTAACCCGGCCAAGGATGTCAAAGACAAAAAAAACCTGGATTCTTAAAATACATTAATTACAGAATGAAAACAAAGGATGATTTATTTTCAAAAACAAATTTAAATACAAACCCTGTTACAAAATAGAGGGGGGACCCTAATAACAGAGGACACAGAGAAGGCAGAGTTCCCAAATGCCTTCTTTGCATTGCTCTTCACTAACAAGACAAGTTCTCAGGATTCTCTGATACAGAAGGCCAGGATAATGGAAGGTTGAAAGTGCATTAGGAAGGGCATTGCCAGCAGATTGAGAGAGTCCAGTTCTGGGCTTCTCGGTAGAAGAGACATGGAGCGCTTGGAGCTGGTCCAATAGAAGGCCACAAAGATGATTAAGGGACTGGAGCATGTCTCTGATCGAAAAGGCTGAGGGAGCTGGGCCAGTTCAGCCTCCAGAAGAGGTGACTGAGAGGGGACCTCATCAATGTCTGTCGGTATCTGAAGGGAGGCAGTCAAGAAGATGGACCAGGCTCTTCTTGGTGGTACCAGGCAATAGGACAAGAGGCAACAGGAAGTTTCACCTGAACATGAGGAAGAACTTCTTTACTGTGCAGGTGACTGAGCACTGGAACAGATTGCCCAGAGAGGCTGTGGAGTCTCTGTCCCTGGAGATATCCTAGATATCCATCTGGACACAATGCTGTGCCATGTGCTCTGGGATGGCCCTGCTTGAACAGGGTGGTTGGCCAAGATGACCCACTGTGGTCCCTTCTAACTTGACCCATTTTGTGATACCGTGAGTAACACAGTACATTTTGTAGAATTTCTTTCTGTATTAGTTGATACATGAAATTAAGAGTGTTTTAATTGTTGGGGAGTTTTTTTGTTTGGTTTTGTTTTTTTTGTGGTTTTTTTTGTTTGTTTGTTTTGTTTTCTGGTTTTTTTTCCTACAATGTCTAGCCGTAGAGGGTGTGTAGCCCTAGAGTTGAAAAGTGAGCAGGTAAATATACTCTGTTCCATTCAAAAGAAAAAAAGTATATTTTTATTCTGACAGAGAACGTCATATTAAAGACAAAGTAAAACTAGAACATTTTTAGTCAGAAATGTTCATCTGAACACCTTGAACAAGATGTATTTTTCCTGTCAAATATATTATTTTCTTTCTTGTCTCTTGATGAAAGTTTGTCCCATGGGATGCTCTGCACTGTGGCTAGGATCATTCACTCTTGTCTTGGCCTTAAGCAATATTTCTCTGAGGAGGGTGCTTCTAGGGATTGTCCATTCCAAAGATCACTCCCACTAAGCAGCATGGAAAAGCCTGAGCTGGGCTTGGGTCCCTTCCCAGGCCCATGGTCGTATTTTCATGAGCACCTACGAGCACATTCATTGCCAGTCTGAGGTTAGGTAGGTTGTGCCTTCGGTGTGGCATTACAAAAAAATTATTCAGTAGGTGTTGGCACACACTTAGGCAGAAATTTAAGGCTGCTGGGTAAGTACCAGAGAGGTGGAAGAACTGGACATTTTATGAAACATTATAATCAGACAATTGGAAATTACTGCACCTTGGTTTAAACTTATTTGATTTTTTGATGTTATTTTATATTATATATTGACCTTTTGGTTTTTTTTTGATGGAAGCAGATAATTTTCATGATGTTTTCCAGAAAAAGAATTGTCCTTGTTTATAAGGGCTTATAAGCTATAAATAAGTGTTTAATTGATAATTCCAGAAAATTACATTTTCTGAAGAAATTTTCATGTTAACAGTGATTATGGTTTCATGAACATGTTCCAAATTCTGAAGAGCTTTTTCTTTCTGATGCACTTAAATTTGCTGTTCTATTGTTTCAATTAAAATAACTGTTAAAAGTCATGATCATTGGGTTGGTGCCCACTAATTACATTAACATTGAATTCCAGACCATTCAAAATCATACTCATAATGACTGTTTTAGAGGAGTTTGCAAACTTTAAATCTTTTCATCTACATAGCATGAGCACACTAGAGACCAAAAACTGCAGTGATTTGTTCTCTTGCCTCTGTTGAGAGGAGGGCTTGCTGTTCTGGATTGCTGGTGGTGTTTTATTTTCATTATATATGCTATTTATTTATTTATTTATTTCAAGTGCAGCAGCTTCACTCTTTAAATGCTAAGGGTTGTAGATCTAAAGCCCTGCTCATAAATGTCAGCATGCCAGTGATATTTATTTCCAAAAAAGGGAATAGTAAAGATTTATTTTTCATGATCGTGGCTAACCAGTTATTCAGAAACCTGGGGCTGTGAGCTGTAGACACAAAGGCTGCAGTCTGTCTTAATGACTGGAGAATGGACACCCTCACTACAGCAATGTGAAATTCCTTGAAGTGTTGCTCTCTCCTCAGCAACATCGCTTCAGATATTGCAGGAGAAGTCAGCCCCAGTCAGCTACTCCTCATCCATATTCAGGCACTGAGAGCACTGCATTGTCCTGGACTGAAAAATCAATACTATGAACACTGTGTGTGCTGAGACTATTTGATCTCTATGGTTGTCATGGCTACACTTCAAGGTATTGATTCATCCACAGGGATCTCAGGCTTGGATGGTCCCTGTATTGAGGCAGAAATCTTTTGTCCTGTGAAATCTAAGCACATTCTATGATGAACCCTATGTCACATGTGCTTAGACCACCAAAACTGGTTTGCTTATTTTTTTTTTCTTCCTCTTCTAGAGGTATTGGTGGAAGGAACAATTTCTCAAATATTTCCTGCAAATTCCAGCAGATTCTGTGATCGATGATGTTGCAGACATGATAAAATCTACAGTGAAAATTATATGGATAAAATGAAAGACACTCAAAATACTGCTGTTTTTGCTTCATTGAACACAGTGAATCATGCAGACTGGGTGTATTCTCACTGACTGTTCCTTGGATCATTTTGTTCATGTATTGGACCTATCTCTCTAGTCAACTTAAAGTAAATCAATTGAAAAGATTCTGATTGGAAAGGACTGTAATTTGCATTAGAACTCAATATTAGAAACTGTATTTCATACAGTTTGATACCATTTATTCAGTATTTTATGCTGTTTATTCAGTTTACTTTTTTTGCAGATGTGTATATATATATATATATACATAAGTGTATTTATAAACAACAGGTCCAAAATTGCCTGTGAGATACATCTGCCCTAATTTTATCCAGTAACCATGGCACTCTATTTAGATACCTTTTTGTTTGTATTCACCAAAATAACTGATCCATCTGTGCTTGCTATTGGCTTTGATTCCCTGGAACAAGTGTAGCAATTTAGATAATCATGTCTTAGCCAGTTTTACTGGCAGGGAACTGATTAAAGTAATAGGTAAGGTAACACAACAAGATTGTGTCTTGTCAAGACCAAAACACACATATTTGAGTTCCAAACCTCCACCAAGTAATCTAATCTTCCACAGATTTAGATAAATTATATTTTGTATATTAGCATTTCTGAAATCAAATTTTTACTGGATAAAAAGGTGAGCCTAGTAGAAATTACCAAAAAATGTGGAAGGAAGATAGTCAAACTGTATCTTATATCTATGATCAAGTGTTAGAGTCTATGAATATGCAGTGTTGCCTTATGTTACAGTGTAGATCTTTCTGTAAAAACACAAATAATGGAAAACAGTGTTGGTCAGCCTATTAATAGAAGAGGTGTGTTCCTAGTGTCTTGTGCATTGGGAACACTGGGGTTCTCTCTTCTGACAAGGATGCAGATACATGTTTTGAAAATGTTGGCTTGGGTTTGGGGGAAAGGGTGCCCTGGTAAAGGGAGACACACTATTCATACCATTAAATTTATTGAATGTGAAGGCCCTGTCTTTTGCAGAAACATTTTTCTTAGTAAAACTTGTCGCTTCATTCTATCCACTGACTAGGGGGAAGTCAATGAAAAATCCTAAGGAATAAAGGGAGAAGAAAGTTGCATCAGACTTTTGCCTCCTCTGGGATCACAACTGAGCTTCTCTGAGGGGTCATTGTTTTATTGGACTCTGGCACCCAGCTAAATCCTTCTCCAAAGTGTGTCTTTTCTTCACTAAGGCTTGTGATGCTGAAATGTATGGAATTTTTTCTTCAGAGTGAGGTAATAAGGTTCCCTTGAACTTTCTGTATCTATTTCTGGTGTTAATAGCAGTAAACTTATCCAGTTTGTGTCATCTCTTCTAAGAAGCAAGAAAAATATCTTTATGGGAAACCTACCAGGTTTCCTAAACTTTAAGCAGGTAAAAAGAATTTTTATTGCATTTATATGAGCCTATATTCCCTCCTTTTCCCTATTACATATGTTAGGTTTTGATCTGTGTTTTCATTCTTTCAAATCATTGAAGATGTATAAATATTAGAGATGGTTCTATACATGGAGGCAGTACCCCTAAAGATTTCCTTTTCTTTGGTTATCTTTGGATATACCTGTTTAATTACTGAGTGCTGAATTTAATTTCTTCTTTAGATCTCAGTGTTTCTGGAGAAAAAACTGTTTAGTTTCTGGTAACAAGAGCAAGTTAACCTCTCTTTCTATACACAACTGACTTTCTCCTTCCCTCCCTAGAATTTTCTGTACTTTTTAGCATTGTTTTCTAATAGGGTGGATACTATTTACTATCTTCAGTTTTCAGCTATCTTATCTGGGTTTTTCAAATTTTCGTCATTTGCCATGAGACATTTTCAGTAAGAAGATGAGAACTCAGTAACTGTTATTGCCAAAACTGTGTTCCTGAAAGAAGACAGCTTCCTGCAGTTAATCTCATCCTGAGTTGTGCTGTACTGTTGTATAAATTCCATTGAATCCAGAGCATAAATTGTTAGCCTTTGTATTAATGCACTCAGAACCAGTCCTAAAATGTTTATTTTCAAAGTGTGCAGTTGGAATGGAGTGTTGTGGTGATAAACTTGGAGAATAAGACACAGATGATTCTGTATGACAAAAGAAGCAGAAAACCTGGGTCTGAGGGGAAATGAGGTAGCACTGGTTGCTGTGCCTCTGATAACTTCACCCAAAGCTCTGTATCTCCGTATCTCTACTGCAAAATGGAATGGTGATAGTTAAGATCTATTTAAAATCATGGTGGAGTTTTCAAGAACAAACTTAGACAGGAAAAGTCTACTCCATCTTGGGTGTCTTTTGGTGGTTGGTGGTATGCTTTTTTGTGTTGTTTTGTTGTTTGCTTTTTAATTTGAAGTATATATTGTCAAGAGAAATCAAAAATATTTATATTTCAGAGACTCATGATGTTCCACCTCTGGTTACTGCAGATAGTCTAGAAAGATTTCTAGGTGTTCAGAAAAACCTGTGGTTCTTTTTTCAGAAGCCTGGGATAATTCATTCATTTATAAACTGTTTAGGGTCTGAATTTCAGCTAGAAATCTACTGAATTTCAGTAGATTTTCCTATAGCTGAGGCATTTTTAAACCCTGTGAGTTGCAACCAGCTCATGGCTGTTTCTTCACAACTGTTGCAGTCTGCAATCTGTGTTCTTTGTTGATTTTTGCTTACTTCACAGGAATTAGTAACTCTAAACACGTGTGTGTGCACACATCCACACTCCCCACAGTCTATGGTGTTTTTAAAAGTCAGAAAAGATAAACCATAGATGTGAGGTAATTCATTTTTTGTGAGGTTAGGAGAATAATCTACTCCACAAAGAGGAAAATATAGCCTAAATTTTGCTATTGAAGGACTAGATACTAGATATTTTTTAGCCTTTTGTTTCTCAAGGATAATTCATTATATACTGAAAACTCAGTGCCTGAGACTATTTAGTGGAAGTCCAACCAAATGTACAATGTCATTGGCAAATGTCATGCCTAAGTGTATGACTGTAAGGAGCAAAGTCTTCCCATCACCACTTACCTATGGGATAAAAACTGTAATTTTTTATTTAATACCTCCATGCTATATTAGAAAGTGGATTATGAAGGAGCCGTGTTTGAACCAATTTAAAGCAGAACAATATAATTTAGTCTGATATGTGATGACAAAATATGCTGTTGCCTCATCAAACCCACTGAAACTTGTATTTTGTGATAACCTAGTGTTAAAATTCTTGCTAACAGCAGCAAGATCTAAAGAAATGAGAAATGGCTGTGAGGAACTGCTGCAGCTTAGATCTTCAGTTTTCTTAAGAGATAACAGAGGTATTAGAGTACTGTTCAAATAATTTACTACTCAAATAGTTCTTTTGTAATAAACATTTGATTATGAGGAACTGTTAGAGAGGATGTGTTAAACTGTTTTAAATAACCATGTCACTTAATCGAAATAGCTTCTAGAGCTGTCAAGGTTTCCTTTAGGAAGACTTCAGCATTTGCATCTGCTGAATGATTTACATCCCTGACATTAGCTTAATATTGTGGGGGAAAACACAGTTCAACCTCTGGCAGGCTGGCATGAGACCTGAAACTGTTCCAGGTTGAATTTACCTTTTTAAATTTTTCATGAAATTCTCTCAGCAGGCCACTGTTCAGCTCTGAAAGGATTTTGAACCTAATAACAATAACTGCTTCAGTCCAGCCATCAGGAAAAAAAACAAAGGGGAAAAACCCTCTCCACTGGAAAACAAGCATTTCATCAAAACTCTCCTCCTGCTTTTACTGCACCATAATAACACTGAATAAGTTTGGGGCCCATCAATTGTAAAATTATCATTTTTTAGCAAAGCAACATTATATTAAATGCTTAATTATTCATTACTAATGCTTGTCATGGTGAAATATTGGTCCCAGCAATTTTTAAAGCACTGGGTTTTCTTCCTTGAAGGTTAATGGCTGAGCCCTTGGTTTCATTACCTTCGCTAACATATCACACCTCATATGTCACAGCTTAGCTTTTTGTTTCTCTCCTCTCTCTGCCTTAGTGACTAAAAAGAAGCAATACTATAGATTTGGTAGGGTCTGTTGCATGACTATGTTTTGGTGTTTGCACTGGGATAAATTGTTCACCCTGGCAGTAAGGATGGGTAACAGCAAAGTGAGGCTGGGGACTTGGTAAGATATAATCATTCTTGGCTAGGCTGAATCATTCCTGCGGGGGCATTTTTAAAATGGTAGCACTTAGCTTTAAATGGAGCAAGATGCACTGAGATTATGAGCAAATTATGCAACTTGCAGAAAGCTATTTACTCATTCGAAATTACATGCATGAAATATTGATGGTGTACTAGTTACATGATGGCAATAAAAGCAGACTGCATTCAGTCTTACTAGGTACAAGGCCACAGGATTACAGCCTTAAGCTTTTTCTCCATAAGCATCTGAATGTTTAAGGTTTGTATTTATCAGGTCAATTTCAGTATAACCTGGAAATGTAGGGTGAAGGTTTTTGGAGTTTTTCAAACCCTTAAAAGCATCTAAAGTCCCATGTAAGAGAGAGGTCATTCATTTCATGGACATGGAGAATGATTGTATTTATGCTAAGACTAGAAGAAATTGCTCCTTTTTTTTATTTTTTTTTTTATTTTTTTCATACTACTATCCTTATGTACATTAACAAGTAAGGAGTTTTGAAAACAGAGCTTGGCTCATTGTATTTTCGAGCTTTTCTCCACATCTTTCAAAGGAACAAAGTAAGCCCGGGTAACAATATTGATCAGAAGACTTAAAGAGTAAGGAACTAAAACAGCCACTGAAAATTCAGGAGTGATAAAGCAAATCTAACAGCACTATTTCCTTTAATATTGCCACCATTATGGCAGATTTTGCACTTGATGCTAATTATTGGACTTGATTCCTATAAATAAAGCCATCACTGTATAAATAATGGATTTTGAACCTATCCGTACATGTACTAGTGTTCTATAAATAGAAACGTGGTAATTTTCAGCAAAGCTATTCAGTGCACTTTAAAGGAGATAAATAATTAATATGAATTCCATTTAGTTATTAAAGAGGCACTGTCAAGATAAAAATCATTGGAGTTTTAAAAAAAATTTCCTGATTGCTAGTAGTCAGATTGATAAATGAGAATTATTTGAAATATCTAGTTCAGGCTTCACCTATGCTACCTCTATTAATATCCACCCTATAAATACAATGATGGAAAAAGTATATTTGGCCAGAGAGTAGATAAAGGCCCAGAATTTCCATTTTTTGCTGTCTGTGTGCTGTTTACTCAATTTAGAAATGAAAGTAACTGTTTTCCTAGTTTCTAAGTTTCATTTGTGGTTAGGGGGCAGGATTATCTTTCCCTTGTTTCCCTCATTCTTATAATAAAAAGAATATGTTAGAAATTTAAAGTAAAGCTGTAAAGGATTGAAATTATACCTTCAATTAAGAACATATATATGTTACAGTTATGAGATTAGGCACCAGAATATTGTGATACCTACCTGCCCTTTCTTCAAGTCACTTCTTACTTAATTATTTACAAAATCCATCTATTTTTTTTTCTTTTTTTTTTTTAAAATAAATTATGACAACCAGAATATGCATGATGCATTTTGGGTTTGCTATCATATTTTTTTTAAAATGTCTTATTGTCATACTGCTGTTTGATTCTCCTGTAGCAGAGCATTGACACAGATCACATAATGAAGACCTTTTACAGTAATAACATTAAGGATTCTAAATTATAAGTGCTTTTATTTTATTTATTTTTTGACTTACTACAAAATATCTGTTTCAGCTAGGCTGTGCAAATGTTACAAAATGTCCTTCTGAGAAGTTTACATAGGCAAACAGAAAACATTTAAGAATCCACATGCAAAGTACACAATTAATAAAAACTCTTTGGAAGATAAATTAAGAAAAGGCAGTAGGAGAAAATAATTATGACTGCATATCACAGAGATAGTTATTGATTTAACAACTATTGATTATAAAATTAATATTTACTATCTGATCTTAACTTCTTTGCTGTTTATTTTACAAAGAAATGATAGAAGGGGCAGAGGAGAAGAATTGATAATTAACAGCATCCTTCTGCTGCAGCAGAATTCAGTAAGCTGTTGGCCCAGCCATCATTTCCCTATGAAGCTTGCCCAGACTGTTTCCTTTTGCTTATCCTTCTTTGGGAACATTTATACTTTTATATTTGTTATTCACATTGTGACAGCTAGGCAGAATTGAAATACACAAGAAACCTTAATCTCTTGTACATGTGTGGGTAAAATCCCAAGCCTCCTTCCTCACAATATACAAACAGATTTACTTCTAAACACATGGAAATAAGAAATATGGACAAAATACTTAGGGTATTTTTTTTAGATCTTTTTAAATTAAGCGTAAACTATGCCCTTTCAGTGTGGCATGTTTTCTCCATCTGTAAAGGTTAGGCCACATCAGAAGAAAGTCAATAATCTGCCAGCAGCATTGCTCCTGGCCTTTTTAGTTGTTTAGCTCAAACATACATGAAGTACCAGTGGATCCCAAGGTTATGCTGCATCTCTGAGAGCCCTGTGAAGGGTTCAGGAGTTACCTAAGAATAACTTCAAGATTGTTGGTAATAGGAGGTAGAGACAACATACAAAGACCACTTTTCAGCTTATATTCAGAAATGCTTCTGACACTCCTAATAATAAATGTTGGCTGCTGTACCAGCTGTGAATTTTTTCCTGTTGTATTCTCTGGGCAAATTTGAGCGTAGGCTGAAAAAGCAAGTTCCAGTCCCAGAAGAGCATTGTTGTACCAGCAGAGATGCTCAGCTCAGCTGGAGTAATGTCACAGTGCAACAATGCTGCTGTCACTGTGCACCACAGCTGCCTGGTGTACTCCTGGGCTGCTCCACTTTATGCAGTGTCAGTGTGCTCTAAAGGAGGTAAGGGGGGATCTTTCTGGTCCAGCATGATTTCTCTTCATCCAGGACAGGTGGGCTACTCTCAAACAGTGAAATATGACTGTGAAGATTAGGAATTCAGAATATGAATTGAGCATTCATCTGCTACATTACCATCCATTCTTGATAAATAACTGGTAGTATACATGGGGAAATATACCTGTGAGTACCATGATTTTCCAGTGCTATTCAAGAAATAATATTTTTGTTAGTAAATTCCTTCCCCATCAGCTCTTTATCTCCTTTCTCCTTCTTGCTTTCTTGATTTCTTGCTTTCTTTCATTGGACCTAATATGTCCTTTTACACAAAATTGAATATAATATTTAATATATATATACATCCTTGTTAAGTATCATGCTCTGCATGTTTAATTATTTTACATGTAGAACATAATTAGCCATTTGTTTCTTAAACTATTTTGATTAGAGGTCCCAAGTGAATAAGTAAATGGCATCAACACCACCCTGACAATTATTCTCTCACAGGAACATTATGTCATCTAAACTAGTTTAACATTGGCACCGAAAATAACACTTCATGCTGTTGTGCTGAACTCACATTTCTTTTTAAGGGTTTATCCTTAGATAGTCAGCATACTGAATTGAGTGCTTGGAGAGTAAGGGATGGGTTACATGAATTCTGTTCCTAATGAACACATCCACCTCCATCTGTCTGTTTGATTTCTTTTTGACTGAATGAGGAGGCCAAGATTACAAGAAGAATTGGAGCAATGAAAATAAGTCAGTGTTTTCACAGAGTTTTCTTGCAAGCACGATTGAGAAATTAGTAAGTGGGAAGTGTCTGTCAGTCTGGTGACTTGTGCTTAACAAAGACCATCCTTCCCTGTGCTATTCTTTTCTTAAAACCTTACATTGAGACCTCAGAAATGTTGTTTCCTTCAAAGAAGGAAGGCATAGTGAAGACTGAGTTGTTGATGAACCATTGGAGGAGTTTGAGAATTTGAGAGAATGTTACTTGCAATTTTTAAAAGAGGATTTTTTTTTTCCACAGAGGTCCTAATTTTGAGAACATTATTTGGGGATTGGCTTTGAAATCATGTTTTGCAATTTCCTATCATAGAAGAACAGATTAAAAAAGTTTGATAGTCAAGCTGTGAAAACTGTGTACCTGAAAGGAACAGCTATGTTCAGGCTCCTGATTATGCACAATCTTTCAGCTTCTAAAAAGATGGGTAGTGGGGTAGCACATGAAAACATTTGTGGTAGAGATACCCATGCATATCATCCCATCAACCTAGTGACATTTGGAAAGGGGTGAAGGTAATATCCAAATTTTCAGGAAATTAATATAAATCCCGGGTAAAGTTCTGCTTCTTTTCTGCACTCTGAGAGAAAAATGAAAAAGCCAAGCAAATCAAAACCTCCACTTCTGCAATTCTGTTGACTCTGGGAATTTTTTGTTATAGTGTGAAAGACTTACTCACAGTGATCTCAGGCTTATTTAAAAATCCTTCAAGCTAATGGAGGCTAAGTGGCCTCTGATTTCTGAGACTTTGAATTTGAAACCTTAGGGACAGAGAGATATTTGAAGAGAGGTTACAAAATGATGCTGTAATATACAAGGCACTTCAAGCTGGAGAGCTTTTATAGTAGTTTCCTCTGGTCTCAGAAAGAAGCTTGCTTTTTATATTGTTCTGATGCTTATGAACCACTGAGGTGAAATTCTATGAAATACCTAAAAATACGTGTTGGCTGCTTTCTTTTTTAAACTGTCTTTTTCAAGGATTGTTGCATCACTGTGGTTGGAAAATAAGACTTAGCAAATTGGCAAACAACATCTTTCTTATTCCAGCTGTTTTCTAGAAAGTCTGATGATGTAGTTGATAATTAATGGTGTAACTTTTCCTGTTGAGATGTAATGACTTTAGAGAATTACAGGCTCTCTAATGCCAAATTGTTTTCTGGTATAAGTTGAAAAAGCAACATTAAAACTAAAGGTGGTAGACTGATCTACACCACACAAGTAATTAGCCAATATATTCTTATTTTATTCCACTTTTTAATATTGAAAATCTTGAGGAAAAAATCTGCTGTGTTCATTTCTTCTGGTGGTTCATGATGTTATCTCTTATGCTTCCTTACAGAAGTTATGGAAAAAATATGTGACACAGAACTGTCAGCATTATGGAAATGAAACATTTGTGTATTTATGATTTTGCCCATATTGATACAGACTTAGCTTGTCTGATACAACCTTCTTCACTACAGGCAAATCAGGGTAGTACAGAAAAGTCAAAAGGGGATGTAAATGGAAATTTCACTTGTATTTTTAATTTTTCATGGATGTACAGAATAAATTTAAGCAATTCAAAATAATTAAGGCAAGCTAAATCATCATAGTGTAAGTTGCCATATCAGTTGATGTAAATCAGTTTAACTTTGTGGCATTTATTTCCTTTAGGACTTAACCCAGAATGCATGAAAAATTAGGATGCATAGATGTATGTTTACAAGAAAGCTCTGTTGTTACCCAAGATCTGTGTTTTGTACAAACAACAAGGAACAAAAGCCAACCCACTATGGGATACAAATTTAATTTGAGAAAATCCTTCATAAATTTTTAAAATTCAAATTAAGTGTTTCCTTAGGATTATTTTCCAAATCACAATGAATTAAGCATTCTTGAGGGTTTTATTCCTTTTGAAACAAATGATTTTTATGCTGAATAAAACAAATAATTTATTAATAATACATGTGATCGTATAAGAAAATGTTGGTATAATAGAAATGAAAAACATTGAAATGACCTTCCACAAAGAAAGATTTTAATACTTGTGGTACCTGTACCTGAGCACTGAGGGTTTAAAGCACCTTTCTGTTCTTAAGCTGCTTGTGCTATCACTGAGAGATTCTGTTTAACTCAGGTGGGAGAGACACTGACATGCAGGCATGTGTGCTGTAGTTTGAGTACCAGACAGAACAAGACACTTTTTGTCTTTTAACACAGTCCAAAACACCTGTGTCTGCAGCTGTGGCTCTACCTTGTCTTGTTCAGTTCTGTGAACTTTCCCATGAAGTCTGCACTCTGGGCAGGAGATGTGGCTGGAGGCCTGATTCATTCACTGCTGCTGCTTTCCTGAGAAGCATCCCAGCTGGATTTTTTTTGTACTCATGGTACAAACTTCAGGTACTGAATTAAGTACCCTGGTACTGAGGCACTCCCTGTGCTCCAGGGTATCCTCTGGTCTGCCACTGGCATTTTTAAGCAATCCCAATAACCTCCATTGAGCTCTTTTCTCCTCACAATATGATCACATCACGGTTAAAGATCTAGATGTGGTTTTTGCTAACTACAGGAGAAAATAGGGTTTGGAGTGATTCTGGACTCAGGACAGGTATCAATTGCCTGCAAGGGAAAAGTGGTCATGAGGCACTTCAGTGTTCATGATCTCGTTCCCAGGTGTGCAGTAGAAGTAGCCTTGAATTCAAGCATGGGAAAAATTCCAAGGCAGCAACCCTGACAAGGGAAATAGTTGTGCAACACATCTTTTCTATGTCAGGTAATGCTGATCTTTTTTTGCTACCAAGAGAGAATATCAGAAACATAGTTTCCTTTCTGTTCAGACCAGTCACAATAAAGAACTAAGTGGTAGATAGTTCTGTCAAGGCTGTGATAGGAGAAGAGTTCTTATGATAGCTTTGAATCACTTAAATCATGCAGGCTTATGTAGTAAAGAAGTGGCAGAGAGGTTTTAGCCTGAGGTCCTACAATTTGAAATAAAGAAGGACAAGCATACAGTATGATCAGAAAGAACATGTCTTTTGTTAATTCCTAGAAATTTTAACAAATATCCAGCAATTTTTATTGTTTCTGTTAGAAGCTCAATAAAGCACCCTGGAGATCTTTAGCTTTTGTAAAAGTGATTTTAATGCCTTTTCTCAGTTTTGGAGGAAAGCTCAAATGATCAAGAAGATGCTGTTAGATCTGTTTTGCTGTCACAAAACTACAAATATGTAGTAGGTGTTATTGCTTTTAAATATCAGAAAATTTATATATTGTCTTTCAAGTCCATGTCATTGTCTTGTATTCATGGTCTGTGAAAGTTCAGGATAACAAATCTGGGCTCATCAGGTGGTGATTATGTTATCAGGCTCCATGCTGAAGTTCTGGTTGGATAATACCAACCCTAAAAGTCCTGGCTGTTGGTTTTACCTTCTCATGCCCCACACACTGCTGACCTCATGTCAATCATGCACACTCTCCTGTTGTTTTCCTTGTCCTGTATTCATTAGTCCCTCACCTGTGCTTTTTTCCCTTTATTTTCCTGCTAGCCCTTTACTTAGCGAACAAACATTTAATAATGTTTTAAAAAGGCCAAGTCCCCCTGGTAACTGCTTTTCCTACAAAGACATAAATCTCAGGTTGTATTGCAAGATGCTGATGCAAGCCATGGTTTTGCTCATGCTATTAAAACTTCATGCTATTAAAATTATCTTCTCAATTTAAACTCTAAGGCTTAAATTCATCAGCATCAAATGCTGATGTCTCTAGTGTCAATATTCAGCTCTGAGCTAGTTATCACAGTTTTTCTTTAGAGAGAATACAGAAACAGGCAACTGTAGACTGTGATTCAAATAATTCTTACACAGAGAAAAAAATAGATTAGAAATCATAGTTTAAATAATCCTGCTATTTTCAAATGACCATAAAGAGAGACAAGGATGTCTCTTGTCTTCAAATGAATCTTAGAAATTTGATAAAAGTAGCCTACCTTTATTGGGCACTCTTACAGGTACCCGACAGCATGCCAGGAGGAGTGAGGCTCTCCACAACAGCCCAGGTATTTTTGTTTATGTGATAATAATCACATGTGAGTCCTTTGTGCATCATTACTCTTCTTTGGTGTATTGATTCTTTGGCCAGACTGCTCGCTGGTTTGTCTGTATTCCACTGTTACCACAATCTTTATTCTGAAATTAGTTTCTTTCTTTCCTTACTTGGTCCCAGCTTTTCTGCAAGCTTGTTTTGACTTACAGCCTTGATGCTTCTGCTGTCTTGTTGTGTGATGTCAAACTCATCATGAAGTGATAAATTCAAATTCACTTGGAGTAGAAAATATTTTAAGAAGGCTGTGATATCCTAAGCTTCCCCTGTACCTCTCTGTTCAGATAATCATCTAGGAGTTGTACTTTTACCTCTGGAGGTAGTGCTGTGTCCCTGAGAGGAAAGCTCACTTCTCTATATATATAGCAAGAAAAATTCTTAGGGAATTTCAGGGGACAGAGCAGAGAGTTTAACTGAGAAAAATCTCCTGAAGATTGATCTGGGAGGCATCTGATGACTGCAGGCAGCTCTAAGCCCACCCATCTCCTGTGGGTCACCTGTTCCTTCTCAGATGTATTCCATATGGTGCCTTTCACCAAGAAACAATTCT
This sequence comes from Parus major, assembly GCF_001522545.3. Classification (NCBI taxonomy): domain Eukaryota; kingdom Metazoa; phylum Chordata; class Aves; order Passeriformes; family Paridae; genus Parus; species Parus major. The sequence goes on from NC_031770.1 coordinate 95,676,578, forward strand.
CACGGCATGGTACAAGGGCAAAGCATGTAACTGCAGGCACAGCAGAAGAACATTTGATAACTATTAAAATAGTTTAGACTAATACAGTCTACACAAGGATCACATATCATCTACTGGATGTATCTACTCTTTATGAAGCCACTGCAGCTTTCCTGTGGGTGAATACAGCTCTGAGAGACATGCATGTCTTAGCAGAATTTGTGTCTGTGCTTTTAATACTTCAACATGTAATTATGAAAGGGTAATCTGGAAATTCATAGCATTAAAATGTATGTTTCAATGCATAGGTTAATGATTATGAAAGATAATAGGCTTTGCATGCTAAACAGCTGGCCTGGATTTGAATGTATGAACAACCTTTAATGCAAGAAGACTAGCTCTTATTTTACAGCTTTTAAAATTAATTTTCCACAAAAAACACAATTGTTTGTAATTGTTTTTTGTATTTGTGATTTATTTGACTTTTCTACCAACATATTTTGCCTTAGGATAGCCTTGGAAATGAACTGAGTCATCTTGGTGAGTTTTTCCTGATGAAATACCTCAAAATAAATAATCTTTCTAACAGGTTTATGGCTTGCCATCTGTACTAAATACGTGGCTATGAAAAAAACACTTCAGGCTAAATGTAAAGGAGACTTGGGAGGTAGAATCCTTAGCAATATAATAGCCTGAGAGCTGGGTAGAATTCATGGTGCTGCTAGGGATATAAATTCCTTGTAGTGTGTGTGGGGAGGAGCAGGATGCTTCAGACATCTGGGAGAGAATTCAGGAGAGAGGGTCTGTCTGATACTGAGGCTACAGTTCAGGACTGCTGGGCATGCCTGCCATATGGGATTCAGAATGTGTAAATTACTCACTGAAGTCATATATTTAGATGTACAAAGATAGATCAGTCCTTGTTTAAAAATAAGACAGGTTGTGGAAATTAGACATTCTTGAAATGGGGACCAACTTTTTCTCTAGGTGTCAGACCAAGATGTGGACCTTTTGTGCAATGTAACATAACATGTCTGTGCAACACATGAAAATAATGGAAAAAACCCCAAATGTTTGAAGGGACACATTCAAAAATCAGAAAATGCAAAGTTCATGTTAAAAGAGAAAATTAATTTCAGGGTATGACAAAAATGCAGTGTGATAAAGAAATTATTAGTTATTAAAATAAGAGAATGGCTGGAAGCTTTAACAGTAGGGGATATACCTCATGGCAGGAGATTGGCCTTTAAAATTAGGACAATAAGTTTTTTATATGAGATATATTTTAACACTGATAACATTAATGTGAAACACCTTAACGCAAAACACTGTGTATTAGAGAGGTGATGGTGTTTGGACAGTCACAGAGAAGAAGGTAATTCTAGGAAACTTAGGAGAGAGAAACAAGGATGAAGGCTGGGAGTAAAGAAAAAAAGAAAGAAAAAAAGGAAAGAATGAAAGAAAAATTGGAAAAGGACAGCTGTATGTAGTAATAAAAGGAAAAGGAAGTGTGAATATGAAGGCAGAATAAAAACAGCACAGCACAGGAAAACAGCACAGGAAAGAGCACAGTGAGAGTAAATGTCACTGCCTGCCAGCAGTGTGGAGCTTAAGGAGTCTTCCTGTTTGATCTGGTTTTGAAGGGTCGCTAGAGCTCAGTGGCTACAATGGGAGGACAGTGGCCACATGCCCCAAGAAAACCTTTCCATTTTAAGTCCCTATGTTGTGATTAAAGACAAGTGAACATTAAGGACTTAGAACACAGCTATATAATGGATGAATAAATTAATATTTTTTTACCAGCAGAGGAAAAAAACCAAATCACCACAAGAAGATAAATTATATAAAAGCACCTGGAGGCTCTGAATATGAAGGGCTACATTTTGCTTGACATTGCACATACAAAAAGAAATAGCTTTGTCCAAAAGGACATTACTGTTCTGCATGTACACTCAATGTGAATTCATTTGGGACTACAAAACATCTAGATGTGTATAAGAACAAAAAGAAATAGCTTTGTCCAAAAGGACATTACTGTTCTGCATGTACACTCAATGTGAATTCATTTGGGACTACAAATTACATTATTCCATAGAGGGAATGTTGGCTAAAGCCTAAAGGTGTGATTCCCATCAGAGTGATTGTCTGAGTTGTGTGTACAGTATTGACAAAGGCCTACAAATGCAAAATTTTAAATCACAGTTTCATCTTAGCAGAATGCAATATAAGTACAGTGAAATGGTAAAGCAATAAAACCAGAAAAGATTAAACTCTATATCTTGCAAGCTGATTTATATACATTGTGCTAAATAACTGACATAAGGACAAAACTACTAGCATGCATTTTTCATGTGCTAAAGCTATCTGTTTAATAGCCTCTTAGCATATCCAGGACTTCTAGCCAAGCAGAAATGAAATGCTGTATTCATTTTGTTATTGATACTTGGGGGAGGAGTGAGGAATTTTAAACAATTTCCTGAATACTTTTCTCAGTGATGTCTGGGAAAGAGCATCTTTCCAAGGTTTTGAATGTTATTTGAATGTTATCTATCAGGGTTGCTTCTGTTAAATTTAAAACTCAAGAGAGAAATGGAGAGACTATGTTTATTTGAAATAAAATTTCCAATAATTTTGGATGGTAAAGGAGCTTTGACTATCTGCTATTTTAGGTCAAAGCACTGTGGCCTTATGTTTTCTTTTAAAGACTCAAAAATTTGTGTTGGCACACAACATCAATCATAAGAGTTTATAAAACATAAGAGTTTATAAAATTGAAGGAAAAAGAAATTGCAAGCATCTCATACCTTTTCACATTGTGTTCCTTATAATCACCCTTACACTGTGTAAATTTTTCTTAGAACAGTTTGTGGCAGAAAAATCACAAATTATTCTGCATATCAGAACTTTCAGAAATGCCTGCTCCCCTGCTGCCTTATTTCAGCTTCTGCACCTTCCCACAAGACCTTCCAGCCCTTCTAATAATTAATTCCTTCTAGTCCAAATTAAGATGCCTTTGCCAGGGTACTTTGCCATCCCATTTAAGAAATATCACACTATAAATGGTGAATGTGAATTTATATAGGCTTAAATACTTGCAAATCTAAGGAATTTAGATTCTTCTAAGAAAGTTCTAAAGAAACTTCAGTGATAGAATATTGACAAAATATTGTCAGAAGCAGAAAGTGCCCGATGGCTCACTGCTTCTTGGATTGTAATCAAAGGAAAGATTCTGCTGTGTACTCCAGATTACTTTTAATCTAGCAGTCTCCTGAGCCTACCTTTCTTTTTTTCTCTTCCAGAACTGTTAAAAAGTTGATTGAGTTACATACTTTTGAATCACTGGACCTAAAGGACTTCTTCCTAGGGCATTCAAGACTAACTGAGGAAATCTCATAAAAATCAGAAGTTATACCGGATTTGTATGAGACAGATAATGTACTAAAAAGTTATGAAATAGCAGATGTGAGCCTATCATCAAAAGGACAGAAGGAAGAGAGGAGTGGGAAGATTAATAGCTCAACTACTATAACTTCAACAGTCATACATAGTCAAAGTTTCTGTAAACACCCAGAAAGAAATGAAGACAATTAGGAGCAATAAAAATTTGTGTAAAGCAAATTAATCCTTAATTTGAGTATTAAGACAATAACCTTTTCTTTCAAATCAGAGTAGCACCTATTGCATTAAAAATAATATAATTAAAATATTTTATTTTATATATATATATAAAATTTATATTAAATTTAGATATATTTATTTATAATATAAAATTATATATACATATTATATATATTAATGTATTTCTATTTGGGAATAGATGTGAAAGTGTATATATTTGCTTAAATAGATATAAATATATTTATAAATATAAATAAATATATATATGCTTCATGGCAGAAGTGCACAAATGTACTATTGTGAAAGATACACTTCACCCTCTAAACACATTCAACAATTTACAAACAAGACTCTTTTATGTTTAACAGGATTGACAGAACAAAGGTCATCTTCTGCCTCTGAGATAAACCATTCTTGCCTTCACTTCCTGTAACTGGTCTGGCTCTAAACCAGCATCTCCTCCTGGGCCCAGTTCTCTCTAAACTGTGTCACAGTATTGTCAGTCAAAAGCTGCCCATTGGTTAATGAGAAATGGGAGAAATGAGGAGCAGAGGGCTTAACCTAAAGCAAGAAAGATTAAAATCAGAAATTGGGAATAACATATTAACAGCAGGGTTTGGTAAGTGCTGCAAAATAATGCTTGGAATAAACTATGAAGTCTTCACACTTGCAAGTCTTTAAGAAAAGGCTACACAAAAGTCTCTCAGATATGAGACAGATATAGCTGATTTGGCCTTGGGACAGGTCATTAAAATACTTGTTAGGGTCTTTTTAGATATTATTTCAAATATTTTTGATTTCTGAGTGTTTTGCTTCGTTTTCTAGTTTTTCCAGGTTACAGTATTTGAATGCAGCCAAACATATATACATCAATCAGAGATGGCTGTGACAGCCTTTAAAAATATTATGTAAACTGGAATCTGCATTTGCAGAAAAAAAATTCCTGTAGTCACCAAGACAATGTAACTATCTGCAGCTATACTAAATTAGCAAAATTCTGCCAACCATAAAAGTGCAATTTCATCCAAAGGCAGTAGGGATGCATGGCCATAACTGATGGCTAAGGTTTGCTTGTGTGTCCTTAGAATCTAGATTCTGCTGGCAGATGGCACCGAGGGAAAAATTTAATATTAATACAATGCCATATCCCCTATGACAAAATTAATTTATTGAAAACTAAATCCTCTATGTGGTGTGCTTCTGGAAACATATTGTTTTCTTGTCCTAAATTTTACACATTTGAAACTGGAACATATTATTTTAAATGGTTAGGTAAATTAAAAGCTATTTGTTAAAATTTCAGAGAAAATAATTGTGTGTATTTGCAACCTGGCTAGAATGCCCCCAGCTTCACACAGAAAAATAATTTTTAACACTAGTCTACTGGAACTGAGAGTCTTAAACCTTTCTAAGACAAATTTGTTTGAAACAGAAATGTTACTTTTGTCATATAATCACATATTTTGATTAGAAGAATCAAAGAAACATTTAACTTCATGGAAATAGTGGTGAATTTGGATAATGCCAAATCCCAAGTTTGGACAGGCTTGCTTCAGAATCCAAAGTAGGCACAAGAAAGATGAAAACCACTGGTGAAAGAGTAATGTGGTTGTAAAAGGTCAAATTAAAATGCATATTAAAGTCCACAACAGTCAGCAGAGTAAAGCAGCTTAGGACATTGCTAGCTAAAGTCACTTTGAATTTCTCACAAGCATTGATCATATATTTGATACCATTGGCATGAAAGTTGCTGCTGCTGTCAATTTATAACCCCGGATATGGAAAAAACAAAAAAAAGTCTTTATGCTAAGGTATTTGTTTAGCTGTATATTAAAATATTAATCTCTGATCAACTGCTTATCAGCTGAAAGCTCAGATAGCATACAATCTACTTTATGTAGTGCTGATTATCTAGATATTTTTAATAGCTATATAATATTGAAATGCTGACAAAAATAGCTTTCAATTTACCTGACTCTCCTTGTCAGACTGTGAAGGTGAATGCTCTCTTACCCAAACTATTTCTGATCAAAACCAAGCTGAGGTCAGCTGTGGGACAGGAGATTGAATGGGTTATCACTGCTGTCGATTGAGAGTGATTTGGTTCAGCTGCTGCTGCATTTCAAAGGAGCAGTTGGTGATTGTACAACATCAAAGGACAGGAAGAAGTTTTAAATAAAGCTATAGCTCTTATAACCTTGCTGATGTGACCATTCTCCGTGTTTTACAACCAGAAGATGCATATGTGTTGAAACACCATATATTAATAGTATTTTTTGTTAAAAGTTCATTTTAGTACGACATGACTTGATGTCACTAGTGTTTGCCCAAGTAACCACTGAATATGAGAAAAAAAAATAATATTTGACCTTGATATTGCTGTTGACATTCTTTTAATTTAAAAAAAAATCCATTAGGTAAGAACCATAATTTACTGTTTCACTGTGCAATAGGTGGACCAACACACACTCTGAAGTGATGACTTTTCCATATTGTGTATAGAAATAAGATACTTTAGTTTGTATTCATGCATAAGAGCCATATATTGAAAATAATGAGCTCAGAATCACATGAAATAATGAGAAATATATTTTCACCTCATTATATTCCATTTTTTATCTCACTGTATAGATATAGTAGTTAGTAATTTACAGGCTTGACATGTATTTAGAGGATGTTTTGGTATCTCCTATCTCAAGCCTACAATGCAGGAGAGAATATGTTGAGAGAAAAATGATCTGAAACTGAGCCTTATTTCCAATAAAACTATAAGTGAAAACCTAATTTATTATTTATATTAGTCACATTTTAATTGTGCAGAATAGAATTTTCCATGTATATGTAGAAAAATTTGAATTGAGCACCATGAGTTTCAATTCTGATGCTTGTATTTTTCATTTTGCTTGATTTTTTTTTCACAAATATGTTGAAGTCAAGATGGATACAAGTCTTATTAATAAACACTGTGCCTTTAAACTTATGGGCAATGATTTTGGTATCAAACTTCTTTTTCTCCCAATCACCATCCATTCTATTACTACTAGTTTATGCTATACTTTGCATTAATATCTGAAATAAATTAGGTCTTAAATTTTCATCTCTACTTAACCTATCTTATTTGTTAAAACATCAGTCATATAAATCCGTCTTTGCTGAATCACATGTGAAAAGCAATGTTTAGGCTGTAGTCCTTTCCTTTGGTTTTGAGCATAGAATTTTTGATCCTTCCTTCTACTGCTTCTCCCTGTGCAGTCTTCCTGAAACTGATGGCAGTTATTTCTAAATGAAATAATTCTCATTCCACCTAGTTAAGATTCTCCTCATCTAAGCCAAGCTGTAATGACTTACTTTACTCTCCAAATGAAGCACTTGGAAGTAAAAGTACACTACTATCCAAATAACGCTCTGGTACTCAACTCATTGCTTCCTTCTTTCTGCAGATTTGAAAATTGGTGGCAGTACCTTCAGTCTGCCAGATTCTGTTAGTTCTCAAACCATCTATTAAAATGGAGGAATAAAGAGGCCTTTTCTCTATAACTTTCTAGGAGGTGAAGCAGAGCCCTCCCTGCAGCAGTGTGAGGCTCACCTCCATGAGCCCTAATGGAGTCAAGAAGGAAGACATTCTCCATTCATTCTTTACCTTCTCACTTGATGGCAAGAGAAGGATTTGCAGTCTTAATCGCATTCTCTGAGTCACATAATTTGTTGCCAGAATTAGAGCTATAATGCTGTTTTGCCTTTTTTTCTTCTCAGAAGTGAACCCTCCAATTATAGACAGCTGAAGTCCTATACTTCCCACAGTTTCTCTTTAATGTGCTGAGATTAGGTTGCCCCAGAGTGATATAAACCACATAACTCTTATGTCACTATCTTTGATTCTGACCTCTAGGTATTGTGAAAAAAAACTAAACGAAACCCAATACAACTACAGCTTCCAAACTCATGAGTTAATAATGAATACCCATTTCTCAATTCCCTCAACAAAGTTTCTTATGCTTTTTGATACAGCTTCTTACTCTCTAAGATATTTCTTAAGATTATTTCTCTCAATAGCAGTTCTTATTTTAAAACAGCTTCTTTAGTTTCTTAAATTGTTTCTATAGCTTTTAAAATCAAGAGAATTGGATTCCTCTTTAATCTCATTTGAAGCTATTGAGCTTTCATAAATATAATTTAAAGGTACAGCAGTTTCCTAGATAGCATCTGATAATGTTTATTGATGCATATTATGTGGTCCTCCAGCTTTGTCTACTTTTAAGTAAACCTAATACTTATACAGACAATTCTTTTCCATGTATATTTCTGTACTAATGATCCAAAGTATACTGATTAGTTCATGACCAGCTCCTTCTTCTGTAAAGACATGGACAAAACTATTGTCCAAAATTACTGTGAAATTCAGCACTGTTACAAACTCCACACTGCTTTTTAGTGGCATAAACTTTGTTGCTTTTTGTTGCTAGTCCTTTGAATAAATGTTACTGTAATTTATTTAAAATGAAGACTCATAACCTGAAATCATCCTCCACTCAAACTCCATTTTTGTATCTGTTTATCTTGCAGTATTTAGTTGCCCTGAAAGTTGCCAATCCTGTGCTGAAGGTTGCAGGGAATGCAAGGCAAATTTGCAAAGACAGCTGACTGTGTCTGAACTACAAGTCATGAGCATCTCTCTCAGTCTGACTTTTCACTTTTCTTTAATATTTCCTTCCATCTTGGGAGAAGCTTTGCATACTATTTTTTCAAGCTTTGAGCATGCCAACCACATTCCATCCAGGGAGCAGTAACTGTATTTTACCCTAAATTTTCCATACTGTTATAACATCTGTTATGATGTGAATGTAGCTTGTCCATTTTTGCTAATTTTACGCCCAGCCGTCTTTCCTCAATTTGGTTTCATACCAAGGCAATTTGGTTTGAGTTTAGGAATATATATGAAGATATCACCTTGCTGAAGCATGAACTGAAATCTCTTGTACTGGGTGGAATATTCTGAAATAATGTTCTTGAACTACTAGTGACTTAGGGTGACTGTATAAGGCTTGACCAGACCTAGGGCAGCTGTGCTGTTTCAGAAGCTGTAACTTAGAAATCTTCCAATAAGGCCAAACTAAAGGCAATAAAATCTATACAGGTATCTGCGTTTTAGGAGCACAGTGGCTTATACTGTTGGTACAGTAATAGAGAGACTCTTCAAACAATGAATTTTCCTGTTAAGTTCATACAACTTACAGCATGGAAATGAGCAATTACATTTCTGTTGCCGGAAAAACACACACATTAGTTTTCTTAAAATTAAATTTTCACACCACAGAAGAATAATTTTTTTATTCTCAGAAAGTGATAGTGGCACCACCATTATCTCTTTTCTTCAATATGAGTCTTTAGAAATGGTAAATTAGCTGATAAAGTATGCTGTAACTTAAAACCTTTAATTTTTAAAACTGTGGTTTAGGTTCTGCATTTAAACATCAAATCATAGGAGAGACACTATACTATTTACCTTAAATGCCAGTGAATTATTTCTTAAGGCCATTCAGTTTATGCTAACAGGTATTATGAGCACTGCCTTCTGTTCTCTCCTTATAGTCCACTTGTCTTTCTGTTCCATGCAGTCATATGATCCTACTCTGCCGCATGCTGCTTCTATGCTCTGGTATCTTAAGGTGTTCTGCTTTATATACTAGGGTTTTTGATAAATAAGTCTTCCTGATCTTCCCTGATGAGTTTTCACAGTAGTCTTGATTCTAAATTGTATTTATTTCCCCTTGTTTTAAAGAGTCACATGCATTGTAAGTTTGGTTTTAACTGGAGATTTTACTTTGTAGGCTTTCCAAGTGACCTCTTGTTTCTCATTCAACACTGTCAAGGATCAGACCTTGCTGCTGTCTAGGAGCCAAGAATTTAAACCCACAGCTCACTTTTCTCAAAGATGATTTTGCCAAAGTGAAATCATTGACAAAGCTCCTCCTAATGATAGTTCTTTGTTCATTTTTTAAAGAAATGCCATGTTCAGAGGCCTCTGATTCTTTTACTCACCTTGGCCACAATAATAATCACAATAACATCTGTTGCAACTATAAAAGACAAATAGTAAAGCAACTTAGAAGTAAAAACTGTTAAAATATTCTCTTCAAATCCGCAAATAACTATGAAGAGTTGCATAAACATCAGTCTAGCTTGCAGAATGCAAAAAGAAATAAGGAAAGCTCTGCACCTTGATATGTTCAAAACATAATATTGTTTAATTCATACCATGCTGCCCAGGAAAAAAAAACTATATTGAAATGTCTTGTGCAGTTTTGATCCAATTTCTTATTCATGATGTAATGTTGTTCTCTTTCTTCACAGTCACAACAAAGTTAGCAAGATTGTGAAAAGTACATGCAATGTGTCTTCTGTAACTCACACAGCACTAACACCTGTGGATATTTTTGCTGTCCAGCTGGGGAGAGAGCCCACAGAGAGGCAAACTGAACTTTGGTCAACATGAAGGTTTTTACTAATTTATATATTTTTCCTGTTTAGTTACAGATCACGATGTTTTAATGGCTATTATGCTTTGGTAAAATTTATTTTTAGTGTAAATACTCAAGTTAGTGTCATGATTCTCATGATCTTTTAAAAATAAAGCCTTCAGTGTGCAGCTGATTTCTGTGTCAATGTGGACTCTTTAAGGTGCCTCTGGGGAAAAACAGATTGGCAGATTCTTGCTCCTTGGAGGCTACAGGTTTAATATCAGAAAAAGATCTAACTACTATTACAGTAAGTCAACTTGTATCACCTTTTAAAATATTTAATTGATGGTCACTTTAACAACATATTTAATCTAAAAGCCAGTTATTCCTTTTAGAGGTGTATTACATGAATGTTGGAGAAGAGACTGGTCTGTGATAGCCCTTTGCCTGCCTTATGCCCTGTTGGCCTTGGACAGCCTCTTCCCACCATTCACAACTTCTGAAAGAGCAGCTGTGCTGCAGCTTCTATTCAGAGCATAACAAAAACCAGAGACCTTATCTTCTTCATATCTGTGGCATTCAGCATTTGATTTCCTTGTCAAAGGGTCAAATATATGTAAAACTCCTGAGTAATATTTTATGAGATTTTTCTGTGACTATACAGGTATATTAAGAAAATTATGTTTTTAAAAATATTGTTTATTTTAGATTATGGCTTTTCCAACTGCCTATAAGACATGTAGGGTACTTATTCTTTGTATACATTTATACACATTTTAGAGACCTAAACAGTTCAGCATCAGGGAAACTCATTGTTTATACAATACTTATAGTAAATATTCCCTAAAGAAGTTAATTTAAATAGGTATTTTAAGTTAGAGGTTCTCTTGCCTTTGTTCACGAGTTTAGAAAAAAACATTATCTTGTAAAAGGTTACTAATTCTACAAAAAGCCAATGAGCTAATGAAGAACACTAAAACAAAATTTGGAAAATCATACTATTTAGAATGAAAATCATATGCAATAAGAAATCCATAATGATCACTTCTGGTTCCTGGGTGAGTCATTAATGCAGAGAGTGCCAAATCCAACCAGCAAGCTACTGGCAGCAAATAGATTAATTGACTCTAATGACAATTTACATAATGTGTTGAAAAAATAGTGCTTAAGCAGGGACATCTGGGAAAATGTAATCTGTATGTGCTGCAAATGACCTGATTCCATCTCAGAAGAAATTGTGGGGAATGGAGAAGAAGCTTGGAAGAAAAGAACAGATTTCTGTGGTTTATCAGTTATTGTACCAGTTTGTTAATGCCTTCATAGGAGTTGTTTTTCATTTATGTCAACATGAAGACAGCTGAATGGAGTTAGCAATATTCAGGGTTGGAAACAACCTCTTGTGTTAACCCCAGTGTGACAGAGGTGAGGCTCTTGAACAGAAGGCTGCACAGGAGTACAAGATTAGCCCAAGATTTGTGGTACAGAATTGTTGATATCAACTATGTCTTTAATATAAGAAATCAATAAACGTGTTCTATGTGGATATCGGTTGGTGAATAAACCATATTATAAAGTGGAACTTGACACTTACTGCAGACACATATACATTTCTATCTTGGCATGCAAGACACTAAATAGCAATGAAAAAGACAGCTATGTATGAAACAAATCAATAAAATGTCTCAAATTCTATTCAGTATATTCCTTTGCATTGTGACTGTGGCTTTCCTTTCATTTTTTTTTGCTTACAAATATTGCATATTGAAGTAAATACAATTATTTGACATTTTTCCTTCACACAAGTTAAAGAAAATTTTTGTTTTCAGAGAACCTTCAAGATGGTACTCTAGTACAAAAAAGGAGAATGCATGTTTTTACATTTGCTTTATTTTGTGGTGTGGGTTTTTATTAAAACAACCAAACAAACAAAACCCAAAGAAACCCCCACAAAAAACCTTCCCCTCAAAAAAGCAAACAAAAACCATGCCCACTCCAAGTCTCTTGTGATGGTTTGATTATTAATGTAATCAACTTCTTCTGAAATGAACAGTAGACTAATGATTAGAGATGTGTTCAGTAACCCACGAGTAATTCCTGTACCCAGCCACTATTTAAAAAGAAGAAGGCAACTTTTTGTGTGGGTGAACCAGTAGAAATTAAAAGATGACAAATTCATATAAATAACAGAGTAAAGGTAAATGGTGTGCTTGAACAGATTTAAGCTCAATACCTCAATACTCAAAAAACTTTTTGGAAAGAGGGAATATGCTTTTATATTTGTACCCAGGCCATTTGTACATAAAGCAGGAAAATGGCTCTGAAATCATCCCTTTGGGCCACGGGATGCACTCTTCCATCTCTGGTTGAAAATTGTTGTATACTGTTAAGCAGGTAGTTTGAATACTGGCCACATTGCAGACTGGTGAGCACACTCAGGTGAGGTTGCTAAGGAAGTACTAACCTGGAAGGGATATGACTGGGGAAGTGCAGTGCTGAGATCTGCTCAAGTGTAGGATGTGATCCAGAGCACCAGTGCAATGGGAAAGTGAGTCCCACCTGGTTTATCTTCCTCAGGCCTGAGGGTTGGTCAGCTGATAATACTTTGCTGTCATGTGTAGTCTCCCCAATCCCTGCAGGCTAGTGGGGGGCTCATTAGTACACATGGGAGGTGCCTTGCCAGACAACCTGAAATCTCCCAAAGCATATCTATTTAGGTTACTATCCATATTCAGGTGAGTCCTGGGCAGGTGAGCGAGACACCCTCCTGTAGATCAAGCCACCTCTTTTTCCAAGTGTCCCCAGGAGTCTGATGCAGTAACTGTTAGCAGAACTTAGCTGTCAGTGTTAGCTGTCCAACAAGTGCTGACAGGTCTGAGTCAATTCAGAACATGTGGGGGCCATCGCTGCCGAGTAATCATAGCACACATGCTGGCAAAGGGAAACCTTATCTCTCTTATCTCTGAAGAGATTTGAATCCTGTAATCCTGTTTCCATTTAGAAAGCCCTAATCACTACTGGGAAGAATGCTCCAATTCTCCTAGCAAGTAAAAGCTAGGCTTGGCTCCTGTCTGGCTCAGTATTAATTTTCTGTAATACTTTAGGAGCCAGAACTCATGAGTTTTCTCTAACTCATGCTATGCAGACATCACCTACTCATGTTCTCTCTTGTGTGTTTTTTATTCCTGGTTGCAATTTGATGTCTTTTCAATATGAGGCACAAGGAACATTCTTATCAAGGATATAACCTGAAGTTCAAGGATACTTTAATTGATTGTGTGATTATGGGAGTAGAAGGATAAACAATCTGAAGCTGAGGAAGACTTTTCTTTGTCATCTTAGGGAAATGCTTTTGCCTTAAGTGCTCATACAAGGTGTGATTTTCCACCTCCATAAGGAAGCTTGACCTTGGCACAATGAAGTACTGATCCCCAGTTTTCAGGTTTCAGGAGAGTTGGGTTAGAAGAGTTCAAGAGACAGAAGAAGTAAGGGTTATTTTTTGTTTTTTTTTTGCACTGAGACTCAGGATGCCAGTTTAGGTGTTTTAGAACTGGAAGCCATACAGTAAGTCTGTAAAACCAGAGTGTTTGGTCATCCCTGGCTATGAATTTAGGATATTTTCTGATAAAATGTTCATTGTTTGCTTTGACAGCTATTTGGTTTTGTATCAGCTGCTGAGAACTGTCCAGACTTCTGCTAGAGCTCCTAAATTCAGTGGAGTCAGCTGCATGTCCGGCCACTGGGCTGCCTGGAGCAGCATTGCTACCACAGTGAGCAGGAACTAGATAGCACTGGTGAGTGAGCCAGAGCTGGAGGACAGGGACAATTTGTACCTGGTGAGGGAACAAACAGGACCAGCAGAATGGTAGGAGAGGAAAAGGAAAAAGGAATTTATGACTTGCTTCCCAAAACACTAGTTTAAGCTTAATATCCTGATAGGATGTGCTAGATAGCATGGCAATCCTGATATATTGAAGGAGGATTACTGCTTGGGGAATTAAAAAATCCTGTTTGGTGCTAGCAAGAAAAAGAGTTTTTTCAGAAAAAGATTGTTTTTATTAATTGGAAGGGAGGAGTATGAGGATGGGGCTGGTCTGCACATAAGACTAAAATAGATGATACCCTCTCATGGACTCATTAAACAGGAATCTACAAAATATTCACATATATATATACAAAATATATACAAAATGTCCATTTTCTATGCTAATTTAATTTTCTGATGAAAGGAGAATGGCTTAAATCAGTTGGCTTAGTATCCTTACAAGTCTTTGATAGCATCCCCTGTAGCAGCAGGGACTGTTTATACCTGTCCATTTCACAGAAGTGCTCCAAAGAGAACAGCAGGGAACCACCCACAGCTGGCTTTAATTTCACCACTTTAATGGTGGTGTAGATGCAGCTGGGAAGGCCTTAAGCTGCATCTCATCTCTGCAAAGTGATGCAAAATGTGTAGGTCTCTTCACACTGAAAGTGCTGGTACTCTGCTGCAGGATTTCCTTTTTGAATTTTAACTATATCAGCATTTCTTGCTATTATAAATATGACTGCATGGGAAATTAAAATCATCTGACACACCAGAGGGCATTAATTCTGGCCATCAGTAATATTAGATGTTAATTTTCAACAGAAAAACTTTTTTTCTGTTAAGGTGTTATTTGGTGCTTTCTGCTTTTTTTTTTTTTTTCTTTTTAATTTTTTTTAATTCATAAACTTGGTAGAAAAAGCTACATGCTGAAAAAAGTTTCCAGGATATGAGCATCTAGCAGTTCTTATAGTGTAATGGTAACTGGTCTATTTATGCTCTTATTTATTTCTTGTGTGGGCAGGTGTCCAGCTCAATATTGGTGGGAGTGTGAGTGTGCATGAGCAGAATTCAAGGTAAACAAGCCTAAAATGTCACTACAGAAGAAGCAGATTCTCAGTTATAACTCTGTGGATTTTTTTTTTTTTTAAACATTAACTCATTTTGAATGACCTTTACTGATCATTTATTCTGAATGTTTTGCTCTGACACTCAAAGATAGCAAAATCAGACAGCAAACTACAGGAATAAATATTGTTTCCCTAATCAGCCATCTGGTCAGGACCTGGCATTTCAGTTTGGAAAGAAATTCTGACATCCTAAAAATTAATTGCATTGTGAATCAAAGGGAAGCAGCAATCTCAGCTCTTCTCTCAGCTTGGGCATCTTATGGCATGTTTTTTGACAATGTTAGTTCTTGAATTGGTTAAAAGATATTTCAAACATATTATTTTGATTCTTTTTGACACTTACAATAATATTGTCTGTTGACTATATATTGTCTGTTTGACAGTATATATTAAGGTTAATATAAAGATTGAAATGAACCACGTAGCCTCAAAAAGGAATGACAGTAATATTTTATTTCAAAGTTTTCCTTTGAAAATTTTGTCCAGTCAGTAGATTCTCCCAAAAAGTAAAATTTAATTAAAACTTCATGAACTAATGTTTTTGGAGGAAATCTGAGGAAATTTGAGGGCTGTTCAGCCAACAGCAATTACCTATCTGGATATCCTTTATTTAGATTCCATTCTTCTAAAGAATAACCCCCCCAAGGAATTAAAAAAAAATAGGTATGTGAAGTACATAAAGAATGAACACAATCTCATCTAACAAAGAAACATCCACAACTGGATCACAAAAATGTTATTATTAAAGAGTCTGTTTGTACCAGGGGACTGAAATGGACTGAAGTAGATTTGTTGCAAATTTGCATAAATCATATAATTTTTACACCCTTGAAGTGAAAAAAATAATTCCTATCTATGGGTCATGCAGAAGTGAGTGTAAACAACTCTGAACTGCAATATTATTTCCTCCACACTCCAGACTGAAGTGGTGAAGAGCAAGGACAAGGGATGGGAGGAAGCACATGAAGCCTCTCCCCACTGTGCTGTTCAGCAAAGTGAATTGTCTTCACAGGAGGGCCAGGTTCCTCCTGGCCTCCTCTGGACTCCCTGTGATAGGTCTGTGTGCTTCTTATGTTGGGACTTGCATGTAGTACTTCAGGTGGCATCTCATGAGGGCAAAGTAGAGGAGGGAAATTACCTCCCTCAATCTGCTGACCTCAGTTTTTTTGATGAAGTCCAAAATGAAGTTGGCTTTCTGATTTGCAGGTGCACACTGCTGAGCTTCTCTGCCAGAGAACTCAAGGGCATATAGACCCAAACACAAGTCTGCAGCTGGCCTGATTAAGTGTTAGCATGAGTCCCATTTCCAGCAAAAATATAATTTCAGTGATTGTGAAATTTTCTTGGAGTAGATATATAATTCATGTGGGAAAAGTCATAAATATGCCATCCACCTCCCTTAACCTTCTTCCAGCATTAACATTTCTTCCAGTTGACGTATTCCCTTCCACATGAATGAAATTATGGAGAATCTTCAATTTTCATTTAATTTTTTCATTTGATCCTCAAAATTTCAGTGATCTTTATTTATTAATTAAAAAAAAAAAATTGGTTTCTGCCTCTTTGACCCTTAAGCTATGGGCCATATGAATGATGACAACTTCTTAGGGGCCTAGCTTAAACAAAAAGGAAAAGAGAAGAATGAAAAATGTCTTACAGAAAAGACACTTGTAGCTGGTGACATTTTGCTGGATTCCCCTTTCCAGGATCAAGGACAGAAAGAAAGTAGGTTTCTCTGACTAATGACATACACCTCTAGGAATCAGTTGTGGTGTTAATAGCTAGGTTTATGGAGCCAATTCAGACTGCCTCATCCAAGGTCATGGTCCTGCATAGCCCATACTGGAGCAATAGCCATGCACCAGTCTCTCTCCAGTGCTTTTACTTTAAGCTAACAATTTCTAAATTACTGCCTTCCAGCTGTTGGGGAAGCCTGATAGCACATGATCCAAAGGACATTGAGACTGGTCAAGTTTTCTCTCCAACTTCTCACAGGTTTTGGATATGGTGCATCATATCCATGGTTTAGAAAGTCACTTGATTTTGCTGTCAGTGAAGCAAATTTTTACTCAAGAGTTTTGAAGCTTTTCTTTCAATATCTGTTAATAAAATGTCTATGCTTGATTTTGCCAATCTGTTTTTGTAATGGGTCAGGTTCAAATTACAGAGGTTGAAGGTTTCCCTGGTCATTTTGAAATACTGCTGGGAAATCTTACTGTACTGCTTTCTCAATCATTATTGAAGTTTAGACAAATTATGATTTCAGTTTATGACTGAATTAGATGACTTGAAATAACTCTTTCATGTTTTAATCAGAATCACAATGCATAGTCTCTAGGTCATTATCACAAAAATATGGAGTATTTTCTTGACCAACTGGGATTTTTGCTTTTCTTTAGACAAGACTACATTTAGTACAAAATTGTTGCTTTTCTTTATATCCTCTTCTCAGATATAATTAGAATTCTGCATTATCTTCATTATTACTGCTATCTACTAGACAAAGTAATGGACTATAAATTTGATGTATGAGCATATTTCTGTAAAGAAGAAACACATACAAATTATTTCACCATTAATTTGCATTTAGTGGTATTTTAAATACTTCATATCTCTGTCTGCAATATTTGAAAAATTTATTGAGCAGCCCCATAGTAAAAGTTTACCTTTAGCAGGATTGATTTTTAAATTCATTTTGTAATTAAGTTAATCATGTGTGGCAACTGAATGCTTAATCTAATTACATAATTAGACATCTGCATTATTAACTGATCTGCAGTGACATAATAAATACATCCTTTGAATTCCCTTGCCTTTTGATCTACAAGTTATTTGGTGTACAGCTGATACAAGAACATATATTTCAACTGTCTTATTATTCCAAATTTATGAAGTTGAGATAAAAGTGAATGATTTGACATATGGTTATTTAAGCAAATATAAGCTAGCTACAGATGATTTGTAGCACATTTCTCAAATAACACTGAAATGCAATGAATTGCTTTTTTATGAAAGCATCACATGTGAAAGTTTCTTCCAAAATTAAATTATTGTAGACACGGAAGAAAAAGGTGATATTGATAGGGAAGCAGAAAAATTCAGGTGAAGCTGAAAATGCATTTAATTGACACTTAAGAGTCAGTAGAGAGTTGATGAACTATGAAGAGATATTAGTCAGCTATTTCTTAGATCAAAGCAACAATGATAACACATGATGACAGAGAAAGACTGAAAATTTTGGACTTAATGTGAAGAAACAAGTAATTAGATCCATGAGATGAATTATAGCAAAGGCTTTTTTAGTATCTTTGTAGTAGTACTTCATAAAACTGGAGATATCTGAATGGTGAGAAAAAATTGTCACTCCTTGCTGATTTTTACTTAACATCCTGTGTATTTAGGTGTGCAAACCAGATTAATTTGAAACAAAAATCAGAGATGAAGTTTGATTTCTAGGCTCACATAAATTTCTAATTGCTTCAATACTTAGCACACTAATAAGGAATGTGTTTCACTTTATGCAATTAGGTATATTTATTTGTTAATAAATTAATGCTTAAAAATGATGATATTAGATGTAGGACCTTCAGAAATCTGGAATTAGGGCACCATACAACTATATTGTACATTATCTGCTTGGAAGGGGATTAAAAAATGCTCGAAGATCACAGAATCATAGAATCAACTGGGTTGAAAAAGACTGCTGAGATTAGTAAATCCAACCTGTGACCTACCTTGTCATCTGACCTGACCAACTAGACCATGGCACTGAGTGCCACATCCAGTCTTTTCTGAAACACCTCCAGGGACAGAAGCTCCACCACCTCTCTGGGCAGCCCATCCAATGCTCAATCACCCCTTCTGTGAAGAAATTCCTGATGTCCAACCTAAACCTCCTCTGTTACAGCTTAAGACTGTGTCCTCTTGTCCTGTCACTGTTTGCCTGGGAGAAGATGCTGACCCCCACCCAGCTAATACCTCCTTTATTTAGTTTTAGAGTATGACAAAGTCACCCCTGAGTTTCCTTCCTCCAGGCTAAACAACCCCAGCTCTCTCAGCTGCTCCCCTCAGGACTTGGATTCCAGACCCTTCAACAGCCTTGTTGCCCTTCTCTGGACACACTCCAGCATCTCAACATCCTTACTAGATTTGGAGGCCCTGAACTGGATACAGAACTCACGGTGTAGCCTCACCAGTGCCAAGTACAGGGGAAGAATGACCTCCCTGGTCCTGCTGGCCACACTATTCCTGAGCCAGGCCAGGATGCCTTTGGCCTTCTTGGCCACCTGGACACACTTTTTTGGGGTCCTATCTTCACTAGCAAGGCTGTTCTGCCTATGGAAACATTTTGACCAGCATATTTGTCCTATATAGACAATGGCATTGGAACATCAATGTCCCCTACGTGGGAATTGTGTGACAGATTTATATCCCAAGTCTTTGATTAAAGTTGATTTTAACATACTTTGCAAAATTTCTATGCCTTCTTTTGTTTCTTTTTTTTTTTTTTATGATTTATTAATTTAATATCACAATATCCCTATAAGTGAATTATATTGTTATATAATATATTAGTGGATAAGAGACAGGCACCCAACTGGTCTTCAAGTGGTCCATCTAGATTATTTTACTAGGTTTTTATGTTAACTTGAATAAATTACAAAAGTTCCTGCACCCTGGGAATTTTTTTCTTTTTCCCCCACAGTTCTTAGTACTCTAGCTGTATTAATATTACGATAGTTTTAGAAGAGAGGTTGTCTATTTCTTCATTTCTGTCCTATGCATGGAAGAATCTTATTTGACCCTCCAGGCACTAAAAATGAAATGAAAATTGCAGAAAATTTACAGAAGAATAAGGGGAACACAGAAAGACTATTTTGTATATATTTAATTTCTCAGAAAATTCATGGCAGTAACAAAGCAGAAATGGAGATTTTCTGGTACTTTTGCACATCTTTTTAATGGTTGTTCTACATGCCCTCTGAGGAAAAGCTGAACTCATGGCAGCTATGTGCTGAGGATGCTGGCAAAAGGATTGTCAATGTAAAGGTGTCAGAAAATGAAATTAAAGAGAAAAAAAGGAGAGTCTTTTGGAAAGAAAAATAATTTCCTCTAATAAAATGTTTCACATGTGACATATACAAGTTCAATAAAAGTCAAACAGTAAAACCATTTTCCATGTTTATTTTTACCTTCACCTTCGCTAACTTGGATATTGTTCCTCTAAAATTCATATCTCCTGTTCCAGGCAGTTTCTGATTCTGCCCCAGAAAAGCATGATTTTGAAATAGTAGCCGTTTTCATGCATCTCCCTCCCTCCTGTTCAGTCAGAGCAGATGTGTCGTTGCATACCAACCACATGCTGGAAATCTGGCAAAGCTACAGCACAGATCTTAAGTCAGCCTACACAGAGACAAGAATCTCTGCCTATGCCCATGAATACTCTGGGTCTTTTGCTTCTTGGGCTCAATGGTGCTTTCTGAATGCAGATCAGCTGTTCTAAAAAGCTTCAAGCTACAAAATAAGCCTCAAAGTTGGCTCACCTCCAATACCATCTGTGCTTTTAGATCTTAAACATCTATTCAGATGTAGTAATGTGTGAAAATCCATTGTTTTTTTCTTTTTTTCTAGTAGTTAAAGACAAAGTAAAACAAAAGGGGAGAAAAATCACCTGCAGCATGGAAACCCCTAATTTTTTTTTTCATTGAAGAGGGTGTGGGGACAGAATATCACTTCTGTTATTGGCTGTACGTGTTGTATTTCCTGGGTGAGTGATGTGGAGACTGATACTATGTGAAGTATAGTGACTGAAAGGGGAGTTATGCATGTAAAGTATGTTATTCTGAAGTAATAAAATAGTTACATGGCATAAAGGCAGGCACTTGATTTTAGGCCAAGCGTGTGCATTTTATCTTGTCATCATTCGTGAAAATTAATTTTTATGCTTCTTCACTTGGTAGATTCTGAGGTCTTTCTTATATTCACAGGCAAAATCCTAGATGGTGGAGAGTAATACTGCTACTATTAGTATAATACTTATTTTTCTTCATGAAAATAGTTCATCTGTAAGAGAATACAGGTAGAAGATCCATGCCTATGTGTAATACTGTATATACGTAAGAGATAGAAATCCCTCTGGAATGCAAAAAAAATGTCCTATTTCCTTTAGAGGGTTTCAAATTATATTCACTTCACTATTATTTCACTATGTTTTATATAAAGACTCTGTCTCATGTATTGTGAGTAGTCAAACACTGTGCCTTTTTTCATTGTTTTTATAATGTGCATTAAAATCACACATAAGAATTCAGCAGTGAGACTCCCCATGTTTGGTGGAAGTCTTGGCACTGTGGCTACTATAGGCTCTGACTGTATCTTCACTTTCTGTTCATTTAATTGCATGTTGCTTTACAAACACCTACAGCACGTCAAGTCAAGTGTGAAAGAAGATATAATAGCTACATATGTTTTAATTCTACAAGTTGTCATTAGGTGGAATGCTACAGCTTGTGCTGTGCAGGCAAGCAGAGCAGATGATGAGAACAGTCCACTAAGACTGACTTTAAGAGGCCTTAAAATCTTTGGGTCTAGGAGCTGTAAGCCCATTTTGGAAACTGGTTAAATTATTGACCTTGCTGCAGATTCCGGGATGAAGTTTTTCAGTACTGGAGCCTTCCTATTTTTTAGGTAGCACTCTGTAATGAATCCTTCCTTGATGCTTGTTATTCTACTCTTCCACAATTATTTCAGAGAAATTCCTGTCAGTCCCTTGCCAATCCAATGTCCATTTCTCTGAGTGTATGAAATTGCTGACCTGTACATAGATCACTGTCAGAAAAGTTGCCAGTGATTTGTCTCATGAATTTCAGTTGCTTGTTCACACTTGGGCACTCTATAATGAGGAAAATACAAATATTTCTCAATATTTCCCCACATTTCTCATATTTTTTTTTCTTTCTGGTTGATTATATAAAAACTACTTCCCACTTCTTCAGGCTGCTGGATTGGTGTCCATTATGTGTGCTCGTGATACATTTGGAACCACCAAACTCTCTGATGCAGCTGAATCCTTCCTATGTTGGATTGAGACAGCAGAGACAGTTTTAAATTAGCAGTTTCTTAATCTGGCAGTGCAAATAATCTGAGATCACAGAAATGCTGCTGGCATTTATATGCTGCTCCTCTGATGGGACTGTCAGCTTTCTTGGCTCTTCAAAACAAATCTTTCCTTTTGGCTGTCCAAATTTTGCTTGAAATGACATCAAATTAAATGGCTTTTACTAGGTTGAGAACTGCTTCCTTGCCTGCCTCACAACAGCTCCCTGGGCATATGCAATATGATATTCTGCCACGTTGAGGTGGAAGGTGGAGTTAAAAGGTTTCTCAGAGTGTTCACATGTGTAGGAAGAAATCTCTGTTTTATAGGTTACCATCATTAGCCTACTATTTTTTTGAGATTGGGTATGTAATCAGTGACATATAATTATCACAAGGTCTTTTCTATCCATTTTACTATCCTTTTCTTTCTCTTTGCAAAAACTTTTTTCTGACAGAACAAACAATTAATATTATTTCAGCTACATGAATTCTACTTACCCTGGGAAGTAAAATATTATTTTCTCTTTATTGACAGATGATAAGTCTGAAATAGTAAACTTTGATAGAAATTTAATAGGTCAGGCCTTAGCCTAGAAGCATTGCCTTGTGATCACAAAAAATGGTCCATATTTTAACATTTAGATCTGTGATTGCTACTTGAAATCTCTATTTATTTTTTAAAGAGATTAATTTATTTGCTTGTACTTGGTATCCGTTAGTGAGGGGTGATACCCTTCAAGCAGTGAAGATTTGTCAACTAAGGCAAAGGCTTTTCTTGAACAAGAAGTTTTTTTTAGCAAATAGTATATCCCACAAAGGACACCAAGAACATCTGGAGGGCTGGCAATGTGTCTTTCTTTTATGATATGTGTGTATTAAGTGGTTTAAATAGGAAAAAAAAAAGAATTCTGTAGTCTACATTTCTATGATTGGTTATTCTCTAATAAATGGATTAGTTGCATTTCCAAGTAAAGCAAGGATTTAATTGAAAAAATATAGTAGTTTTGGAGCAACATTTACCAATATTTGCTGTTATAATTTTATAACTTCTTCTTTATTTTAGCTAAATACACATTTAGTCTTTGTGGTCCTTCACTAATTTCAGTAGGAGTTTGTTACACTGGACTCACAATGCCTTGAGGAAACTTCTGCCATAGCATAGGATTTATGTCCTGATATCACCTGTGCACCTTCCCTAGGGTAGCTGTCTCTTATAGGCACTGGACACAGATCCTGTCTGTCTAAAGCAATTAGACATCTGGGTTGAATGGTTTGATGGATGTTCTTGCCTCTCCCTCTTGACTGTATGAAGGACCTAGGAAACCTGAACAGAATATTTTCTTAGTAGGGTCTCTGATTCTAGATGAGATGAGTCCCACTCCTTCTATGTAATCCCTGTTTTGCTGATGATCCCATTCCTGGGTGCATCTGTGTGGGGTCTCACCTGGGCAGAGCAGAGGGACAGAATCCCCTTCCTCACCCTGCTGGCCCATGCTGCTTTGGATACAGCCCAGTACATATTTGGCTTTCTGGGTTGAAAGGACATGTGGCTGGGTCATGTCCAGCCTCTCATCCACCAGCACCCCCAAATCCTTCTCAGCAGGGCTGCTTTCAATCTGTCCATCCCCCAGCCTCTAGGGGTTGCCCCGACCCAGGTGCAGCAGCGTGTACTTGGTCTTGTTAAACCTCACGAGATTCCCATGGCCCACTTCTCGAGCTTGTCCAGGTCCCTCTGGATGGCATCCTGTCCTTCAGGAGTGTCACTGCACCACAGCTTGGTGTCATCTGCAAACTTGCTGAGGGCACATTTGATCCCTCTGTTGATGTCATTAATGAAGATATTAAAATACACCAGTTCCAATAAAGATTCCTGAGGGACACCTCTTGTCACTGGTATCCATCAGGACACTGAGCCATTGACCATTATCCTCTTGGTGTCCAATCAATTCCTCATCCACTAAATAGTCCACCCATCAAATCCAGCTCTCTACAACTGAGAGAGAAGGATATTGTGGGGAGCTGTCAAAGGCCTTACAGAAGTCCAGGTATTTGACATGTGTAGCCTTCTCCTTGTCCACTGATGCAGCTGATCCATCATATTTATCACACACACTGTTAGCTAACAGTGCACACTGAAAAATGTAGGTGTGGCAGGCTAGAGGAAATGCATTGTTGAAACTTAGTAAGATGTGTGAGTACCTAGGAAATAATAAAGAGAAATATGGGGCAGTCATTGTGCTGGGTAGCTTGGTGTAGATGCTGCAATGTCCAATGATGTGACAATGTTGACAATGTGTGGCATTTGTAGGATGTAGAATGCATCTGTGGAATGGGGATGAGGGAGTTGAACTAGAAGAGTAGAAAACATTGAAAGTTTTATTCCTGATCATTGTCATACATGTGTTGTTGATTTGAGCAAACCATTTTTGCTCATCATAATGACATTTTTAAAAAACATATAGGCCCAAAGCAGGTACAGTAATGTGGCTAGAAATGCATATCATTTAACAAGTAATCTGAACTGCTGATATTTACAAAAGGAAAAATTTTATATATTCTAATATGTTTTTTATTGAATTGGATGTTAGTTCTCCTGGTGGTCTCTGCAACTTGTCAGAAATAAGTATGGCTCCAGACATATTGCAACATGGAAGTGCTCTCAGTTTTAGAAATGGAGGATTTGATGAAATGGAAGCTGATGGATGTTTGTTAATCTGAGGAAATCTTCACATGAGTTAGACACTTTTATGTGTTCAGTTCCTTTCTTTCTCCATTTTCTTGGTCTGTAGCACATCAGGATTCTAAAGTAATTTATCTATTAATAAATTAGGTTTGAATTTTCAAGTTGATAGATATATTCTGGTTCACAGAAGAACTGTAGATGGGAAATGAAATTGCATCATTACAACTCCTTAGATATAGTAATACAAATTGTTCCTAGAACACCTATGGGATGGGAAACTGTGATAAGGATCTGCAGGTAAAAAGCACAATATTCCTATGCTATGAAGTGACTCTGTATTTACCTACAGGTACAAAACCCCACTTGAGGACAATGTTGTAAATGTATTTTTTACACCAATGGCTTATACACTGTACATTTGCAGGATTTAAAACCATAACATTTAAAACAGCCATTAGCTTGAGATTTTTCAAATTTGTTTTTTCCTTCTAGTTCTTGCTGCTTTTACTTGAAAACATAGGTGGCTTTGAAAATTGTGGCGTTAAACGCTGAAATCATTAAAACGTTTTACGACTCCTTGGAATTTTTAGGGTTTACAGTAAAGGCTAAATTGAAAGAGCACACCAGCTCTTAAAATGAAAGCATCCCTGCTCCTGTGTCTCACACCAGTGTGACATGAGATGGATGAGATGAGATGACGTGACATTCATCCTGGGGGAATACATCAGCTGGCAGAGACCTTCACCCACATATAGGTCAGTTCTCTTTTGAACAGACGTGAGATAATTGCAAGAGGTGTGAGAGCCTACATAGCTGGGTCAGAGGGTGAATCTGCTCTCCTACCAGCACAATTCTCACCCAGAGTAATATTTACATATCTGGGAAAACAATTTAACCTGATGGTTTCACAGATGAACAAAAGGGATGGATTTAGTCTGGTGTCTTTGCTCCTCAACTGCCTATGAGCCTAATTGAATTTTAGTATAATTAAACTCACTGTGTACTGGCAGATTGCATTTCACACTGTCTCCCATAGTGTGGCAGGAGAAAGGAGTTTGCTTCAGGTGCAATTGCCTTTCCCAAGGGCCTGAATAAAGGAAACGGGAGGGGGAGCTGTGGGAACACGAAAAAGAAAGGGAATTATTTCTTTGCTCTCAATAAAGGACAAATTTCCATTTGTTTTAACCCTACTTCTGCTCACCTGAAAGACAACATTATTTGACCCAACAGAATAGGGACTAAGAAGGCATAGGGTGGCCAAATATAAATATGCTGGGCAGTGAATGAGACACTATTGACACATGAACAGCTGAGTGTAAATAGCAGACAGGAATAAACACAGACTGGAAATATGAAGGTTTCTAGCCCATTAGAGCAACAGTTTCTGCCTCCTTGTAGGAGGAAGTAAAATTTTAAACATTGTTAAGGTAGAAGTTGGCAGCTTACTAAAAAAGTTTGGTGACTGAATAACAGGGAATTGGATTCAGAATTCCTAAGTTCTCCTGGGCTTTTGTGGGTTTGAGGAAGGAAATGTTAATCTAGCTTGGTGTTGTAAACAGTCCTCTAGGATACCTCAGTTTCTAAAAGAAAGAGCAGATTCATTAGAAGAACCTGAAAAAACCCTGAGGTATTAATGCAGTACTTATGGAGGGGTAAGTCCTGCTTTAAATCTGTGTTCTGGCAAAGGAGAAGGTGGGGACCTGTGCTTTGCACATGTGCTGTAATTGCTCTGTATGCTGGCCTCAGAGAAGTCAAGAGGGCAGCATTGCTGCAGCAAATGCCTGAAATACCCTTGTTGTCAGCTTGTAAAGGAGGATGCACATCTGTGAATCCTCAGAGGAGTTAGGTGCTTCTTTCTGGCACAGTTAACTACTGAAGTGTGCTGGGAGATCAGTCTAAGAACTTGTCCAAGTGTTCTTAGCTGTCCCTACTGCCCAGCTTAGATGGCTCCCTTGGTTTTGCTCTGCATACAATATGCCCATGTTTAAAGCTTTAACTGTGATTTCCAAAGGTCTCCATGGAAACGACTCCAGCTACCTAAGCTAGCACACCTGTCTTGAGTATGATCATCAACACTTGTCATTCCCTGGAGAAGGGAATTACCAGCCTCAGTGGGTGCTATCCAGAATATGTAGATTGTGCTGAATTCCAGCATTGAATTAGTTTCTACACTTTGTCAGAGCAGCAAAAACTTCAATACTACAAAGAAAACCTGCTCCAGTCATACAGTAGGTAAAAAAGCCAAGTAATTTCTCACCTGGTGAGGGACAGAAAGAAATATGAGTTTCTTCTAAAATTACTAAGGTATTCATATCCTACTGTGCTAGCAGTGATATTAAACTTTCCCCCAAACAGAGTACCTGGAAAGTCAGTATAGTGTTCCTTACATTCATTTAACAATATGAAAGACTAAAATTCAATAAATAGAACATGTACTACAGACTTATGAATTGTTCTGTTTTTGTGATATGTTTCTTTCCTTATGGTACTTCAGATCTTCAGTCACAGTTATTTTGCTGCCATTTAGCAAACATTTGCCTTTTTAATAACTGGTCACATATATTTTAATCAAATTCAGTGAGAGCTGTGGTGAAATGACATGGTAAATGTATTTAGCACTATAAAACTGCACATACAGTTAAAACTATTGTTCTGATATAAAAAGTAGTTCTGTAATCAGTGTTGAGAACATTTTTAGTGTTAGCATTGTTACAATGATAAGAAACTATCTTACTGTCAAACTGAAATTCCTTTTTCTTTTTTATTTAGACCTATCTTGCAATGCTAATGTGTATTTTATTTCTATACAATTTAGACACAGAGTATATCCATGAAAGATGGGATTTTACAGAATAATAGTGGAACAGTAATTGAAAATGTTATTTCTACTGCATCATACAGTTTGATCTGCTATTTTTTTAATTCACACCATAGCTAAATAGTTTCCTCCTCTAAGAAAAATATTTCAAAAAATTCTTATTCTAGTTGCCCTATGTCATTTGTCAGTAATTGTGTGGCTTCCCAAAGTGAGATAAAATCCTTGTTGTCTCTAATAAATGGGGTCATTTTATTCATTATTTATAGTTGGAATTAATAATTTCAATGCTTAAATGGGACCTTTAAAGCAACCACACTGTTAACCTGGTTTTAACCTAGAGACAAAAAAGAGTAATAACTGAAAACCAAACCAAAACCTACCTCTGCCACTTTCTCAGCTTAGGCTGTAAGTCTGCATTTTTAACTTGACAATGGG
The DNA here is from genome assembly GCF_001522545.3 of Parus major. Lineage (NCBI taxonomy): Eukaryota > Metazoa > Chordata > Aves > Passeriformes > Paridae > Parus > Parus major. The sequence continues at coordinate 95,704,599 of NC_031770.1, forward strand.
ATTCAAAACTAGCTACCTCTTGGACACAAGCTCAAAACTCTCTTTTCTTCAGTGGTTGGTGATTGTGTTGACAAAGCCAAACTCATGCTGTCCTACACTTACCCACTTTGCCCTGGACTGTGAGGGATTGCTGAGCAAGAAAAGCCACATAAAACCTGCACATTCATGACACAGGTGCATGTGTAGTACTTCCACAGCAGGGAAAATCCAGGCTTCAGGCTGAAGACACTTATAATTAAGTTTGTTGTAACTTTCTGTGCTTTTCTCAACAGTATTGTTGTCAGTGTACCCTGATGACCGAGTCTGGTAATGGTGTTAATGGGACAAAAAGCTTTTCTTATATGAGTAACAGAGACACAGACTCTTGCATGATAATACCTGTAATAATAAATGTTCACTCTTTCAGGTCATTTTCCTACAGTATGACCTTCTTAAGACAATCAACATTTATTCTATAGTTTTAAATCACTGGACAGAAGTAGTGGCAGTTTTGGCAGACAGTAGGGCTTCTCTGATTACAGGAAGTTTGTGAAAGGACTGGAACCTGCCTTCCCTCTGGGCCAAGTGGGATACTTAAGTGTTACTAAAACTGAGTTTGGAAGAGAGAGAATGAGGTGGTGATCCCACAGCTACTGCATCAGTTCTGTGAGAGGCTGGAGGATGGTGCTGGAGAGGCCCTCATGTGATTACACATTTGTATAGTTTAAACAGAATCTTCTAAAACAGGATGCAGAAAGCTTCCTCTTCAAGAAAATGAAATATTTAGGAATTGTGCAGGATAGCTGTTGAGAAGTGGATCATGCTGTTTAAATGTCTTCATCTAATGATGGAGGAATTCTTAGAAGAAAACCATCAAGGATTAGAAGATGCTGAAATACTAAGATGCTAACTGCTATTTGTAAGGACAAATATAAGTATCCAAATAATAAATAACTAAAAATTATTCTCCCAGAGAAGAGGAAATTTATCCTAGATTAAAAAACTACTGTGAACATTTGTTACAGCCCATTTTTCTAATTTAATGCCTAGGCCTTATGAATTTATTTTAATGTGGGCCATACTTAATTCTAATGCTAAACTCTGGTTATTAAAAGGTAATGGGAAAATGAATCAGCTTGTATCTACTGCAAATTTTAAATTAAGAATGACAGAACCCATCTGAAGATAAGATGAAACCTTGTGAAGAAAACAGGTATAATGAAAGTTTTCTAACAATTTCAATGTCTTTTTTTTAGTAGTACTTTAGATAATACCTACTCAAAAATGTACCAGCATTATTCCTTGAAATTGAGTGCTCTGATAATGCATCTGATTCCCTGGAAGAGATTTCTGACTATAATTATTTAAGAATTGTTTATCAAGTTTCTTGTCACATGTGTTTCCTTGTGACCAAAGTTTCCCTGAGATAAACTTATAAATGAGCCCATCCAGCAAGAATGAAAGATTGTTCAAGACTCTAATAGCCAACAAATTGGATTGCCGAACAATCCTCTAATCTGTTGTCTCTGTTCTTCTTTCTCTATAACTAAGATTAGGGGAAAAAAAGCTATGAGCTGCTGTCAGTTGTAATTATTCCCAACTCAGATAAAATGTCCTGACCTGTGAGAGGTAGGTCAAATGTCAGAGAAGGCTTATGGTGAAGGATTCTAAATAAGCTTTGCAAGTATTTACCCCTTTTGTAGAAAATAGTTGTGCATTTCTAAACCAGAAAAATTATAGAAAATGTCATGACATGTCTACAGTGACCCTGTCTATACTAATCTCTTGTCAGACATATTGATGAGTTAAGTGGCTTAATAATTATTTTGGCATCAGAGATGACACACATTGATGCCTCTTCAGGAGAAACCTTTTCTATATATTTTATATCTGGATTAGAGCAGCTTAAGTTGTGATGTTTAATGTTGTCTGTGTATATGCATTCATGATAAAACTTGAACCAACATGTTTTAATTTGGATGAATTTTCTAATCATCCAGGTCTACTAATTAATTGTAGAATTGCGTTAATTGTACAGGCAACAAATTAATAGAAACCAAATTAAAAAAAAATAATTTTAAAGAGCAAAAATTAGTACTTTTCAGAACCACATTGTTCCTATGTTTATAGATTGTGACGGTGTGATGGTAGCTATAATATTTATTTTTTGTTAGCTGGAGTAATCTGTAATTTATTTTGTGTTAAATGTTAAAGTTCAAGTCACTCACTGGAGAAGTGATTTGAACTGGCCACTTGCTTATGAAAGGAGATGATTGAATAAAATGATTACTGCCAACAGAGAATTGAAGCATCAGACCCGCAGGTTTGTGAATATAGCCTGAAATTTTTTGTTCATGCTGGAGTAGTCACTCTTATACATGATACAACCATTTTTCACTATTAACTTCCCCTGCATTTAGTACATAAATACAGCTGAAGCAGTGTGTCTAGCTTGAAGTGAAGCAGGTTAAATGTGGAGAATAGGTAGCATGATCAGCATTTATAAACGCTCTAGACTGAAGTAATTATCTTTTATGTATCATTAAATAAGATGTAAAGTCAGGGATACGTGTCATGTAGTGAAAACCAGGATATTCAGGCCAATCTGTAGTCCCTTTATCTTGTACATTAATATTATTACTCTGCTTATTTATAAAGAGTTAAATTCATACTGAATATCTTTAAAGGTTTAAGGGTTCAAAGGAAGAGGTTGCTGGCTTGCCAGCACAGAAGAATCTGGTTGATTTACATAATGAATTACTACTCTCCCAGTTCTTATACTCCTTCTGAAGTCAATAAAAAATGTCAGTTCCTTGGGCATTCTAATGGTTCAAATTCACTTTGGCTGAATTCCCCTTCTCTTTCTTCTGTACTGAAAGGTTGCCCCTATGGTGTGCAGTCTGAGAGAAGTGGCTGTCAGTTTCCACCTGGAATCATTAAAGAATACTGAGTTGTTACTTGATCAATTCACCTGAGTCTGACTCCATTGAAGTTTCAAGGAAAATATATGGTATATTGAGATTCTGAGGAGAGTAGAATATATTGCAAATAAACAACTGTTGATTACTTCTCCCGAAATATTAAAATATAAACCAGTTATCTGTTGAGTCATACTTTGTTGCAATTTTGCTGCTGCTTCAAACCCAATTTAAGTGATCTTACCATTCTTCCTGTAATGCATAATAAATGGAATTAGCTTAATTCTTTTAGAAAAGTATGTAAATAAGAATCTCCAGTTTTAAATGAACATCATCTCTGCAGACATTGTTTTTCGTAAATGGTAATATCCACAGTATTTTTATCCTAGCACCAACCACCAGGACACCTGTGTGTCAGGTCCTTCCTCATTCTTTTTTCTTCAATGGCCTTTTATCTTTAATGTTTCTGCTGACATGTTTTAGATTAAAACAGCATATTAATTCTTCAAATGCAAAAGTCAGGTTTCTGTAGAAATTTAAAAAACTTTTATACTCTCTAAAGGTGTTCTTTGGAAACCCATAATTTCCGAGCCATAGTTAGATGTCTGTTCAGACAAGAAAAACATGATAAGGAGTTTCAGTAGAGTTGAAGAGATTGTTGTATTGCAGTTTTGCTTTATTGTTGAGATCATACTAATTCTAGGGGATGAATAGGCCAGCTCTGACTCCATCTTAGTTATCTGGGACATTTCCAGATTTGAGAGGTTTCATCAGGAATATTGTTGATATGAAAATGTTTAGTTTCTGATTTGTATGCACCCTTATTATAATTTCTATGAAATTACTCAGAAAACATAAAGTTCCCTCTAGAGTCTGTAGAGACGTCAACTCTTCTGCCACTGTCCATATCACAGTGCTTGCTTCTCATTCTACAAAAGATAATCTGTACATGCTTGAAATTCAAGATTGATGTTATAGATGTCAATACATCTAAAAAAAGAAACACAACTACATTGTCATTGTATAATTATGAAGCAGTAAAATAAACTCAGCAAAATTCATTCACAAGGAAAATAATAATTGAAGTGTTATTTTTAATAGCTATCTTGCTAAAGAGATCGATGATCATAAATTTGTGAAACATTTAAATGATCAGCAAAACAAGTTTTGTTTATATCATGTAAGTATCGATTTTTAAAATATTTTTCCTCCTGCTTTAAATCCAAACCCACTAAAAATAGAGAACCTTGAGATTAGTCTTATGGTAGTGTCATTTATTATTTTCAATATAAATCCTTTTTATCATATAGAACACTCAAGTGTTTTTTCACAGAGGAAAGAAAAAAACCTAAACCCAAAAGACATTACAGAATGTATAGAGGTTTAAATATCTGTGATGGATTTTAGGAGTTATTTGAAAAAAAAAGGAATTCTAACTTCCTTGTAATTTATGAAGTCACTTTTAGTCTTGACTGCTATTATTGATCTGTCATTTTCTTGGTGACAAGTAGAAATTCTAATGACCTGAAAGCTCTCCAGAGGCACAACACAAGCCTGTTATTGATACGTAATAGTTTTCATTCACTACTAAATAAGGGCCCAGACCTTTTTGCTGCAGTTCAATCTTTCTTGTCCTATTTAATGAATACCAGCTTTTTTGAATTAAAAGAAATATTCCAAACTATAAACAATGAAAAAAGAAGAATATAATGTAAATATATATAATATCTATCTAAAATACTATGTACCATGTACTATTAAATAATACATGATTTTGCAAAAAATATTCTAACTTGTAACCAATTTAAAATTCTGTGTGTGGTTAGGAGATTTGACAGGATAAATATGTATCAGGCTGGAGCAAAACAGGTAGTAATGGTCTAGTTAGTCAGTGATAGCATTCTGTTACAGTCTAAGTTCTGAAAAACTCAGGTGAGATGACGATTTAGCTGTAACATCAAATTAAAAAAGAAATGGTATAGTGAGAATTTCTTCAAGCCAATATGTCAAAAATTGGTTCTCACTTTTTAAAGAGGACTTGCTCCTAGGGTGTCTTTACGATTGCAATTCTTGTTCCATATCTGCATCTTTTCTTCATCCTGTTCTCCCTCTGCATGGTAAAAATCTCCCACAAGTGCACAAATTGAATAACACCCTAGCTGATGATTATCTGTTTGCTACCAGGATGGTTAGAGATGAACTGCTCAGAGCACACAGTAATAGCTGTGGCACCAGTAAGGGCCACTCCGTGCAGTTAAAATGTGGAACATGTGCTTTTGCTAACCACATGGTGGCTAGGCTAACTTAAAGAACAGAGGAGGCCAAAAAATCCCTCAAACCCTTCCCTCCCCCTACAAGAAATCAGAATAAAATTTCGCTGATCAGTTCCCATCTACCCTTCAAAATGCATCCCAGAGCATTCCATGGTTTGTCATAGGGTCATTACTTGTGTGACAATGTAATCTCTTTGTTTTAGAGTCTGTCATCCCCTGGCTGAAGGGTTTGACTCTGAGGGTGAGTAGTGATAAGGATGTGGAAGCTGCTGGGAAATTCCATGCAGAATGATGAGATCTGTTTTAAGCTTGAAGCAGCTGCATAGTCTCACTTACACCTGTCTGCCAAAAAAGGGATTTGGTGAGGCACCTCACCACAAAGCCTTCTCTACTCTTGCATTCTCATCTAGATGGATAATTCTGCTGGAAGATACAAGTTTTCATGTACTCCATACCAAAAACAGAGCAGAGAATGGCCTGACCTTAGTATACTGTATTCTGTGTACTTCATTAGTATTAGTATATAGAATAAATTGATTAAGTTAAGGGAAATAATGAAAAAATCATGATAAATCTCCCAAAACAACCCTGTCCAATTTTTGCGTCTGACTTCCTGGCAACCTTTGATTTTTCTTTTCTATTATTAAGAAAAAAAACCAGATCTCTCTGGTTGAGAGTCATCAGAGTCACCTACTCTGATGATAGTCATCATTTATTAAATGGTTACTGAATATTTAATTGATTATTTTTCTGCCTTGTAGTGCCTGTAATTCTCATTCTTGTACTTAAGATTATATTACTGCGTTTCACAAAGTTCCCCTTATTTTAAATCTTTGTGTATTTAAGCTTTCTGTTTAGATTTGCTGTTTAGTTTCATCCAGAAAGATGAAACCAAAGGAAAGGGAAGGGAGAGTATTGATTATTTTGCAGACTTTAAGAAACATTAAAAAACATCTTTAATGAGTGATATTTTTTTCCTAAAATTTTATACTTTAGCTGTAATTCTAAAATTGCTCATAATTGTAAACTAATATTGGAACAGTCCACTGTGTGATATGCTTTTGTGTTCCCCCACTGAGGTATTGTGATTTGACATATGTATATACATAAACCAAAAATTTTATACTTTATATTATTTTGATTGTGATACTGAGAAATTTGTGTGCTTCCATTAAAACAGCTACAAGCTGAATTACTTAGTCTCCTGACTTATTTTGATGTAGCACAAGTCAATTAAAATTTCTAGCTACTTATTTCAAAAAAATACAAAGAATAGTGAAGGGATTTTCTCTCTTGGGTAATATTCTTTTACAAATGTTGGCAATTTTTAAAGTACCAGGGGCCAGGGTTTCCATTATTTTTTTTGCATATTCTAATATTTCTTTCTACTTCAAAATCTAAATGGATAAAATTTCATATCTTGAACCTAAAAATGAAGGTAAAATATATCTATTACAGTGAGAGGAACAAACTACCATTTCTCAGAGAGAGAGAGAAAGAGACTAGTTCTTTTGGTTTTCATGGAACTATTATGGGTAATTATATTAATACATGGTTAATTATATTAATATAGTGACTAGAAATTCCTGAGAATGTAGGCCTTGTATATTTGTGTAAGCACAGAATAGCCAGTAGACCTACAATTAGGCAGGACAGATTTTTTGTGAAATAAATTGTCAGAAGCCACATGAACGACTGAGCATTCTGAAAGAAATAAATATTCTGGTAATTTTTTTTTTCCTTTTTTCTCCCTAGAACAAAACGAGTTAAAATTGTGACATGAGTCCGGAGTATACGATTCTATAAAATCCAGATCAAGGTGTCCAGATTGAGATCATATCATAGCAAGGTTCTACTTCTTTTTACCATATATCATGGTCAATTATACCAGAGACTGCTTCCTCTGATTAACTGCTACTGATTTTTAAACCTATACTTTCCTAGTCCCAGCAGGTCTGGGAAAATACTTTTCAGCAAGTTATTTGTTTATAAGAAGTTCAGATTGAGATTGACCAAAAATACACTTTCAGGCTTAATTTAGCATACAATATATTTTAGCCTTCCTGAAATGACACACACACACACATATATATATATATAGATATATCCACCCACACATTTTCAAAAAGTGCATAAGGAAAGGATGATTTATTTTAGAACATGAAGGAGATAATCCTTCCATAAAATTTTTTTCTCCAAAACCCCAATGGGTAAAATGCTTAGAGTGGCTACAGTTTGGAGAGAAAGTCTTTTAAAATAGCTTTTCCATCTCAAATAAATTAGAGTATATTTAAGTCAGTGTACTTCAGTCTGTCCTACTGATGCTCTTCTACTTTCTATAAAGAACTCGAAATAATAGTAGGATTTGGGATAAAATTCTAAATTTCCCTTTTAGTTGTCCTTAACCTCCAACCTCCAGGGTCATGTGCAGGCTCTTGTTCAGTGAATAAATTTAGTTATGTAGAGTAGTATTTCATGTACTGTTGTAGTCTAGAGTGGATCCTGGAAAAAACAGAGTGAACGGACAAGTGAATGAAAGCTTTGGTATAATGGGCTCTAAAAACTCAAAATAAAACTTTTAGCTGAGCCTCATTTTTAGTGTCTTTTGGAGTGTTTCACTCTGCAATAGTAAAAAATACAACAAATAACAATTCACATATTTTGATGTAATCAATACTTAAATCATTGCTTTTTTTGGATACAATTCACATCTTCATTGCAACAAAAGTTTAGGGCGTGGTAAAACTCAGTGTAACATAAACATGTTGTTTTAGTATTAAAAATATGAGGTGGAAACTAATCTTGTGGAGAGATTTTTTTCATAGGATTCATTTTTGTTTGTGTTTTACTTATAGCCTGCTATTCCCAAATCCTCCTAAAAACCATACAGTGACTTTTGTCCATCTTGCATCTGGATGTGAGAACTAGCATTAGGTTAAGGAAATTTCAAGAGGAAAGGAAAACTTGAAAAAATGTGGAAGATCAGCCAGAGTTAGTATGCTCTATGTAAGCTGACAAAAAGTGCAATAACAGGAATAACACAGGTTCTAACTGGCATATAAACCTGTTCTTTCCACAAAGGTCCATTGCATAGGTCCTGCCCCCTCATTATGATGTTAATAGTTTCTTGATAATACTAATTACATTCAATCACAGATAATTCTCAATTACTTTTTTATTAACATGTAAAACAATTTATAAATAGTGACTGAATTTGTTGGAGAATCATGATGTAGTTAATTCATGAATTGTATCAGCAGATACTCTATTTATAATATTTGAAGGCAAAAATAGTTATTATCCTTTTGTTTTCCCATAGAGGTTGTGGATACCTCATCCCTGGAAGTTCAAGGCCAAGCTGGATGGGGCCCTGAGCAACCTGATCTAATAGTTACTAGTGGGTGGCAGCTCTACCTATGGAGAAGGATCAGAACAGATGATCTTTAAAGTCCCTTCCAAGCAAAACTTTCTATGATTCTATAATTCCATGATGAGGGCTATGGTATGTTTAAAATACATCTATTCTTAAACAGTGGTTTATTGCTAAGGTAATATTTGTTCAATTTTTTTTTTTTTGTTTATCTAATCATTGCCAGTAAGACAAGAAGTTAAATAGATATTACTGCCTCATGAGATCTCTGCCTTCTAGTCAATAGCCTATTTAAAGATTTCAAAAATAGTCCTTAATTATAGTTTTTCTGTATTTTTGTTTTTGATAAAGTCAAAGCCAGAAAACAGGGTAGTTATTGAAAATTGAAGACAAACACACCTGAGAACTGGCACCTCTTGAAACACAAAATATTCAGTGCAAATGAATTTCAAGTTATTTTCTTGTCATTTGGACCATTTTGTTTGTTGTTGGTTAGGATATTTATCATGAAAAGTTCTAATACCTTGATATCTGCTAGTTCTGCAGCTGTTCCTAGCTTTAGTTTTTTCTCTTTCACAGGAGAGGTATGATGCTGGATGCTGTCAGGATCTTGCAGATTAGACATGCCAAGGGGCAGATGCAGTTATGGAGGTCATGCAGAACCTCCTGCAAGCTTTCACACTGCATTATTGTCTTTTGCCACATTTGGGGGAAAATAAATAAATTAACAAAATGGGACTGTGGATAGAAAGAAAATATTTCCTGTACTATTTTCTAAGTATCACTTCCTAATGGTAAGCTCCTATACAATAGCCTAGAGATCCTAAAGCAAATGATTTTTTTTCTTAAGAACAAAGTTTGAAAACCAAAAAGAAATGAGTTCTCTAAGTGAGAACTGTTGCTCCATCATTTAGATGTTTATTATTGTTTTGTAGGTTTTTGTTTCTGATTTGTAAAGAGTAGGTTAGATGTTTTTCAAGTCTGTACTATCCTCATAACTCCTGAAATTTAACAGTATTTTTGCATGTACTCATACATGTTCTCAAATCCATGTCACGAAGTATCATGTTTCTTTCCAGGTTTTTAAAAATCTGATACTTAAATAATTTATATCTTTCTAATTCCATAAGGTAAAGAAAGGTGGCTACCATATGAAATGTGAATTGTAACTAATTAGTAATGTACATAATTAAAGCTATAGCTTTCTCCACTTCAAGTTGATAGTTATTATCTTGGGGGAACACAATTTAATTTTATAAAGGCAGAGCAAGAATTCTAGTTTCAATGGCTTTCTTCACTGGTTTACTTTTAAGCAATATTAATGTTTCATGTAGTTTATGGTTAAAACCTTTGGCAGAGGGAGCACTGAATTATCCCAGTGCAGAAACTCTGTTTGGATCTCTTTGCAAAATAAAACTTATTTCCCCAACAGAGGAACTTTAAGAAAATATAAATTAGTCTCATTTGGGCAATTCAAGTCTCAGCTCCCCAGTGATGAAAGGATCAAAGGTGTAAAGTTTTGTTCTTCCCTCATGCACAAATACAGGATGCTTTTTCAAACAGTGAAATAATAATTGATAAGAGATTCTCTCTGATCCTTTCCTTCATAAAGTCTTGTAAATAATCACATATTTTTTTAAGAAAAGTTTAAGCAGCTTTTTAAAACCTGATGTCAAAAACAAATCTTGCTTTGAGAGATAATCCCCAGTGGAATGACTTGCAGCTGAATAATGTTTTGTCTTTTTATTGACAGGTCTTAGCTTCTTTATGTCTTTCTGTTTGCTCACATCAACCTTGTTATTTTTTACTTTAGACGAAAGCAAACAGTCTGCAAATCTTTTCTGCAGACAAGTCAATACATTTTTATACTTTCTGGTGTTTTATTTTCAGGGAAGTTCACATGGAGAGTTGGGCATGAAGCCAGATGTCCTGGATAATTCCTAGGGCTTCAGCAAACTGTGCACTTACTATCAACTGCTTTGAACAAATACTTCCAAATGGCAAGCTCACTGATGCTTGTCTGTTGACCTGAGTTCAAGAGAGAGAAGGCTCTTCATCTGTTGCTGCCTTTAACCACCAATCCAGGCTCTGATTGGAGAATGGAAGAAAGTTTGAGGAAGGTGACAGTGGGGGAAGATCTTGGTATTTTTAAAGTCTGAATGTAGATTATATTTAGCAGGGATGAGCAATTTGAGTCATACAGGGATATGCTGTAATGAAAATTTTTAAAAGGCAACGACCATTTCTTTTAAATACAGAAATAATTTACCTTCCTATTTCAAAAATTTCTGTATCAGAATGAATCACCTTAGAATCCTTCTGCATTGGTGAGGGGAACAAAAACCTTATTCTGAAAATACTCCTGAATAAATCTCTGTGGCTGTACGGAATGAGCCAGAGATTTCAGCCAGCAGGGGCAACTGCAGAAATAGCCAAAGCAAGAATTGCTATGCTGAAAGGACTAGGAATAAAATTGCCCCTGTATGTCTGTTTCAAGCCATCTTCATCCAGATCTCTGCAAAAAATAACCCTAATAAGGGTACTTATGTTTCCTTCTATCAACATCACCTGACAGAAAAGGGACATTGGGAACTTATTGGAAGCAGCCACATATAAGACTCTGAGCTGTTGCAAGGATGTTCTAATTTTCTCACTTTCATGAATTATTAAAGCTAGATATTATCTCTTTAGTTCACTTGTGGTAATGTCGTAAGATAGGGTGTCATAAATTCTACAAAAATTAAGATATATCATAACCACTCATTTCCCATCTTTCACCAGTGAAGTTACACAATCAAAAAAAAAGTTGTGCTCTGTTAATAATGGTTGAGTCTTTTAATTTATTATCTTATTTCCCAGATGTTTACAAACTGGTTTGATTTAGAAAACTTTAAGCCACAGTTTTGTACTGCAGGATGAATTTTCTCATACCCTGTGAATTTGAACCTTACTTAAAAAATTGTTCTTTCCTTTTGATTTTTGGGGCTCTTCACTACTGGTTTCTTAAAATTAATTTTACGAAGTATGTAATTGCAACCATCTTCTCAGGTGTTTTCCAATCTCCAGAGTGTTCTAACCAAAGCATTGAAATACAAGCTATTTTTAAGGTCAAGGTCATTTACTTAGAAACTGCAGCAGTTGAGTTTGTGGTACCAGGGGAAGTTCATATGGATTGAGAGAGCTAAGTGTTATTTTGGGCTTGAAGAAGAAGGAGTTGGAGAGTTCCAGGCTTCTTAGACTTACCTTGATCCTTGAGAAGGTGGTGGAGCTAATAATGTTGGTAACTTTCCAAACCATGAAAGACAAGATAAGGGCTGGGAATTGTCAGGACGGGTTTAGGAAGGAGAAGTCATGAGTGATGGCCTGATAACCTTCCATGACAAAATCACCAGTCCACTGAAAACAGAAGAAACACGGGATATAATTTAATTTGATTTCAACAAGAGTTTGTACACTGTCCATCATAACACCCTCACAGATAAACTGATGAAGTGTAGACTCTGTAAGGGGAGAGCAAGGCAGGCTGAAAACTGTCTGGACTGCTGGCTTAAAGGATTATGAGTGGTGATGAAAAGACCAGATATATGCTGGTAACTAGAGGTAGAGCTCAGGGCTTGGTACTGGGCCTTTGTTTGAAATTGGGAAGCAAGGGAACTGCACATGGTTCCAAGTGTTTCAGTGGGAACACTAAGTTGGGAATACAGTTCTTAAACCATGTCAGTACTCAAAATAAAATTTTATTCCTAAGACATCCTTTAAAATGAAGGATGAAATCAAATATATTTCAGTGTGATAATTCCTGACAAAAAATTCTATTTTTTAAATAACAGAAACATAACATTTGATTTATTAATCTCTCTCCTTTTGTGCATATATGAACATTGAGATATGCCAAATCTTTGTAACTTCTGCTTTTTCCTCACTCTCTGGCAACGCGATGATAAAGTAGTTATGTCAAAACAGAAATTATTTCATTCTAACATGATTAAAGGGAAGCACAGAACACTAAGGCATTAGCACTCAAAAATGTCATGATACATGAATAGCACAGAGAAAGTGGTAGCATGACTTCAGAAGTGGTGCCAGCAATTGGATTCAGTTATTCACTGAAAATGGCACTTAGGTGTGTGCACCTGTATATTGGCATATAGCATGGGTTATACAGCATGGATTACAGAGCACAGAAGCAGATCTCTTCATGTGAAACCAGTCCTAAGTCTGTTCCCAAACTGCTTTGACCAAGTACACGGGAGGTTCTGTCCTGACTCCCTGAGGTTCACTGTCTTGCATAGCAAATTTTTTTATATCCCTATCTCATTGTTCATTGGGAATGAACTTTGTATTTATTGAGCGTGGCAAACAGCCAAAACTCTCTGAGGTGACAGGCACTTGGTGAGACTAAAGAATAGTGCTGAGAATTGTGTGGATATTAGTGGGGAGAAATACAGGGGAGAAAATGGATGGGAAGGTAGCATTTTTTACTTTGTAAAACTGCTCCTGTAGATGTTCAGGCTCTATAAGTAGGTGACTGCTTTCACGTGTATCAGGGAGCAGAGCTGTGACACTGATGGGTCTGATCTTTACAGCTGAAGGGAGAGGGCAAAGAGGACTGAGCAGGCAGAGGATCCACTGGGATGTGGAAGCAGGTTGCAATCTAGGTGATGGGAAAGTGGCAGTGGGCAGAGTCCCTGGCACAACTGGTCGGTGTTGCCCTGGACTCAGATGTGATCCATAGAATTGATTGTTACACCCCATTTTTGGGTTACTGCTGTTAATGGCAGTGGAGACCCCTTCTGGGAGTGGAAGCTGTCCCTGTAAGCCAAAGGGTGGGTGGGAGGTGGACGCTGCATATGTGGGTAATTGGATTAAGTGGCTATCGCACCAGCATGGTAGCTCATCACTGTGTCTGTCAGTGAAAGCCTGGCTCTTCCAAAGGAGGAGTCACACTGGGAATTCCTCTGTGGTGTGGACACAAAGGGAGTGAGGCCTTGTGTTATTGCTAAGTCTGCCTCAGAAGGAAGAGCCCTGACCTTTTTGTTGCCTTGGTAGTAGGTTCATCCAAAACCATTGCAATGGTTTAGGAGTTCAGTAGTATGTGGATCTAAATAAGAAATGGGCACTTGAATTAGGGATGCAATCAGGCCTAGAATTGAAATTTGGTACAAATTTTACTCTTTTTGGTATCTTAATAGTAAAATTCTTTGGATGTAATTTTCAACTTGTCAGACTGAAGCCAAAAAACACTATTTTTTTTGTTAGTTAGTTTTAACTAGTTTTGTATCTGATAAGAAGATGGCATACTTCCAGGTTGTTGTGACCCGTGTCTGTCCTGTGACAAAGGTACATATGGAAAGGACCTCTGCAGCTACAGACTAATGGAAAAAGTCATAACCATGCCATTAACATCACAGGATGCTTCTTCCCATCTTCAAATGTTGTCATACTTGAACAATGCCACTGATAAAGCGGTGTGAATTTGATAATTTTTTACAGAAAATGTTAGATGAAGTAAATGACACCAGAGTAAATTGTGGCACCGACTACTAAAACTGTGTGTGATTTTTATATTATGATTATATGTGCAAGAAAAGAGAAATTTTACAAACAATTTTAATCCCACTGCGAGTTCATTAGTCAAATGAGAAAGCAGCTATATTTTTTAATGGGAATTTTTATATAGCATCATAGGCCTGGAACTGTAAACTTGAAATCCTTAATTTGAGTATCTTAATGGCTGCTGTAGCCATTGGGATGGCATGTATTCTCAGATAAATACTAAGGTAATTTGTTTGCTTCCCAAAATTTCTGAAGTAAATAATGTACAAAAACACAGAAAAAGTGGGCAGTATGTTGCAAAAGAAACAGGTTTTTCTGCCTTACAATGATTTCTTCAGTTTATTTTCTTACTAGGATTAAATGGTTTGTCTGATAACCAGAAAGTTAAATTATCACATGTATGAAAGTCTTTTCATATGCAGATAAAGCCAGGATAAAGGTGTGTGAAAGTCATTATTTTTTATACGTGCTGTATGTATGATGAATGTCCTGAGGTTCTGCAGCCTGTATTTTTTTAAAGTAATCAGAATAGGTCCTTCTGGCCTTATGATGAGTGAGGGTATTTGTGCATGTGTGATTAGTGGATAGAAATTAAGATAGACTAGATAATACTTATTTATCTCTTTATTAAATCATATTTAGAACAACTATTAAATGAACAATCTTTCAAGCCCAGAACACATTTGCAGTTAACACATTACCATTGTTGTGTCGCTACATTGTGACTGGATGAATTTATCTTTCCTCACACAGATTTGGTATCACACCATCTTTCTGATTACCTATTTTGCAAACTTATATTTCTTTGCATCTTGACATTTTAATGTTAGCTGTTAAAAGTCTTATAATGACAGAAATCTCACTTGTTTTACCTTCTGTGTAAATTTTCCTTTTAGTAATATTTTCTTCCATCATTTTATGATATAAAATCTCACATATTTGTGACAGTTAAAATGAATAGATTTTCCTTGCAAAAGGAAAGAGCATCTAGGGATGCTCTAGGGATGATTATCAGTTTAATTTAAAAGAAAAGTGAATACTTGTGATTTTTTTAGTTTTATAAGAGAACAGGTGCATGCATTTTAAGCAATTAAAGATCTTGCATTTCACTTGGATAACGCTAGATGTCCTTCCAAATATTTCTTTAGGGTGGTTGTTCTATACCATGATACATGGAGTAGTATGGCATATATAAACTTCAGACCCAGAGTATTGCCTGCTGACCTGCATTTTGCTCCTTACTGATTGTGCTTGGGTACATAACTCTTCAAAACGAGTTTTCAGAATACCACAGAACTACAGAGCACTTTTGATTGCCTTCTGTAGTAATCATTTATTGGTGTAGATGGCAGAGTTTCTTCCTTTCAATTTTGAGACAGGGAAAGTAAACAAATATTAGAGATTAATCTGTGGTGGCTAGAGAGGGAAGATTTTTAATAAAATTCATCTCTTTAAAAGTGTATAATTTTGATATTGTGGATTATATTAACCAAAAATGTAAATAAAGTGATGTTTTGTCAGCATTTTTCTGAGCATGACTTATTTATTACCAAAATAACATTGGAGAACTAAGGGCACATGAAAATTAATCCTCTACTTCTAACCACAATTGTTGTTACTGTTAACTGTTTCAGTGATGAAAATCCCCAATTGTTCCAATTTAGCTCAATCCAAAGTACACCCCTCCTCCCTTCTAGTTGGACAAACTCAATTTCAGTATTAAAACTGGTTTATGAATAAAAATCACACTGAAACTACCTGATCAATAAGGTGAAGGTACTCTTAAACTGGAATAGACAAGGTTCATCTAACCTAAAGGAGTAAATTCACGAACAGCATCATCAAGTTTTCAGTGAAACATGGTTTACTTTGTAAATTTGAATGAAATGTCTACAACTTACCAAATGAGGCCTGCAGTTTGTTGAGACTCATTTCTCACTTTAATTGTCTTCTCAGCATGCTTGTAGGACATTTTTTTCCTTGTAGACTCTAGTCCTTTAATAATTTTTCTTATGGAGAACTTCTGCTCAGTGCAGTATGCTTCTTATTGAGGATGTGGGCCAACTGCCACTGAAGAAAGTGGAAAGATTCCCACTGACTTGAGCTGAAATTGGATCAAGACCATGGGAAGCTAATCAGCACAGGAAATATGCATATACTTATCCCCTTACTGTGTATTTGCTTCTAAATAAACAGAGTACAACCAAACTTGTAAATTAAGCTGCCCCCAAAAGTTTTTCTGCTTCTCATATATTTCCAGTATAGATTGACAGCACATAAATCAGTGATGACATCAGATATGTGCAGTCAGTGTGTGAAGCTCCACACTTAATTTGGCCCCATGCTGTTTGCCCTTTCATGTGAACTAACATGACTGATGACTTCATGTGTAGCAATTTGTGCCATGTCTGGTTCTATCTGAAATAAGGAGTATAAGCATTAAAGTTGTACAAGAATAGCAAGAAAATTACTCAGACAGGGAAGCAACTACAATTATTCATGTGTTACTTCTCATTTTATTATTAATTTTCTTTCATTCTTGTTATAAAATTTATGAAACATAAAGTGATGGTGGATTAAATTCCAATCTTAGATAGTGTGTAGATAGGAGTGGAAGATGGTGCAATATTTTGTCAGTCTTCTGATTCCTGGGAGTTTCCAGTGGCAGCTACCAAAATCAAAGTAGTGACTTTCCAATTGGCTGTGATGCTGAAGAGACATGGTCATGTGAGGAGCCAGCTGTATTATTTTTATCTCCAATTCATAGATCTATAGTTTGCTAAGGACTGGATTGTGCTGGTTGAGGTAAGCATAAGGCTGTAGGAAGACCACATACTCATTTATCTAAAAAAGGTGCCTCAAAGTCAAAATCTTTTGTAATCTGTTGGTTTTTTTTTTCCACAGAAAAAGGCAATACTTTTATATAAGCTACATTTGGACTATAAAAGTAAATGAGACCAGGGATGAATTTGATAATTAGCACATGATTGATCCTATGATTTATCTATTTGAGTGCTGTTCTGGCTCAGGATGGGCCACCCTCTCTCTGGCTGAGGAGAGAAAGGAGGATAACATCAGGGCATAAGCCACACTGTGCTCTCTGCCTACAGGCCAAACAGTGGGCCCTAGATATTTTTATTTAGTAATAGCCTGCATGAGGGGCTCAGAAAAGATCCAGATTCTCTCACTCATTTAGTTAACACCTAGCATGAATTCTTATGTGATACTTTCAGAAACTGTAACTTAAGTCAGCTGTTTCTGTCAACATATTTTCAACGGCTTGCACTTGACAAATAAGTAAAAGCTATCTAAAGACATGTGGTTATTGTCTCATAGTCTTGAAGAAAATTGAAGATGGCTATAAGATAGTCTAAATCAAGATGATCCTAGAAGTACCTTTCATCTCACAACACAGTGAAGCATTGCAAAGAGTAGGTCAATATATTTATACAATAAAATTATTATTTTAAAAAATAATATTGTAGCGACCATTAAAGTGCTTTCTTGATGTCACAAATACATATAATATGGCATAAAGTGTCAGCTATCTCTCAAGGATGAGCCCTGGTCAGAGGTTAAGTCTAATCAAGATAACTTTTAAGCTCCCCTTTTTTTCCCAGCCTTAATTGACAAATAAATTGTGGCAGCACTGGCTGCAAATAATGATATATTGCATTGGTTTTGCATGACCTGGTCTTTGGTAGCAGGGGTGTCACCTCTGTGGTCCCCATGAGAAACTGCTGGAAGCTTGCACCATGTCCAGCACAGCCAGTCCCTGATGGCTCTGAGGATGGACATGCTGCTGGCCAAAACTGGGACAATGAGAGATGTGGGTAAAGCCTCTATGATGACAAATCTAAGAAGAAAACAAGAACAAAGTCACACAGTTTTTCTTCTAGTCAGAGAAGAGGAGGAGGTGAGAACATGTGAGGGAAACAGAGACACCAAGGTCAGTGCAGAAGGAAGGACAGGAGGTGCTCCAGATGCCAGAGCTGAGATTCCCCTGCAGGCCGTGGTGAGACCATGGTGAGGCAGCTGTGCCCCTGCAGCCCCTGG